>NC_134485.1:111734349-112334349 GCF_040206685.1 Ascaphus truei | reverse complement strand
TAGGGTGACCACGTGTGATGCTATTACCTGAGTGGCAAACATGAGGCCTGATCCTCCACCACTGGGAGCCTGGGATTGTGTAATGAATATACTAACAGTGCCTCCACCTCGGGAGGATCCTCACACAATGGGATAGACACTCCCAAGACAAAACAGTCAGTAATTGCACACAAGAATATATGTAACAGTATTTACGGAACAGTAACTTATAACAACAACTATGCAACATAACATAACACCACTTCACAGTATAATGAGCACCCCACCCAGTAGCACCAGTGAGTGACACAAATGTACTTTGGGTGCTAGGCACCAATACCCTGCTGTCCCTTTACCAGTGTCCAACCCACCCAAAAGTGTAAGGAATAGCACTCTCCCGTGAACTGTTGGTGCACTTGTTGAGGTATCTGCCGAGAACTCCAGCGACATAGTCCTCAGCGATGGTGTCTGCCTCTGCGTTGGGTGGAATCCAGTAGGAGTGTCTCACCTTTAAGAGTCTTTGTTAACACCTCTGTAGTCTGGTCCCAGACCACAGACCACAATCACCACACAACGTCTTCCTTGTCTCCCTTGTGTCTCCCTTGTCTAAAATAGGTAAGTGTCCCTATCTAAGGGTCCTTGCCTGCAGCAGTCACCCGCTTCACGTGATTGACCTATCTGGGACCTAAGGGGAGTTTCTAGCCTAGTCTGAGTGCCACTGACACTCAGACCATCCCTTCCCCTTGTCTGCCCTGGCTCCAACTCAATAACTGACTCCTGAGTAACTGACAAACTGACTCCTGACTAACTGCCTCACTCACTGCCTTAGCTGTCAGAATCTCTCAGCCCTATTTGTTGCCTGGCAACATGTGAACTGCAGCCCCTGAGGCTGTTGGAACTTGCAGTTCCCTTGCTGCTATACTCCTATGGAAAGGTAAGGGGTCAAACAGGGGACCAGGGGGACCCAGGCTATACTGTCCCCCTGGTGAAAACCTCAACGACCCTGCTTGGGAACATTGTAACATACTGTATAACCAAACAGAAATGTTATATAATAAAAATGCATTGCACTCTGTACAATCTTAATACACACTATACTGTATACTGTACACAATCAACTTTACATAAGGTTATACATCTGAGTAAACATCACAATAATAGAGTGTATCTTAGCCCGAGACCATTGCTGAGCATCATAGTGGGGTGCCCCAATTGTGTCATAGGTTACCTGAGTTGGAGGATACCTAATTCTGTGGTTTCGGTGAAGCTCTTGTTCCACTCCATCTGGGGAGTAATGTACTGTATATAGCTTCTCCCATTGAGGGTATAAATGTCCTTGAATAGTCTCTCTGGGGCACGGAACACGGGCATCTAGGATCCAGAGGTTGGCTCGTTGGAGCCACCCTAGTACTGCACCGACACACTTTATTCGAGCAAATACCCAGTATGTACCTGGCAGATACCTGGAATGCGCCGCTCCTCACCTCTGACAAGCCCCGTTGCGTTTGCCTTCCCAGCCAGGGTTCATGCCTGGCTGACGGGCGGCTGATCTGTTAAATGATAATGATTAGGATTTAATAGGCTGCAATGCTTCGCGTGTCTACCAGATGGCATAAATTCATGAATTGTAATGCAGTATATATATATATACTGTGCAGTATTGCAGCCAGCGGGAATAAAATGCTTCAATCCCTGCCTGAAAATACCTCAATGCACTCGGGCAGAAAACAGTCACAAACCTCAATACACCCGGGTATACCCGAATTCGTGGGACTAGCCGAGCTCAAATAAAGTGTGTCGCCAGTGTAGGTGTTGTTCGTTGGGGCCCTTTACCCGTAGCTCCCACCGGTGCCAGACCTTTACCGGCCATCCGTGTCTTTTATTTGATAGACCGGGAGGCCCAGCATCTGCGATTCAACCTCATAGACACCTTCACGCCAACGGTCAGCGAGTTTATGCTTTCCGGGAATACCTACTGCTGCGGCCGAGTTTATTCGAGCATTTGCCCGTTCTCGGCCGCAGCAGTTACCTGGCGCGCGCCAGAGGGTGCCGGGCGCGCGCCGAAGACACGGAGGAGCGCCCTCCGATCGGGGCTTTCTCCCTCCCGCTGCCGGGTCCGCCGGGTCTCCCGGAACCCCCTGCCGCCATCCCCCATGTCGCGGGACACCAGGGCTCCCTTGGGGAGCCCTGGACGCGCGTGCAGGGGGCGCAGGCACCCGATGACGCGTGACCGCGCGTCAATGATGCGCGGCACGCCGAGGGAGTGCGGCTAGCATGCCGGGGCATCCCCAGGCTTGCGGAGCTAGCCGCACTCAAATAAAATGTGCCGCCACTGTAGGTCGCGGAGAAGCACTGCATCTCCAGGACGGATTTCCCGATGTCTGACCTTGTTGTCATCTCGCCTTTTATTATTGTTATTAAGCCGAGCAGAGGACTTCTCGGCCAGCTGGTAAGCATGTTGTAGGTTTTCCTTTAACCTCTGCACATATTGGAAGTGCGTCGTGTTGGGTACCCCATCGGTCAATACCCTCAGACGTACATCCACCAGGAGCCTAGCCTCCCTTCCAAACAAAAGAAAGCATGAGGATAATCCTGTTGACTCATGGTGAGTACAGTTGTATGCATGTACTAAGGATTTCATGTGTCGGCTCCATTCTGTCTTCTGGGGGCCTTTCAGAGTTCGTAGCATGTCCAACAGTGTCCTGTTGAACCGCTCTGGCAAGGCGTCTCCTTTCAGATGATATGGAGTCATCTGAGATTTGGTGATTGTCACGGTAGCTTATGACAAGATATAATGAACACCAAATATCTGGGTTGAACTGAACGAGGCTTAGATATAATAAAATATAATTTATTCCTTAAATAAGGTGAACACATCAATATAGTACAATTAACAGACAAGAGGGTAACACTTACTTAGGGTTGGGGGATGGAGAAGTATCCGCTAGCAATTCTCCAGCAGTCCAGTGACATTCAAGATGGAATCAGAAGCACAACTCCAGCAATCCAGCACAACTCAAAACTGTAGGGTTGACACAGTTTATATACCTGTGCAACCCTATTCTTAACATTGAACACAGCCTATTGGTGAACAATTATCTGTATTCACTCTCTAATGTGGAGACACAGACTAACAGACTAACCCATGCCCTCAGGTAACAATTAGACTGGCAGAGTTTATTGATTGACTAATACTTAATCCCTAGACATTGGGTAACAATCAAGGCAGTTACTTTTTGATCACCGTGCTTAGGCTACTCAGCCGTCTGCCCTTCATGACTTATTAGCCTAGCAAATGGCGTCTGCATTTTCAGAACAGATCCAAAATAAAATACATATACACTTTAATATCTACACATATTAATAAGTTCCATTCTGGTGGGCTCAGTGGGTCGACCTTTGCCAGTTTTTAATGCCTACAGTGACTCCACATTTTGGCCAAATATGAACTCTCTTTGACCTCCAGAACTGGAGATACAGAAATGCACTTTAAAACATTAAAATACATGCTTATAATGAAACATGGGAACAGGGGAACATACATTTTCAATGTACAAAAAGGTGCAAACCTCATCCCTGGACCGCAGTCCAGTTAACCCCTTGTCTCTCTGGTGAGGTCAGGGGTTTCCATATGGGGTGCAACCCCTTTAATACCGGGCCACCCCCTTTCTCCTCTACACCTCCCCTTCTTAATGGGTGATCTGTGGCCCACTGGCCCCAACGGGGAGTGGGGCACTGCTGGCACCCTTAACGAACTCAGTCTCAGAGGGATAGTCCAGATGTGAAAGTCCATCAGCATTGCTGTTTTCACTACCCTTTTTGTGCTGAATAGTAGACTCAAACTCTTGCAAGGCCAAGCTCCACCTTAGCAACTTGGCATTCTCCCCTGGTGCCCTCTGCAGCCAACTTAGAGGGTCATGGTCTGTGAGGACCGTGAAAGCCCTTCCATACACATAGGGCTGGAATTTTTTGAGTGCCCACACAATGGCCAAGCACTCTTTCTCAATGGTGGCATAGGCCACCTCTCTGGGAAGTAGTTTTTGGCTGAGGTACACCACAGGGTGCTCTCTACCGTCGTCCCCCACTTGGCTCAACACAGCCCCAATGCCATAGTCCGAGGCATCAGTCTGTATGAGGAAATGTTTGGTATAGTCTGGGGCAGCCAGTATGGGGGCCCCAGCAAGCGCAGTTTTCAGTGCCTGGAAAGCAGTTTCACAGGCAGGAGTCCAGGTGATAAGCACAGGCAGTTGTTCTTAGTCAAATCAGTCAGGGGATTGGCCACGTGGGACAAACTGTGGGACAAACTTCCTATAGTACCCTGCGGTGCCCAAAAATGCCATGACCGTTTCTTGGTTTTTGGAACAGGCCACTGAACTATGGCTTCTACCTTGGCTGGCTCTGGTTTAAGGTGCCCTCCACCCACCCTGTGCCCTAAGTACAGGACCTCTGCCATCCCTACCATACACTTAGTGGGTTTCAAGGTAAGCCCAGCCTCCCTGATCCTATCTAGCACCGCAGCTACATGTCCTAAATGGGAGTCCCAGGAATTACTAAAGACAGCAATGTCATCTAAGTAAGCCCTGGCATAGCTCTGCATCCCTTCCAGTAACCTATTGACCAGGCGTTGGAAGGTAGCCGGGGCATTCTTCATCCCAAATGGCATCACTAAAAACTCATAGAGGCCACTTGGAGTGATGAATGCTGACTTCTCCCTAGCCTCCAGGGTCAGTGGGATTTGCCAATAGCCTTTGCTCAAATCCATGGTGGTCAGATACTTTGCCCCCGCAAGTTCATCTAGTAACTCCTCCATGCGGGGCATGGGATAGGCATCTGACACCGTCCCAGCGTTGAGCAAGCGGTAGTCCATACAAAACCGGGTGGTCTTGTCCTTCTTAGGAACTAGGACTACCGGACTTGCCCAAGGACTCTGGGATGTAGTAATAACCCCTAGGGTCAGCATCTCCTCTATCTCCCTCTCCATACTGGTCTTGACCTCTGCTGACACTCTATAAGCGTGCATATGCAGAGGCTGCAGGTCCCCTGTGAGCACTGGGTGTTTTGTGAGATGTGTGGTCCCTGGCATGTCAGTGAAGAGGGCCCCATACTTAGCTAGCATGTCCCTGGCTTCTCCCTTCTGCCTAGCACTCAACTGTGCCCCTATCTCCACCTGCTCCACGGTGTTTCCCTGCCTGCTAGAAATCATAAGGGGTCCTACAAGATCCATCGCTACTTTCTGGAAGGGTTCCCCTATTATCGGTAGGGGTTTCAGGGGTGCCTTCACACGGTCGCCCACCTTACCCACTCGCTGGCAGGCATCACATGAGCGGCAGAAATTTCCCACATCTTGAGATGCCCCCGGCCAGTAGTAACGCTGTAATAACTGGGCTCGCGTTCTGTTGACCCCCTGATGTCCCGCTAACGGACTAGAGTGAGCTACCCGTAACAGTTGCTGTCAGTACCCATGGGGCACTATTAGCTGTCTCTTACCAGTCAATCCCTCCTCTATCCCTGGGTTCCCTTCTTCTCTATACAGGAGTCCCTTATACCATAGGCAGCGCTCAGTGCCCTCCCCTGCCTGAGATTCGGACGTCCGAAGTCTCACGCCGGCCAGGGTAGGGTCTGCCTTCACTGCCTCCCTAAACTTGGCTCCTAATTCTGGCCACCCCCCAGTCATGTTATTGTCAGGGGAATGGGGAAGGGTGAGAGGGAACAGTAAGTCAGTCTGTGGTTGCAACTGATCCTGGCTTACCTCCCCGGGATCCTCTGTGCCCTCCGCTAACGTTGGTCCCAAAGGCTGGGGGACTGGCGCCGCCGCCATTGCCGCTGTCTTGCTCCGGGTAACCACCACCACTGCAGCGGGCTTGGGCACTCGGTCATAGGTGCAGGTCATCGGTCCCAGATCATTGCCAAGAAGAACATCGGTATCCAAACCGGGTAAAACCCCCACCTCCCGCACACCCTGGCCCTCCCCCCAATCCAAAAAGATTCTGGCCACTTGCAGGAAACGTGGCTCTCCGTCAGCCACAGTGATCTGTATCCCAGGGCCTGGGATCAATTCCTCTGGCCGGACCATATCAGGTCGGACCAGGGTCACTGCAGCTCCTGAATCCAGCAAGCCAACTGCTTGCCGGTCACCGACTGTGACCGGGGTGAGATGTCTGCTCCGGCCGTCCGTCTGCTGCAGGTCCGCGCTGAGATGTCCTCCGCTCCTGGCTGTGGGCACCGATGAAACCGGGACAGGTGCTGCATGGGACGTCTCGCTGGGCATTGGTTCCATGACCGGTCCGGTGTCTGTGGTGGAAGCCACCCGCACGTGGGCTACCGGCTTCGCAGCTGGGGTGCATTGCCCCTGATGGGGTCCGCCGGAACGCAGGGGTTCTGGGCAATCTGGTCTGATGTGACCAAGGCGGTTGCAGTTGTAGCACCGGCGCTCGTGCCGGAGCTTCCAACGCCTTCGGTGGACTGCTGCCCACAGGCGGCCTCTGAGTCCATTGGGGGGTTTTGGCAGACCTTCTGGCCGGTGCCGCCGCCGCCACCTTGGCTACTGTTTTGGCGGTCATCAGGGCTCGACTGGTTACATAGTCATCTGCAAGCCTCGCCGCCTCCTGGTAAGTCTTGGGCTTCTTGTCGTACTCCCAAGCCCTCCCCGCCGGCGGGCACTGCTCCATGAGCTGCTCCTGAAATATGAGGTCCAGAAGGCGTTGGTAAGTCCATGCCTCATAGCCCTCCACCCAGCGTATCCTGTATAAAGCCATGCGGGTCACGTAGGTAACATAGGACTCCTGGGGCTGCCTCTCCTCCTGCCGGAATTTATCCCGGTAGGCTTCAGGGGTAAAACCGTACTGAAACAATAACAGTTCTTTCAGGTGTTCATAGTCATCAGCATACTCATCTGGAAGCGCCATCATTGTCTGCTTAGCCAAGCCGGACAGTAAGGGGTCCAAACGTGCAACCCTATGCTGGGGAAGCATTTTGTACCGCCGGCACTGCGTTTCAAAGTTCTTTAAGAAACTGTCAATCTGGTCAGTGCCTTCCACGAACTTGGTGAGACTGTGCTGGTCCAGCTTGAGTTCATCTTGGCTGGGTTGGACAGGGGGGCAATAAGCGGGTCTGTTCACTGCCATAGTGATAAACTGCAGCCACTCCTACGGTGTCCCTCTGTCTCCCCATGCAGTAATCAGTGCCATCATTTCAGGGGTGAACGGACTGGTAGCCGCAGCAACCAGTACCCCTCCTGTTGCACTGCTCCAGGGAGGTGCACTCGTTCCCTCCCCGAGATTCCACCGTCCCGGCACTGGGTTCCTTCCCTGATCTCCGGGTGGCTGTTAAAGGGCAAGCTGAGCCGTACCCTGAGGCTCTGCAAGCCGGGCTTCATAGTCACCGATTGCGTCAACCATGTCTGCGACCTCCTGGTTCTCATAGGGCTGTCCATATTCACGGCACTTGTCCTTCAGCTGAGCTCGGGTCCACATGTTGGATGAGCCTTCAGCCTCGCTCAAGGTTCAGTCGCAGCAGTGAGGTGGTGTTACAACTTGTGTTAACTGTTGCACTACTGTGTGTTCAATATCTTTAGTCCCAGGAACTCGCAATTCCCTTCGAGTTCCCACTATATTACAGGGTAATTACCGTACACTGTAATACAGGCTCAGTTCAATCCCGCCGCTTGCCACCAGTTAATTATAGAGCTTGTCACGGTAGCTTATGACAAGATATAATGAACACCAAATATCTGGGTTGAACTGAACGAGGCTTAGATATAATAAAATATAATTTATTCCTTAAATAAGGTGAACACATCAATATAGTACAATTAACAGACAAGAGGATAACACTTACTTAGGGTTGGGGGATGGAGAAGTATCCGCTAGCAATTCTCCAGCAGTCCAGTGACATTCAAGATGGAATCAGAAGCACAACTCCAGCAATCCAGCACAACTCAAAACTGTAGGGTTGACACAGTTTATATACCTGTGCAACCCTATTCTTAACATTGAACACAGCCTATTGGTGAACAATTATCTGTATTCACTCTCTAATGTGGAGACACAGACTAACAGACTAACCCATGCCCTCAGGTAACAATTAGACTGGCAGAGATTGTTGATTGACTAATACTTAATCCCTAGACATTGGGTAACAATCAAGGCAGTTACTTTTTGATCACCGTGCTTAGGCTACTCAGCCGTTTGCCCTTCATGACTTATTAGCCTAGCAAATGGCGTCTGCATTTTCAGAACAGATCCAAAATAAAATACATATACACTTTAATATCTACACATATTAATAAGTTCCATTCTGGTGGGCTCAGTGGGTCGACCTTTGCCAGTTTTTAATGCCTACAGTGACTCCACATTTTGGCCAAATATGAACTCTCTGCGACCTCCAGAACTGGAGATACAGAAATGCACTTTAAAACATTAAAATACATGCTTATAATGAAACATGGGAACAGGGGAACATACATTTTCAAGGTACAACAAGGTGCAAACCTCATCCCTGGACCGCAGTCCAGTTAACCCCTTGTCTCTCTGGTGAGGTCAGGGGATGGCCATATGGGGTGCAACCCCTTTAATACCGGGCCACCCCCTTTCTCCCTCTACAGTGATATTCAGCATTTTGAGCAATTCCCTAATCAAAGTGCTCTCAAAATCCAGGCCCTGATCGGAGTGAAGACAGTTTGAAAGGCCATAGTGCACAAAGTACCTTTCCCATAGGATTTTTGCTACTGTGATGGTTTTCTGGTCTTTAGTGGGAAAGGCCTGGGCATACCGAGTGTAATGGTCCGTGATGACCAACACATTGCATATTCCTCGGGTATCGGGCTCAATGCAAAGGAAGTCCATGCACACTAAGTCCATAGGACCTGAACTCTTCAGATGAGCCATGGGCACTGCTCGGGTTGGGAGAGTTTTGCGCTGGATGCACCTGGAACATCGACGGCAATGCTGTTCCACCGCTTCTCGCATCTTCGGCCAGAAGAATCTGTTTCAGACCAACACAAAGGTCTTCTCCAAACCGAGATGTCCATGCTCGTCATGTAAGGTGAAGAGATAAGTGCGCAGCTAAATAAACCATGAATTAACAGTGAACGTGAATAAAGTGCACCCTTATATGAACCCTTAATTAAAGAGTATAAAATGTATATCATACAGTATTCAGTGATACCAAAAATGGCGGATGCAGCTGTATATTTCGAGGTGGCTCAACACTCCGACAACACTATACAGAAAAAAACAAAAAAACAACAGCGCAAAACCGCATGGTTAAGTATGTCAAATATATTAAGAAGGTAAAAATGGTAAATATTCAGCGTACATTTAGTAACAAGATAGAGTGCATTGAGTGTATACAACACAGCAGGTTACCACACTGTGGAGCTGCAATGGATGACAGGCCTCTCTGGTAGTCCTCGTTGGAAGAACGTGACGTCAACTCTCCGTCTCAGATAGGTTGCGCGCTGCACACTCCATATTTCCTTTGGCCCCGATCTCATCAGCAGGGGGTTCCTCCCGGAGACGCTGGTATTCGGAAGCTCAGACGACAAGGCAACGTTGCCACTTGATGACGCAGTGGTCACGTAGAAGAGTGTCCCTTATGCATGCGTAATTCAGAGACGGAGAGTTGACATCACGTTCTTCCAACGAGGACTACCAGAGAGCCCTTTCATCCATTGAAGCTCCACAGTGTGGTAACCTGCTGTGTTGTATACACTCAATGCGCTCTATCTTGTTACTAAATGTACGCTGAATACTTACCATTTTTACCTTCTTAATATATTTGACGTACTTCACCATGCGGTTTTGCACTGTTGTTTTTTGGTCTCGTCATGTAAGGACTTTAGCGCCATATGCTGCAGGTACCAAGGTAGGACCAATTGTCTTCTATTCGGGTGATTGTGATATTGTACTCTATAGGTGAGAAACGCGTCAGAGGATTCGTTTGTGGTTTTAACTTTTTGGCTTTTATGCCCCAATAAAAGATTTTTTCATCGCACATGCCTCCAGCCTTCCTCCATTAGCTGTGCTCTTTCCGCCTTCTTTTTTTTATTCGTGATATTGTACCACCCGATAGAGTAAACAGTTGTCTATTTCAAACTTGTCCACCTCCCGCATCAGTAAAGCAACCATGTCAGGAGTTCAGGTTTCTTCCTTTAAACGGCTTGATGGACGATGCTAGTTACTGTCAAGATGTAAGTGAGTGGATTATTATCCATCCTTACTTCAAAAGTGACTCCGTAGAGGTAATCAGGGAGTTTGTCCATGATTGCCCATTTGAGAGCAAGAAACTCTAACTTGTGCACGAGATAGTTTTGTTTGCTGGGAGTCAGACTATGGCTGACATAGGCCACTGGCCAAAGTCCCTCTGGGTGTTTCTGATGTAGGACTGCACCTAGTCCATTGAGACCAGCATCCACGTGCAGAATGTAGGGCTGTTCTGGGTTAGCATAGGCAAGAACCGGTGCTTCTGTCAGGCTTTTTTTCAGGCCCAAGAAGGCCCGTTCACATTCAGGCATCCACCTATCACCGAACGGCTGATGGGCCGAGATGACCTTCCGCCCAGAATCTTTGGGGTATATCTTCAGGAGGTTGTTGAGGGACTTGGCCCTACGGGAGAACCCCTCCACAAAGCGACGGTAGTAACCACAGAAGCCGAGGAATGAGCGTAGCTCCATGACATTCTCTGGGCGAGGCCAGTTCAAGACAGCTTTCACTTTGGCCGGATAAGTGGTGATTCCCTTGGCAGACACAATGTGTCCCACATAAGTGTGGCGGTGAAGAGGTTAACTGGGTTTGTAATAAAGTTCAGGCCCACTTGGTTAACCCTGAACCATGTGTTAGGGTCTTAAAGTGTCAGCTCTGGGACCCAGATGTCAAAAATGTACTACTGCAACTGTATACTGATTTCGCGACATTAAAGAATGATGTGATTTTATTTCCTCTCCGGGGATGCTGGGATCGGGAGATTTCTAGGCTGTAAGTTTCAGGGTGGGTTTGGCGGAGAAAGTCTTTGCAGAATGCGCTATGTAGCGGGGTTCCAGGTTATGGGATACCCCAAAAGTTGTATATGGAGATTGAGTGATATCCTCTGATACTGCTAAGCGCATTACTCCGCCAACCTTGTACGCTGAAAATGCTCTTACGACTCACTGCCAGAGTCCCTGCTGCAGCATCTTCCAGACAATGTAAATGGGTATGAAGGGGTCAAAAGATATCTGCAGGTATACACAGAGTCCATAGTATAGCATGGGACTCCCCAGTATAGCAGAGGTACCCCCATACTGTACATGCCCAGGTATCCTGAGCCTAGAGTAGGGGTTCAGGAAGATGCTCACACTAAGGTTATGAAGCTGAGCAGATTTGCAGTGTTTAGAAGTATATTTCTAATGTGTGCCAGGAATGAGGCTAGTGATTTGTAGAGGAATATTTACACTCACTCCATGCATGACACCAGAATAGGAACTCTCAACTTTTTGCATGCAGCAGACAGGACACCACATCTTTTATTAAACGGGAATAGTTTAATATGTATAGATATTGCTGATCTGTATATAAGCTGAGGTCTTTCTAAGTTATAGACTCTGGAAGGCACAGATGGTTACCAAGCTCGGCTCCGGTGTGTCTGTCCAGGGGCCATACTTGAAAGGGCTCAGAGATGCCTAGGTGTGAGGCCATATGGGCCCTGCCATTATTATAGAGCAGCCATATCCTGGCATGAAACAAGGCAAGCTAACACCCTTTGCTAAACAATCAATGATCCCGGTAATTTAAAGTGGTAATAAGCGGGTCTTACCGTGACAAGCTTTATTTAATGGTGGCAGTGTGTGGCATAGATTGAGCCTATGTTATAAAATCCTGCGGGGTCTTATAACATAGGGGGACACTTGAAGATTGCGAGCTCCCAAAGCAAGAGATAGCGTACACACGTTACACAAAGCAGAAAAAAGCACAGGTTCTCCCTGTCACTTAGCTTAGTGCCTGCGGGCGAACATGGACAAGCAATGCACCAGGATTGTTACCCAGTGTAAAAGCTGCAGTTTACCGACAGACGGTCGGTCAGAGACACAGCTGGAGGACTTGGAATCTCACAAAGCAGTTACAGCTTCACAAGAGGAGTGGACACTCACAACTGCAGTGGCAACAGTCTCTCAGCAAACCAGGGAACAGGAGGTTAAGCCAGCCCTGGTAGAGACAGAAAGACATGGGGAGGGAATTTGCACCCCAGGACTCGCTGCACGTTTTGCCACATGGAGGAGAAGGGTTACCCAGACAGGGGTCACATGGACCCGGGTAGCCCCAAGCTCATCTGCAGTTGCAGAGCCCACCGGGACAGCCAGGATGCAAGAGGTTAATTCAGCACTGGTGAGCATAAAAGAACAAGGGGAGGGAGCGGGTCACCACATGGACACTGTTGGGGGGCCATTGATAGAGAGTGCAACCGCGGTAGCCCCAATGGCTAGCGGTCTCTCTATGCCCGGAATTGCCACTCTGCTTGCCCTGTGGGGACAGAGGGCTGCCCAGGACTTGGCCACACTGGCCAGGGCAGCCAAAAGCACGCCTCAAAGGATTCTACAGTCTGCAGTCATTGGAAGTGCACCAAAGTTGCACAGGTTATCCCAGGGAGGGGGTGCTCTCAGTCCCACCAGATTGGTCAGTCAAACCCAATCTGTCAGGACCAGGGAAGGTCCAGTGTACCCCATCAGGAGCAACGTTCTCAAGCTGTGAGGCCGGTCGCTCGTGTGCGGCTGGCACACATAGAGGAGTCAAGTCCAGCCGTGGAATCAACCCACAGAGGGACGTCCACAGAGAGATCTGCGCTTGACCCCCAGGAAACAGCAGCAGAGATGGAGGGACATCAGTTTGCACCAGTTCAGGTGCCACCCAGCGATGTCCAGCGGGCACCGTTGTGCCAAGTGACCATGGGAGTTTTCCAAGCAGCTGGCTTGCGTGACTCCAGTGTCACTGTTACTCTGGTCCGACCTGATATGGCGAGACCAGAGGATCTGCTCCCCAGACCGGGGGTGCAGATGCTCCTGCCAGGTGATGGGCTGCGGCTCACACCGGTTGCCCGGGTCTTTTGTGATTGGGGTGCCGGGCGTGGCATAAGGGAGGAGGGGGTATTGCCCGGGTGAGATGCTGAGGTCCGCCTTGACAATGACCTGGGACATATTACATGCGTGTTTACGGCAGAACTGGCTCTTGTTGCAACGATTACAAGGAGCCAGCGATCAGGAGTTGCACCTGAAGGATCCGCCATCCCCCTGCATTTGGGACCAACAGTTCCAAGGGTCTCTGCGGAGACCAGACAGGTAAGCCAGACTGAGTCGTGACAGTATACTGACTTACCTTGCCATTTATATGTTCCTGGGTTCCCTGACTTTGAGACTAAGGGCCTCATGCAGTAAGCACCGATAAGGCTTTTATCGGCATTTTCCCACCAAAATTGGATATGAGATTCAGTAAGCGCCGATAAGTGGTCAAAATCGGCATTTTTTCTTCCCGGTAAAAATTTATCGGCATGTGGCTGCCGATAACCCACTTATCAGCACTTTTCGGCACTTTTTGAAATTGGCTGTATTCTAGTGGCCCCGATCAGCTTATCGGTGCTGATCGGCACTCAAAAATGGAGATTTCTACGGCAATTTGTCCCGCCAACTAAAGTTGGCAAGTTGGAGGGGAGAAGGATCGGCAAGGTTGCCAGGACGGCACTTAGAAAAAATAGCTCATCTCTACATGAATGGAGTCAATGGAGCAGGGATTTATAACTTTATAGGAGTGTTTACATTCTATTGCTCATAATACAAATGTGCTTGGCATTACAGTGTCGATGTCATTCACTTCATCTTGTCACCACTTACGTTTATTATTGGCAGAACATTGTACTTTTCTATGTTATGATGATTTGCGTGTCACATTAGTCTTAATGTTATGATGTGTCAAGGTAAACACCTATAGTAAACTCTTAAAGGAACAGGTCACATAATATGAAACATGTTACTTAAGTGTGCATCAAATTATTATATGATGTAACAGATTTCTCACATCTAACATCCAGCGTATAGTAATGTTGATATACATTAGAGAATGCTTTTAATGTGTAACGCATGATCAAATGTAAATGTAGCTGTTTTATTCATGTTTACATGTACTTTGTGACCTCCCTCTTTTGATGACGTTCGCAATTGGACACTCAATAACATTGCATGTTTACATTGTACACGATGCATTATAATCACTTCATGCTAAGTTATACACAGATCTATAACAGTTACTCATTTTTACACGATTGAAACATAATCAATAGCAAGTATACTGATGGCATTAAATTATGCAAATACACATTACAATTAGTTCATGTGAACATGTGACAATAACATGCCAAA
The DNA here is from genome assembly GCF_040206685.1 of Ascaphus truei. Lineage (NCBI taxonomy): Eukaryota > Metazoa > Chordata > Amphibia > Anura > Ascaphidae > Ascaphus > Ascaphus truei. Next base: position 112,319,990 of record NC_134485.1, on the reverse strand, counting down.
TTAGACATGTTGCAACGTAGTTTTTCAACGTCAATGTCATGTTTGTATCCTAATGAGATGACTGAGTGTTGCGTTCAGAAGTGGTACATGCATTACACATTCCATAAATACTTGCGAATAAATGGTTGTACAAAGCTTAACGTTACATCATTGTCAAATATCATGATTGCCTGGTGAACACACATAAATAATCCTTTTAATTCGTACTGGATACCCGTTTGGAGTTAACTACTTGGATATGTTAATGTAACACCTTGCACTTCATCAAGTCACCTGACATCATCACATAGGTATTTAAAGGAGGCTAATTACCTGCGCATTGACAGCTACAGGCCTGAAAATGATGCGAATGTTTATGAGACGGAGGAAGATTCTATTGGAGGAGAGGCTAGCTGAGGGTCAGGATGTCACAGGCCAAGGTAGGGAAAGGGACAGAGATAGGGACAGGGACTGGGATGTGGAGAGGAGAGGGAGAGGGAGAGGGCAAGGAGATGAGAGGAGAAGAGAGAGGAGAGAAGTTGTGCCTCGTCCTCATTTGTACATAAATGTACACGTGAACCTAATCGGCACATTTATTTTCAACACCATACAACATACAATGTTCATGCAGGAATGCGTTGTAAAATGAAGTGTTCTGTTGTACATACAGTACACTGCATATGTTGTGTACTAATCTAACAATAATAATGTACATCACTACCATGAAAGCAAAGTTGACTCTGCTTAGAATTCAGCACCTAATTGTGGAAATGTGTATGAATGTGTTTAGAGATCTGTCTGAACATTTAAGAGAAGCAGGTGTAGCGCTCAATGTGGCTGACACTCAGCAACACATGCAGTGTGTCACTCACAGATGGTACTGGTGTGATAAGGTGGTGTATCTATAACGTTAAAAGAATATATGAGTGAACGAATGACTAACGTACGTTTTCATATATAGTGGACTGGTGGGTGAAAGTATTCAGATAATTTACCATTTCAAATGAATGTGATGAACTTCTGTTCACCTTGTCAGCTTCTAACAACTGTGGTCCCTCCCCCAAGACGTGACACCACCCTGACCTTTTATTTGGTTCTACCACCTGTAAGCCGTCCCACAAGACTTGACCCTACCATGACCCTGTGATCTGGCTCTGTGCCCGACCCCACCCCCTCTGTTCACCTCTATGCTGTGATTACATATTAATTGCAGCTGGTTTCACACACCGGTACATGTGCGAAATACAAATATGAAGTGAGCTACATATGAACACAATTAAATACCATATGGTACATGTTCCTATTTATGCTCACATTATACTACATGAAGCGAAAAAAGAGCTTTAATAAAACATAACGAAATGTGTTTGCGCAAATTATTTATGTTCGCCTTTGAATGCCCAATATTACATGCAAGACTTGATTAGGCAGTAATGGCCTGTTTATAGGTGTAACATAGATTATAACTAATATATATATATTATATGTATATATGTATATATGTATCGACACATACATGAAATAGTGAATTATGCATTTGTGTGCACAGACACAGTATAACGAAGTTATACATTACTGTGACAAAGAATGAGTGCGGGTGTGCTTTGTGGTTATGCATGTTAACCCATTGTTTGTACAAAGATGCACACATACATTCAGCTTTCAACTATAGGGCAAAGATGTTGAATGCTTTGTAAGGTAGAAGGTTGCAGTGTGTGTTATTTGGAAGATCATTACACATAATCCCTTCATGCAGGTCAAGTTGTGTATGTTTACTCATAATGATGTCATCCACGATAGCTGAGCCAATACATGTTTCCAAACACACACACACACACATATATATATATATATATATATATATATATATATATATATATATATATATATATATATATATATATACAATTATTTTTGTTTTTTTTATGACAACTATATATAAATATATATATATATATATATATATAGATAGATAGATAGATAGATAGATAGATAGATAGATAGATAGATAGATAGATAGAGAGAGAGAGAGAGAGACATATATACAGATATATATGTAGGTATGCTTATATTGGGAAAAACTATAAGTTTCAGCGAAAATATAGATAAGAACTGTAACATACGACACGCGTAGTACAGTAACATTTGTCACCTGGTGGAAATTGAGCCGGATAAATTCCGATATCTCTGTCCCCTGCCAAACCCTCCACGACGACAGGAAGAAAATTTTCCCGCATGTGCTCCTCCAATGGAGTTAACATTAGAGCTTGTGCTGGTGGCCCACCTCCAGTGGCAGAAGCATGCATCCGTTGTGCTTGGATTTTTTTCTTTAAGTTTGCCCTGATATCATCGAATCTCTTCCGACAATTTGCCCGGTCCCTGATATGATTCCCACATGCAGACACAGCCAATGTTATTTGATCCCACATTTCTTTTTTTGATGCTGAACTTGTCCGCCCTTGAAATACATACAAAATATATGACGTTAATTATTATTAGAAAAACGAGCAGTTTCCTAAACTGCTACCTGTTCCAAGAGATACCAAACATGCTGGTTTAGGTTGAATATGTGTACCACATGAGCATTTACGTGAAAACATACAAATCTAAGGAAGCTTGCATGAATATTGTATGAACTTTGGCAAACTTTTTAGACTGATTGTTATGGTCGTTATAAAGCATGAAGGATTATGTGTGTAACAATTAACTTTAAATGATAGATATTAGAGAATTATAGCTTGATATTAAGACATCTCACATGACCTAGGATAACATGTCTTTGAACAATCAATGCAAAGATAGACTTACCTAGTAAATGCCCATACAGAGAGTCATAGGGCCTCATGCAGTAAGCGTTGATAAGGTATTTTTCGGCATTTTATAGCCAAAATTGGGTTTGAGATTCAGTAAGCGCCGATAAGTGCTTGATTTCGGCAGGTTTCGGAGCCGATAATTTTGTTATGGCCAGTCGGCTGCCGATAAGCCTGTTTTCGCCACTGATTGCCACTTTTTTAAATCGGCTGGATTCAAGAAAAAAAATCAGCTTATCGGGGCTGATCGGCACTACGAAATTGAGATGTTATGGCCAATTTCTCCCGCCAACTAAAGTTGGCAGTTTGGAGGGGAGAACGATCGCTAAGGCTGCCGGAACGGCACTTAGAAAAAAAAAATCTTCGGTACATCAATGGAAGTCAATGGAGCGGGGACGTATAACAGTATAGTACTGTTTACGTTTCATTGCTCACAATACAAACGTCATTTGCATTACAGTGTGGGGGCATTCCCTGCATTGTGTCACAGCTGACGTGTATTATTTGCATAACATTGTACTTTTACATGTTTTCAGCATTTGCGGGTCACATTACTCATCATGTGATGATGTGTCAAGGGAAAATACTATACTCAACTCTTAAAGGAGAACCTCACATCATATCACACATTTTACTGAACTGAGCGACAATTATTTACATGATGTTACACATGTCACACATGTCACACATACACCGTATATTCATGTTCCTTTACATTACACAATGCTTGTAATGTGTCACGCATCTTTAAACGTTCATGTACATCTTTATTCTCATGTTTACATCTAGTTTTGGTCCTCCCTATTTTCATGACGTCACTTATTGGACGCTCAATCACATTGCATGTTTACATTGTAACCGTTGCTTTACAAGCACTTCAACCTAACTTCTACACACATGTACAGTAATTCATCATTGTGACACCTTGTAAACTCATTCTATAGCAACTATCCTCATTACAGAAATGCATGCATATGCACACGACAATTCATTTTTGTCAACATGTGACAATAACATGGCTAATTACACATGTTACACCAAACTTTTCCCACGTCAATCTCAGCCTTTTTGTCTAATTACATGTCTAATTACATGACTGACTGTTGCGTTCAGAAGTGGTACATGCATTGCACATTAAACTATTTATGTTACTGTAATTTAGCATTTCTAATTTCCCAATATGACAATGTTGGTAATATTTTTGGAATGTCAATCACGTCACTTCATCATTATCATGATGATAATTATCAAGTATTCTCACAATTGTAACGTCAATCACGTGCACATTAGCATAGACACACTTTTTAAGACAACTGTTTGTGTCTGTATCAATTTGTGTAGGATCAATGTATAACACCGACAAATTATAACAGCAGCTTTATTATGGTAGCTTATATCATCATATTGACTATACTATTTATTTTTAGAACGTTTAATAAACACAGTAAACTATAGTTAGTTAGGTTAATGAAATATACACAGAAACGTACTTCATTACATGATGTTGATGTAATATTCAGAACATCATGCATTGTAGGGGACCACAACATCTGGGCGATAACATTATTTGCTACAGTCCAAAACCATTTTATCAACATACCCATGTAACAAGAGATTTTTAACAATAAATGGCTAGTTGGTTGTAAGTGTCCTTTACATTGGGAGAAGGAGTGGCTCAGTGAGTAAAGACACACACTGGCACTGAGAGTTTGAAGCAGGGGAGTCTGGTTCAATTCCCGGTGTCGGCTCCTTGTGACCTTGGGCAAGTCACTTTATCTCCCTGTGCCTCAGGCGGCCAAAAATAAATTGTAAGTTCCACGGGCCAGGGACCTCAGCCTGAAAAATGTGTCTGTAAAGCGCTGCGTACAACTAGCAGCGCTATACATGAACATGCTCATATTATAATTATTATTATTGTTACATAGTTGCGACAGTCATACGTTCCATTACACAATAGAATACACAAATGTGTTAGCAGAGTGGGAATGGTTGTTATATATATAAAACACACCATGCCATAAAATGCTAGTAGTAATTAAAGAACACTCAATAAAAATTCATGAGGCACTCTTTTGCAACATCATTATGTTAATTAAGTGCTTATGCAATATAGGCATAAGGGTATCACATTTTTAATTGTTTGTTAATAAGCGCTGCAAGCAATATAAAATTAGTTCCATATGTAGTATAGTAGTCGGTGGCTCCTCCTCGCAATCATCTCATATAAAGGTAGACTCTTCTGAAATCATACATTGATCCGATTGTATCTTCCCCGACATCTCTGAAATACAGCAAACACATGATGGTCAAAGATGGCACCTTACTATATATGTATCCGTGACAACGCGTTACACAGCTCTATATGATTGTGTACATACACACGTCAGTCACTTATATGTTAGAAGTACAAGTGTACATCAGTATGTAATTTTTCTTTAAATTTGTAGCAGGCATAACAATGTATATGAAGTGAACGTTGCCTGTATACTGAAAAATGTGCGCGCACATCTTAGTGTGCGCACGCACTTCACGCTTGGGTCGACTAACTGTTAGCGCATGCGCAAAACAATGCGTACGTTGTGCGTTCAATACATGTTGAAAATACCAGTAAACATAAAATCTTTATTTCAAATACAATGAAGACGAAACTACATTCGTTCTGAACGAGTACATCTGTATTCTTTTTAAACAGACGTGTTTGGACAGAAAGCACGGCCGATAACAAAATGCGCAAATGCAATACGTGTGACGTCATGTTAAGCCAGCGTGAAACGCACGCTAACACTCCTCCCACTCAATTAACATTCGGCTAACGCCCAGTGTACGCCCCCACTGTATGACACAGTGCAGTTACCGTTACTATAACAAAACAAGACAGCCAATAGGCTTTGAGGCACGCACGTCGCTTGGGGGCGGGACTTACATCCGTAATCCTTTTTAAGGACGCCTTGGCCCATGACAAGTGTCCCACGTCATACGTGGTGGACCCGGTTTTTTATTTTGTAGATGTTGCATGATAACAAAACAGGTATGTGTTAGAGTTATGGTAAAATGTTGCTAATATGTTTAAAGGGATAGGAAAGTACGTATATTTATTCCGTCAGCAATGTGTACTACTCTTTCAGGTTCTACTATATTGTATTAGGAAACAATTTGTTTGTGATCGCTACATGTTATGCAGTCTGCAATGTTACGCTGTATCCACACATTGAAAGTGAAAATGGTGGTTACAAAAAAAAAAAATTTAAACGCAGAGTCAACGCATAACGATTGTTATATTTACCATTCTTCTAGAATTAACTCTTCGTCTGCCTGCAACTGTTCGCTCCAGAAATGCAAGGCATTTTCATCCACGCTTGACCCAAACACTGAATCCAGTATGACACACATCTCCTCCATGAAGCACTCATAGGAATCGCCACTGCTTTCTTCAAACAATTGGTCCGGAGGTAGGTTCATTTCTTCAGGTACCCATTCCAATGCATTTTCAGCTGAAAGGCTTGGTACATAATCATAGTAGTTATGTTCTTGTACAATGTGGGTTTCAGGAATGGAGGGTGCAGATATTGCAGCAGGTATCGATTCACACGGAACAGTAGTAGCGGATCCATTGCTATTGGCATTAGGAATAAATATGCCATTAAGCACAATATGTGTGCCCTCTTTCACGGTGAAATGTTTATCCTTGGCAATCTTCCAGAAACCATACCTGTCTTCTAGCTTATCCTGCACACGTTCAAAACAGTCATTAGTTGATAAAGTGAATCTTACTGAGGAATTAAAATTGCGCGCATGCCCACGTTCTTGGTAATAAGGATATTTGGCTCTAATCAAATCATAGATTTGACGTGTGTTAGCTTTGTGTCCGCAAGTGGACAAAATCGCTTCTGCTATCATGAATTTATACCCTCTGTGCGGATTCATAGTCGTTACGAATTCATCAGCCATTGCAGATTAACACAAAAAATGTGTGCAGGTCTCTGTTCTTTGCTCATAAGAATGAAAGTGGTCAATGCCTAACAATTTGCTGTGTTTCCTTTTCAAGGTCATAAAAAGTATCAACTGTTACTCCTTTTTTGAAGCTCCAATTGGATATGTTGAATTAATTGGTTGAACGTTTGTGGTTTCTGATAGCCGTTTGTCTGACAAACATGTATCATTTTTTTATCTCGTTTCTCACAACATTCCGAGACTTTTAATTAAGTAACATTGTGGTTTCTTGAAAAAATAAAATAGAGCACTGTGTGAAAATAGTGCTTACACAGCCATATCATGAAATACATAGACACCTGCAAAAGGAAATGTTTTTTTTCAGCATAAATTTCTGTGTGTATTTGAAAGTCTGGTTAACTCCCTGTCTGCATCAGTTGAAGTACGTCTGTATATATATCTATAAATATATCTCTCTCATCAATATATATATATATATATATATATAAAGTATATATTGTACTATATGTATATTGTAGTATATATATATATATATATATATATATATATATATATATATATATATATATATATATATATATATATATATAAAATGCAGGCGTACACACAACATATTGATGGCAGTAAGTAGGCCTTGTATGAAACCTATTAAAATGGTGTTAAACATGAGTGAATTAAGTAATAAACATTTGTTTTAGGCCAATACTGTTATAGGCTCACAGTTAGTATAGTTCTCAAACATTAGGCCTGTATTCTTAAAATAGTGTGTTTTCACAAGGAAGCATGAAGTGTATGTTTTTTGTAAATACATATATACCAGTTTAGATAGTACTATATATACATACACACACACACACACACACACACACACACACACACACACACACACACACACACACACACACAGTGTGTGTCTGTGTGTGTGTTTGTGCATATATCCATACATACTACATATATATTCGTATAAATTCAGAGATGTTCTTGAAACAAGAACACATAAATGATTAAAGGACAACATTACAATGGTCAGCAAAGGTAAGTAATATTTAACACAAAATCCTGCTGTACACGTACAAGAAAGATGTTTGCAGTTAAATAGGTGTTTTTTTAATTGCATGTGAATAATATGCACATGCAATGATTACATCAAGTAACACACCCAAATGCAATGTTTTGCTGCAAAGTCAATGGCAGCTTCTCTAAACTTAGCAACTGGCTCCTGGTGGACCATTACTGAATACACGATTCAAACATCAATATTAATAACACTATTCATTAATTAGGACTGTTAAAATTTCCAAAAGTTCACGTGTACAAGAACATACTTGAAAGTTTGGAAACAACACAGTCTTCAGCATACATACAATATTAATTAGATAATCTGAAGTCAACAAAACAAGGCCAAAGACATATTTAGTGAATTATAACATTTATTTTTTTTGTTCCTTTTGAGAGCGAGTAACAGGCCTGCTTGTTGTCTCTTGTATTTTCCTTTTTCGTTTTGCAACAACTTTAGCCACAACAGAGCCACTTTGAGTGGCCTCTGGCACTTCACGGGCAGGGCTTGTGGCCAGTGACTCACCTACAGGGCTTTTGGGCAGTGACTCACCTACAGGGCTTGTGGGCATTGACTGTTCACCTACAGGGCTTGTGGGCAGTGACTTTTCACCTACAGGGCTTTTGGGCAGTGACTCACCTACAGGGCTTTTGGGCAGTGACTCACCTACAGGGCTTTTGGGCAGTGACTCACCGACAGGGCTTGTGCCCACTGACACATGTGAGCAAGTTGGTAGACACTGCACAAGTGATGGTTGGTCTGTTTCATGTGTGTCTTTTTTTGTTTGTGTCCAAAAACTGGTCAGTAGTACTGCACCGACACACTTTATTCGAGCAAATACCCAGTATGTACCTGGCAGATACCTGGAATGCGCCGCTCCTCACCTCTGACAAGCCCCGTTGCGTTTGCCTTCCCAGCCTGGGTTCATGCCTGGCTGACGGGCGGCTGATCTGTTAAATGATAATGATTAGGATTTAATAGGCTGCAATGCTTCGCGTGTCTACCAGATGGCATCAATTCATGAATTGTAATGCAGTATATATATATATACTGTGCAGTATTGCAGCCAGCAGGAATAAAATGCTTCAATCCCTGCCTCGAAAATAACCCAATGTACTCGGGCAGAAAACAGTCACAAACCTCAATACACCCGGGTATACCCGAATTCGTGGGACTAGCCAAGCTCGAATAAAGTGTGTCGCCAGTGTAACTGCTTGTGCTGTTTTGTTTTTGTCGCCTCCTTTGTAGGTGTCAGCTCCTGATTTTGTACAGATGGCAGCGGTAGGATGTCGTCAGGAACCTGCACAGCAATGTCTGCTACTTGAGCGGTAACATTCGGACCTGGGGAATGAAGCTCAGATGCATGTGGTGAAAAATTACCAGCATGTAAAGATCCTGCCTGTGAGGTGTTGAAGTTTAAAAGTGGTACAGTAGTCATTCTCAAGTAATTTGCTTGGGTTTGCTGAACAACTAATGCTTCGAATGAGGTGTTGATTTTTTGCAACTGTTTAGGCACTTCAATGAAGACTCTGTGGAGATGTGCCAATTGTGATATGGTTTCTTCCTGCAGTGCAATCATCCTTTCCAGCACTGTCATCAGATCAGAATGGCGTCGATTTTCTGCTTCCACAATTTTTCCCTCAGAAGCTACAATTGCATCGTATGTGGTAGTTGATGGACGATTTGGCGGTAAAACTGTTTCAATTGGAACCTCTTCATGCTCACTTGATTGTATTTCTGTGTCTATGGCGGTGGCATCATCATCATCATCTTCATCATCATGTTCTACAAATAAATGTACACATTATTAAATGGCATGTTAATCTCTGCTGTGTTACTATGTAATTATACTGTGTCATAAGTAACACCTAACATGTTTCCATACGTTTTATAACCTCACATTAAAAACTACCTTGACTTACGAATAATGTTTGGACTCAGTATGAAATATGAATGAATGAAAATTTGCTGTAAACTCACAACTCCTACATGATAGTTAACATCACTAACACAATACATGTTGCCTTACACTTCATTTTCACTGACACTAAGTAATCCTATTTAAAGAACATGTGCAAAACAAATAATGAACATGACAACATAACATATAGAAGTGCACATATTATATGGCCACCAACTGATACACTCACCTTCTAGGTGTGTTGAGCTGCATGACCCAGGTGAAGACACTTGTTCCGTCTCAGGTGACACATGTCCTCCAGGGGCAACTATATATAACAATAACATTAGTTTTACATTTACATGTGTAAATATTGAACAAACAGTTATTGTATGTTCAGTATTTATGAGTACCTAACAGCATCAGTTCCTTAACCGAAATTGTGTGTCTGAAAGTGAACATAAATAGTTGTAATAACAATGTACATGCCTGTGTACTTAGAACGTTTGAGTTCCCTAACATACAACATACTATGTTTCTGCAGTAATGCGTGAGGATAAATAGATTAAAATTGTACATAAAAATCATATGTTGTGTAGTGATATCAGTATCATAATGTACATAAGTATCATGAGATGAACATTCACAATGGTTATCATGAAGGTGGTCATATAGCAAAAAGTTTTGTTTTTGGTACAGGATATGTGTGGTACATTAATAGAAGATGTGGCACACCTGAATGTGGCTGTCACTCAACAAGACAAGACATGCAGTGTGTGATAATGTGTCGTTGATAGTAGTTCAACTATAGATATGAGTGAACTAATGTGTGACGTACGGTTTGATAACTAATGAGTTGTTGGGGCATTTAGTAGCTAGAGTTACGCTTTCAAATGAGTGTGATTAACTTCAGTTGTGCTAGTCATGTTGTAAGAACGGTATTCCCTTCCCCAAAAAGCCTAATCAGCCAGATCTTTCAATTACTTCAAACAGGTGAAAATGGTGTGAACTAAGTTGACCCTAAGATGAGCCTGTAATTTGTGTGTGTGCTGAACCCCACCCCCTCTGTTGAAGTGTATGCTGTGATGAGATATTAATTGCAGCTGCTTTAACACAATGGTAGAGGAGCTAAATAGTCGTCTGCAGTGTTTAAGTTATGAACACAATGACATAACATATGCTACGTGTGCCTCATTATGCTGTCTGTATATGACATTAAGCAAAAATGGACCTTTTCATCAACAACTATAGATGTGTTAGTGCAAGTGATGTTTGTAGGCCGTTGCATGCAATATATTTGATGCATGTTTAAAATAGGCAGTAATGTCGTGTTTGTAGGAGTAAAATAAATAAAATACACAATAATATTATACATATTTATGTTCGGTACCTGTAGGTAGTAATAATTTCTCATTATCATGTGTTACACATGTGTGCTACCCTGTTGTTCCCCATCTTCGCCCACCATAAATTGCTTCCAATGCAGCAAAGCATTGTGGGAATTCACATGCAAATGAGCACGCAATGCAACGTGGTATATTAGTTACTGCTTTTAGTAGGACTACAACAGATATGTCTAATTTGACACACACACACACACACTATATATATATATATATATATATATATATATATATATATATATATATATATATATATATATATATATATATATATATATATATGAGAGACAGAGAGAAACAGACATATACATATATAGATGTAGGTATGTTTATATTGGGAAGACACTATAAAAAGCTGCGTAAATATGCAAAATAACTGTAAACAACGACACGCCTAGTACAGTAATATTTCTCACCTGGTGGAAATTGTGAGGGATAAATTCCAATATCACGGTCACCAGCCAATCCCTCCACGACGACGGGAAGTAATTTTGCCCGAAGCAGCTCCTCCAATGGAGTTAATATCAGACGTTGTGGTGTCGGCCCACCTCCAGTGCCAGTAGCATGCACGCGTTGGTCTTGTATTTTCCTTTTTAATTTTGACCTAATATCGTCAAATCTCTTGTGACAATTCCGCTTGTCCCTGACATGATTCCCACACGCATTGACACCAATGACTATTGTGTCCCACATTTCTTTTCTGCTTGATGCACTTGTCCGCCCTTGAAAAACATATAAAATATATGAGGTCAATTAATAATAATACAAGCACCAGTTTCCTACACTGCTAGCTGTTCCAAGAGATAGCAAACATGCTGTTTTAGGTGTAATATGTGAAGCACATGAGCATTCACTACTAAACCTATACATATAAGCAAGCTTGCATTCATATTGTATGCAGTTATGGCAAATTGACCGCCTGTGTTTAGTTGTCCTTGTAACGCATGATAAAAAGCTGTGTTTCCACACTAATTAACATAGAAAGATATTCTGAACCCATATTTGCATATGAACAAAACTCAGATGACCTAGGATCACATGTATTTGAATAATAAATGTAAAGGTACAATTACCTAGTAAATGTCCATAGATACTGTCATAGTGCTCCAGAATCCCAGTGACAAGAGCTCTATTTTCCTGGTCATTGAAGCGAGGATTACGTGGCTTCTCCACACGTTTCTTCCGAGCAGGTTTAGGGTCAGAGCTTGGCTGGTGCTGACTGGACTCTCCTTCTTCCAATGGAAGAGCCTCCAAAAGCTGGCCACCAGCAAGCACGCCACCACCAGACACCCCATCAGCAACTGAGCCACCAGCAGCACTCCCAGCACCAGCACTCCCACTCCTAGCACCAGCACTCCCACTCCTAGCACCAGCACTCCCACTCCCAGCAACAGCACTCCCACTCCCAGCAACAGCACTCCCACTCCCAGCACCAGCACTCCCACTCCCAGCAACACCACTCACACTCCCAGCAACAGCACTCCCACCCCAGCAACAGCACTCCCACTCCCAGCAACACCACTCCCACTCCCAGCAACAGCACTCACACTCCCAGCAACACCACTCGCAGCACCAGCAACATCACTCCCCTGAACAGTACGTTCACTCCGACGCGTACTCGCACAAGTAGCACTCCCACTCCCACCAGCATCACTCTTCCCACGCTTTGCGGGCATAGTTACAGCACTCACAAAAAACAGACAACAAATGTACAGCCAATCACACGAAACACTTCCACATATAAAACAAGACAAAGATGTAAACAAAACAACAAAGGACAAAGCTTTCCCAATACTCAACAAGTCTCTCAGTCAATATGCAAATCTTAAATCACCAAGCTCTGTGCGTCTCTCTCTCTCTCACTCCCAACAACACAGAGAATGATTAACAGTACAAGTTGCCTTTAAATATGGCGCGCTATCCAATACATGCTTGGTTCGCCTGATTCAGCAAGATTTGTGATTGGGCAACCTAACAGCACCCCGCCACGCATGCCGATACACCTGTGTGTGATCGGCTAATCATCGTGACAGTGGGCGGATTTGTTTTCGCCTTGATTTTGAATGTATTCGCCACTTACTGCATACGGAGAGGAAAAATCGCCAATAACATGACTAATCGGTAAGCTTGCCGATTTCACATATTCGTCACTTACTGCATGAGGCCCATAGTGCTCCAAAATCCCTGTGACAAGAACTCTGTTTTCCTCTTCATTGAAACGAGGATTACGTGGCCGCTCCACACGTTTCCTCCGAACACGTGCAGCCCCAGAGCTTGGCTGCTGCTGACTGGACTCTCCTTCTTCCAATGGAAGAGACTCCAAAAGCGGCCCACCACCAACCACCCCACAACCAGACACCCCAGCAGCACCACCACCAGACACCCCAGCAGCACCAGAAGCAGACACCCCACCAGCACCAGCAACAGACACCCCACCAGCACCAGCAACAGACACCCCACCAGCACCAGCAACAGAAACCCCAGCAGCACCAGCAACAGAGCCACCAGCAGCACTCGCACTCACAGCAACACCACCACTCGCACTCCCAGCAACAGCACTGCCCTAAATCTTACGTTCACTCAGACGCGTACTTACATGACTACCAGTACCACTCACACCAGCATCACTCTTCCCACGCCTTTCGGCCATACCTCTAGCACTCACAAAGAACAGAAAAGAAATTTAAAGACAATCGCACTGAACACTTACAAAGTGAAAACAAGACAAAGATGTTAACAAAACAACACAGGACAAACCTCTTACAATACACAACAACTCTCTCAGTCAATATGAAATATGTAAATCGCCCAGCTCTGTGTGTCTCTCTCTCTCTCTCTCCCAATAACACAGAGAATGAATAAAAATACACGCTGCCTTTAAATGGGCCGCTCAATCAAAAACATGCTTGCTTCGGCAGATTCAGCAAGAAGTTTCATTGGCGAACCTAACACCACCCCGCCATGCACGCCGATACACCTGTGTGTGATTGGCAAATCATCGGCAGAGTGGGAGCAAATGTTTTCGGCTTGATTCGGAAGGGATTCGGAAGGGATTCGGCACTTATTGCATACGGCGAGGGAAAATCGGCAGAATCATGCCGATAAGGAACCCTTGACGAGAGGACTTTTTCGGCGCTTACTGCATAGAGCCCTAAGTGTGGGGGACCAGAATTAGGGACACATTTTATGGGGTGCGGTGTGGTCTGAGCCCAGAGAGGAGTGCAGGAGGTTCCAGGTGTCCAAGTCTGACTCGGCCAGTGGGTCAGACCGGGACTCCTGGCACCGCGGGCTCTTGTGTGCAGAGCAGGGGTCTACCAGTTTAGATAGGGTTTGGACTGGTAGAAGACAGGTAGGGGTACAGAGGGAGTGTAGGCAACCGTTGTTACACGGGGTCCATTTCATACCACTAGCAGAGCATCAGGGGGCCACTCGCAAGAGAGCTCAGCTGTTGCAGCCTTGCTATGGGCTGCGGGCATCAGGGGCTGTGGCAGAGTTGTGCCATGCCAGGGATGCCTGGCAGCAGGTAGGGGAGTCGGGTGATCATGCGAGGCCAGTCCTGAACCCGTTACAGGTAATAGGGGAACCTTACCAAGGGGTAGCTATAGACATAGTGGGAGCCATCATGATCCACAGTTGGTCTGGCCAGTGTTACATGCTCATGGGGGTAGATTTGTCTACCCATGATCCTGAGGCTGTGACGCTTGCCACCATCAATGCGAGGGCAGGGGCAGAAGCATTGTTAGAGATTTTTCCTAGAGTAGGTTGCCCTAGTTAGATTCTAACTGATCAAGGGTCACACTTCAGGCGTGAATTGTTACAGGGTCTCTGGGGTGTGTGCGGGGGTAAAGCACCAGCACACCATCCCTTATTACCCCCAGGCAAACGGTTTATGTGAGAGGTTCAATGGGACCCTGAAGCAGTTGCTACCGCCAGGTATAGGGATTGAAGGAACAGAGTGGGAGACTCACTTACAGCACTTGCTGTTTGCATACCGAGAGGTACTGCCAGAATCTACCAGGGTCTCTCCCTTCAAGCTGCTATATGGCTGCAGGGTCCGGGAACCTCCTGATTTACTCTGTGAGGGGTGGAAAGGGAACATTACCCAGACGGATGCATCTGTGCGACAGTCTGTGGCAGCTCTCAGAGACCAGATAGAAATGCTTATGGGGTTGGCACAGGCTGATCTCAGGGAGATTCAGATCAAGCAGCAGACTTGGTGTGATTACAATGCCCTAGCAGCTCATTCATTCCAGGTCAGCAGGGACTTGTTCTGCAGCCGACTCCGCAGAACAAATTAAAGGCTGTCTGGTCTGGACCGTACCCGGTTTTCAGGAAAATGAATGAGTACACCTATGGTGTACAGGAAGATGGTGAGACAGAGAGAAATAAGACTTATCATGTTAACATTTGTAAGGAGTATTTAAAGCAGAGTGTGGCATCAGTGCTGGCTATTTGTAGCACACTGATGGGGGACCTGACAAGCAATGCTCTGCCTGACCTCCTAGGGTAATCTAGGCAGGGGGGCACAGGGGAGCGGGTAGGAATAGGGTCCCAGCTCAGTGCACAGCAGCGTGTGCAAGTCAAGGCTATGTTAGAGCAGCATAGGGTTCTGTTCCTGGGTAAGCTGCACAGAACACATATCCCAGATCATCCAGTGGAGACTGGTGATCAGAGACTTCTGCGTAAGCATGCCTATATGGTATCAGCAGAGGTAAAAGGGAGTATAGAGAGGGAAGTGAAAGAGATGCTGGCCCTAGGGGTAATTGCACCATCTCAGAGCCCTTGGGCTTGTCTGGTAGTCCTGATTCCTGAGAAGGGTGCAGTGCTGCAGAGGATCAAGGAAGCAGGGCTGACACTGAAGCCTACAAAGTGTGTAGGGGGTATGGCAGAGGTACTGTATCTGGGGCACAGAGTGGGTGGAGGGCACACAAAGCCAGAACCAGAAGGGGGTAAGGCAATAGGGCAGGTTATGGGGGTTGCAGGCACTGCAGGGTACTACACGAAGGTTGTTCCCAAGTACAGCGCTGTGGCCAAACCCTTGACTGACTTGACCCAAAAGCGACTCTCAGTTCTGGTAGCCTGGTCTCCTGCCTGTGACACAGCATGTCAGGCACTGGAGGCAATGCTGGCTAGTGCACCCATGCTGGCTGCACCCGCCTACAGCACAATATTCCTGATACAGACCAATGCCTCTGACTATGTTCTCAGTGCTGTACTCCATCAGAGGGGCAAGTTGCTATGCTGGACTCTTGCATTGCAGGAGTGTGACTTCACCATCCAGCATAAGGAAGGCAGTGCGCACGGCAATGCCGATGGACTTTCCCGCCAGGACAATCCTCACAAACTAATATACTCAAGACACAGTCCAGTTAAACCGCCAGACGAGGCGATTGTAACACAGCCTGTAATTGAGTAGGGGAGGTGTGGCGGTGAAGAGGTTAATTGGGCTTGTAATAAAGTTCAGGCCCACTTGGTTAACCCTGACCCGTGTGTTAGGGTCTTAGAATGTCAGCTCTGGGACCCAGATGTCAAAAATGTATTGCAACTGTATACTGATTTTGCAACATTAAAGAATGATGTGATTTTATTTCCTCTCCAGGGATGCTGGGATCGGGAGATTTCTAGGCTGTAAGTTTCAGGGTGGGTTTGGCGGAGAAAGTCTTTGCAGAATGCGGCTATGTAGCGAGGTTCCAGGTTATGGGATACCCCAAAAGTTGTATACGGAGATTGAGTGATATCCTCTGATACTGCTAAGCGCATTACTCCGCCAACCTTGTACCCTGAAAATGCTCTTACAACTCACTGCCAGAGTCCCTGCTGCAGCATCTTCCAGACAAGGTAAATGGGTATGAAGGGGTTAAAAGATATCTGCAGGTATACACAGAGTCCTTAGTATAGCATGGGACTCCCCAGTATAGCAGAGGTACCCGCATACTGTACATGCCCAGGTATCCTGAGCCTAGAGTAGGGGTTCAGGAAGATGCTCACACTAAGGTTATGAAGCTGAGCAGATTTGCAGTGTTTAAAAGTATATTTCTAATGTGTGCCAGGAATGAGGCTAGTGATTTGTAGAGGAATATTTACACTCACTCCATGCATGACACCAGAATAGGAACTCTCAACATTTTGCATGCAGCAGACAGTACACCACATCTTTTATTAAACGGGAATAGTTTAATATTTATAGATATTGCTGATCTGTATATGAGCTGAGGGCTTTCTAAGTTATAGACTCTGGAAGGCACAGATGGTTACCAAGCTCGGCTCCGGTGTGTCTGTCCAGGGGCCATACTTGAAAGGGCTCAGAGATGCCTAGGTGTAAGGCCATATGGGCCCTGCCATTATTATAGAGCAGCCATATCCTGGCATGAAACAAGGCAACCTAACACCCTTTGCTAAACAGCCTGCCGCTGTGGAGCCTCGCACCCAGGGTGGGGGGGGGGGCTAAGGGGCAGAGGGGGCTATTTCCCCTGCCCGGGGAAAAGGCTCAGGGGTGGGAAACCTTGTATGAGTGTTTTAGATTGGTCGTTATGCGGTTGCTAAGGTTTTTTGATTGGGCTGCAGGTTTTCTGGGACCTGGACACCAGAGGTTTGAAAAGCTCTGACACAGGTCAGCTTCTTCTGTTCTAAGTGTTCTAAGAGATCCATCTAAGAGTTTCATCAGTTCCATCTTGTGTGATTCACCTGAGATTCAGTCCCATTGGAGAAGTGGCCTGGAATATTTTGCTGTGTGTTTGCAATTAGGAAAGATTAGTTTTGTTATCCCAGTTTTCCAAAGTAAGTGTGTCTTTTTACTGTATTTTTGTGTAACATAGTTGTGTGCATTCATTAGGTGAATAAACGCAATTTATTTTTATCTCTCTGCTTGCTCAATCAATGATCCCGGTAATTAAAAGTGGTAATAAGCGGGTCATACCACCCGATAGAGTAAACAGATGTCTATTTCAAACTTGTCCGCCTCCCGCATCAGTAAAGCAACCATGTCAGGAGTTCAGGTTTCTTCCTTTGGACGGCTTGATTGAGGATGCTAGTTACTGTCAAGATGTAAGTGAGTGGATTATTATCCATCCTTACTTCGAAAGTGACTCCGTAGAGGTAATCAGCTAGTTTGTCCACGATTGCCCATTTGAGAGCAAGAAACTCTAACTTGTGCACGAGATAGTTTTGTTTGCTGGGAGTCAGACTATGGCTGACATAGGCCACTGGCCAAAGTCCCTCTGGGTGTTTCTGATGTAGGACTGCACCTAGTCCATTGAGACTAGCATCCACGTGCAGAATGTAGGGCTGTTCTGGGTTAGCATAGGCAAGAACCGGTGCTTCTGTCAGGCTTTTTTTCAGGCCCAAGAAGGCCCGTTCACATTCAGGCATCCACCTATCACCGAACGGCTGACGGGCCGAGGTGACCTTCCGCCCTGTATCTTTGGGGTATATCTTCAGGAGGTTGTTGAGGGACTTGACCCTACGGGAGAACCCCTCCACAAAGCGACGGTAGTAACCACAGAAGCCGAGGATTGAGCGTAGCTCCATGACATTCTCTGGGCGAGGCCAGTTCAAGACAGCTTTCACTTTGGCCGGATCAGTGGTGATTCCCTTGGCAGACACAATGTGTCCCACATAGGTCACAGAGGTGTGACAGAACCGGCAGTTGTCGAGTAACAATTTCAGCCCTTCTTTCCCAAGGCGGTCCAGTACTTTAAGCAGCCGTTCTTCATGTTCCTCCAAGGTTTTACCAAAGACAATAATATCGTCCAGGTAAACTAAGCATTCCAGAGAGTTCATGTCGCCAATAGTTTTCTGCATTAGGCGCTGAAAGGTTGCAGGGGCTCCACAGATGCCTTGGGGCATGCACGTAAATTGATAGAATCCCAGGGGCCAGACGAAGGCGGTCTTCTCCTGGTCCTCTTCACTCATTGGCACCTGGTAGTACCCAGATCATAAGTCCAGGACACTGAACCATTGGCTCCCGGTTAGAGCATTGAGATTCTCTTCGATGCAAGGAATCTTTGGGTTCACCCTTGATGGGTGCTTTAGTCTTTATAGGGGCATAACTGAACTTCATGCATTCGAACGTGCCACATTAAATCCATGTAACTGGGAGGTACTGTTGTGACCGGAGCAGCCCTCATCACCAGGGCTATTGGGTGAGAAGGCAGCGATCCCTTCAGCAGTTGCTTGAACCGGTACCGTTCCACTTCTGCAGCCGAAATAACGTTCTTAACGAGATGGGTCCCCAAGGATAGTTGGAGCCTGCGGACGAAAGTGGACAATTCCTCTTCCTCCCTCTGGCGGAGAGCCTTGAACTGGGCCTGGAGCTCATCCTCGTTGTATTCGCTTGTGTAAGACTGGGTCAGCAGCTCCACCAACTCGAGAGCAAGAACTTCTCCCTCTGTTTTCCAATTCATTCATACCAGTACGTAGGGGTCGGAGACACTCAACCAACCTCTGTCGCTTGACGGCTTCCGAGCATGTCCACTCGTCTAGTACTTGGAGAGCATGTTCCCTCCAAAACTCAAACCCTTCTTCTCCTAAGAGTGTTGGCACTATCCCAGAGAAGGCCTTGAGCTTTCTGTAATTCTACGACTGTGAAGACATAGTTAAGGCCTCCACTAGTTGCGGTATGGTCACTCCTACGTTGGAAGTTCCTAGAGACAAGTGGCTATAAACTGGGCTCTGATTAGGAGTTGGGTCAGAATTACTCTGATACTGGCTGACGGTAAGTGTCTATGGTATCACACTTGAGGTGGAAGTCACCCTGGGTACAGGTAGGTCTGCTCGAACTGGGATACTTGCGGCCATCCATTCCCCAGGACTGTAGGGGAAGGTGGACACTTCAGCGTGAGAAAGGACCTCGGCGGAGAGCCCCGAGATGGCCTGTCTAGTCTGATAGGGAACCTCGGAGGCAAGTCTCGGAGTGAAGATCCCAATGGAGGTTGGTAACTCAGGGTATATCAGTGGGTACCCTGTGGGCAGGGCCTCAGATTGATTTAGAATGGAAGCTAAGGCATGGTAAATCTTAGCTCCCTTTAATTAATTAGAGTCTTGTTTATTATGTCTGCATGCTTGATGTGTTATTACGATGTGTGCAATACAGAATACCGCACTTGCTTTTTTTTCTTAGGGGCATGTGAAATTACTTATGTGTCTGTTCTTTTTAAGGATGAAATCCCATGTATTCAAATATATTATTTTAAACATGTTTTTTTAAAGGGGTGTCCTAAAGTCCCCCAAAAATATTTTTGTGATATGGCCATGAGGCATAGAATAAATTTACTGCTGGCTACTTCTGGAAGCTTTGATTGGAACACATGCAGTAAATAATCCTCAATGGATTTACAGTGTATGCATTCCAGTGCAACCATAATGGAAGTAGAGTAATAAATGGAGCCTTTTATGCAAGATACAGCAATTTTGTAAAAAAATAAATATTCAGATTTCTGACAAGTGAACATCATCTTAAGAAGAAAGAAAAAACAATGAGAGAAAATCAAGTATAGCCAGGATTGAGTTTTTACAGTGTGACATAGACTGCACTTTTTACCACTATAGTACCTGTTTTGTGATTTCCATATATGTAGATGTTATCAGTATAATTAAGGAAACTCTGTTTACAGCCTAGGTTAGCTTAAACTGTACTGAAGGTCCAATGAGTCCTATCAAAATGTACCATCTGATTATTAAACAAAACACATAGAAAAACATGATTAAGCTATGCAGCAATTTAGAAGCATTCTAAGAATTTTCATTGAATGTTGTTAAAGAAAAAATAACCAAGCATAAGGTCATTTTCACTGACAATGTTAAAATTATCTGGCTAGACACTATGTGACAGTAAAAGAAAGATTTATAATGTCTCAAGATCCCTGGGCACTGAAAGAGTAACAGTGTCATCTAGAGGTGGCAGCATAATTAAATTACCACATGAAACAGAAATGTACACGATCTTTCATTTCATTTCATTAAAGATACCTGACTGGCTTGATGGAACACACTGATTTGAGATCTTTCTGTGAAGCAGTGTGTAAGGTTATCCAGTCCACACTCAATACTGTATGTACGGGTCTTGAACGACTTTTTGATGATTGAATATTGGAAATATTTGGAGGAAATGTAGCATGTCTATATGCCCTTATTAAATTTTCCACATAGTCAGGTTACCCTTTACCAGGATGGAACATTACCTTACTTTCAGTTAAATGGAGTTTAAATATTCCTGAGCAGGTTATTGAAAAGGGGCCATAGTGATTTAAGATGAAGGGTTTGCAAACTAAGAACTAAATTGCTGCACCCCAATCCAGAACATATTACTTAAAATGTTAAAGGGTTAAAGAAATAATCCCTAAACATCCCTTTTTAAAAAATCTTGGTAGCTTGCACTTAGCCCAGCCTGCAGTAGCTAACTTAGGTTGAGATCCACAGATCTCCGTTAATTTCTACTTATTAACGTGACATTCACTAAATAGGGATCACACGTTATTTTTTATCTTGTTAACGAGGATCCTCAAAGCTAATTATATGTAAAAATAACATGTTAGCAAAACGACAATTCTGACTTTACCTGGATGAACGGGGATTATCGTAGCGTTCAGACGCCTAAATATATACACTGCACATTGGGAAAGAGTATTATTAGCGGATGTCAGGTACAGTAGTTATGTGTTAGCGTGCCCTTAACATAGCGCCCATCAGCATGTGACAATTTTATATAAATACACATGCCCATCTGCAAACATCAGGCATTTTCGACTGACACACAGTAGAGATCGCTCACCAACCTTCTACTTTCACTGCTGGGGCTGCGCCTGCTTCTGTCGCTGGAAGAATAAGAAGCCTTAAAGGAAAAATCCATGTGGTTTTTTTTTTCATACTTTTATACGCCATTGAAGCAGGGGGTCTCCGGAGCTGAACCCAATTAATTTCAGCTCTGGGGACCACCATCTTAAAAAAATACTGACCTTTGAAGGGGGTGCAAGTATCTCTCTGTAGTTTTCTGCAGTTTAAAGCTCCCGCGTCACATGAGCCAATAGGAAGCCAAACCGGTTGACGTCACGGCTTCCTATTGGTCCACATGGCATGGGAGCTTTGAAAATCCACCATAATGTGAACCCTGGAGTGACTATCTACACCCACTTCAGAGGAAAGTATCTCCAGAAGCAGGGGGTCCATAGAGCTGAGATGAATGGGGTTCAGCTCTGGAGCCACCTGCTTCAATCCTCTATACAAATGAAAACAATTTTAAAAGATAAACGCATGGATTGCCTCTTTCCATTTAATGATGAAAAGCTGGAGATCTTAAAAGAACATGTGGTGGCAAACCCCTCCAAATTAATGGGGGCTCTTTGCCAGAAGACCAGCACTATTGAAAAGCAACGTATTTGAGAGTGCATGCAGGAGCGGATTAATGCTCTTGGTAAAACTGTCCGCACCATCAATATGCTAAAAAAAAATGGGTGGACAGTAAGGCCAAAGTTTAAAAAAAAAATCATTGTCTCAAAAAGTTTTATTCAAACCTGATCAATCATCTTATGAAATGGATCTAAACACCCACTACATACAGCCCATATATGCTAATGTGCAATGTCCCCAACTTTCTTATAGTCTTATGGTTCACTCAAGAATCTTGTTGCTTTAATCTGCGAAATAATCACCCCACTTCTTAACCCATGTCCCTCAAATCATATTCCTGTTTAAATGAATTCCAGACTTTTGATGTTAGCCATAGCAATCTTGTTAGAAATAGTTACTTTCAAGTACATCACTTATTGGCCAGGACATACATGAAAATGAGAGTTCATTCTAAATGTTATTGCAAAAACAAAAGGTTAATAAACGATAGCGTGTCTCAGCTCTCATTCATGTGCATGGCAGTAAAGGCCTTCTAAAGTTTATCAACTGGACTGCTCCCCAGTCTAGCACACAGACTGCTCCCCAGTTTATCCCACAGGCTGCTCCAGTGGTTACCTCCCAAACCACTCTAGCTGAAGCAAGAAGACAGGAAATATTGGACTTCAATGGTGTGCTGATGTTGGAGCAGCAGAGGGACCTTTTTGACCTGTAGAGAGAGGCATTTTGAGCCATATCAGGATATCTTGCCTGTAGTGATTCCAGGGCTCGAAGACAGCATCAGTCAATGTGCTCACCTGGGCTATGCAGCACGGCCTAGACAGTGTCCATACTCCCTTGGTGCTAAGTACCCCAGGGGAATCCCTGGTGTATGGCTACATCAGGGATATCTCAAATTCGTGAGACTCCATTTCCTCTTCCACTACAGAAAAGATGGCCACACCCTGTCCTCATGTTGGGAAAAGTGTGCGCTATGGTAAACCCGTGTCTGTGGGCCAAATGAAGGAGGCAGTGCCCCACCCAAAAACAGGAATGGCATGTAAATATTTGTTTATATGTACAGGGCTCGACAAATTATAAGAAATGCTACTCGCCAGACACAAAAAGGCACTCGCCCCTGGGCCCCACCCCCAGCCATGCTCCCAGCATCGCCCACCATTTTTGGTGGCATAAATTCTTAATAAGAAGAACTGATAACAAAAGAAGAAGAAGCTTTTTAATACTTAATGACATATTTAATGATTAAGAAGCATAAAAAAGAAAAAAAGACCAATCATAATTTATTTTTCTTCCCGATGTTTTATTGCACTTTTCTCATTTATTGATCGTTTATTTGGTCCCACAAACATGGCGTGAGAGTGCGGTATTTGGGGCAGGCATAATGCAGGGTCAGGGTTCTAATGAAGCACTTTGCAGCTCAGCTCTGCTCAGTGTCAGATCCCCGAGGGGCTCTGTGTGGGGAGCAGGGGGATCTGTGTGGGGGGCATGGGGGGCGCTTGTTATTAACTTGGAAAATTATAAAATCAGGACAATCTGCATTTCAAAGACAAAACCAGGAGCCCTGTCTGTCCTGCCCCAGCCTTTCCTGCTCTGTGAGAGAGACACAGAGGGAACAGGTGTATGTATAAATGTGCAGTACTTTAGTTGTATTACAGCCACAGGGGTTATGTCATATCCAAGTTACCTCCTTCATATCAACATTGGCCAAAATGGAGGAACTGAAGCTGCTTTACTGAAATATGTTAAGGACCAAGAGGAGTATTCACATATACATGCATAAGAAACTATCTTTCCCTAGCACAGTTTCTGGGAAATTTTACTGTCTTGTTTCTGATCTACACAGCATGTGACACTTAGGGCCTCATGCAGTAAGCGACGATTATGTGAAATCGGCAAGCTTATCGATTAGTCATGTTATTGGCGTTTTTCCCTCTCCGTATGCAGTAAGTGCCGAATACATTCAAAATCAACCCGAAAACAAATCCGCCCACTCTCACGATGATGAGCCGATCACACACAGGTGTATCGGCGTGCGTGGCGGGGTGCTGTTAGGTTGCACAATCACAAATCTTGCTGAATCAGGCGAAACAAGCATGTTTTTGATTGCGCGCCATATTTAAAGGCAACGTGTACTGCTAATCATTCTCTGTGTTGTTGGGAGTGAGAGAGAGAGAGAGACGCACAGAGCTGGACGATTGAACATTTGCATATTGACTGAGAGACTTGTTGTGTATTGGGTGTTTTGTTTACATCTTTGTCTTGTTTTATATGTGGAAGTGGGTCGTGTGATTGCCTGTACATTTCTTGTCTGTTTTTTGTGAGTGCTGGAAGTATGCCCGCAAAGCGTGGGAAGAGTGATGCTGGTGGGAGTGGGAGTGCTACTCGTGCGAGTACGCGTCGGAGTGAACGTTCTGTTCAGGGGAGTGATGTTGCTGGTGCACCGAGTGGTGTTGCTGGGAGTGGGAGTGCTGGTGCTGGGAGTGGGAGTGCTGTTGTTGGGAGTGGGAGTGCTGGTGCTGCGAGTGGTGTTGCTGGGAGTGGGAGTGCTGTTGTTGGGAGTGGGAGTGCTGTTGCTGTGAGTGGGAGTGCTGGTGCTGGGAGTGCTGGTGCTAGGAGTGTGAGTGCTGGTGCTAGGAGTGTGAGTGCTGGTGCTAGGAGTGTGAGTGCTGGTGCTAGGAGTGGGAGTGCTGGTGCTGGGAGTGCTGCTGGTGGCGCAGTTGCTGATGGGGTGTCTGGTGGTGGCGTGCTTGCTGGTGGCCAGCTTTTGGAGGCTCTTCCATTGGAAGAAGGAGAGTCCAGTCAGCACCAGCCAAGCTCTGACCCTAAACCTGCTCGGAAAAAACGTGTGGAGAAGCCACGTAATCCTCGCTTCAATGACCAGGAAAATAGGGCTCTTGTCACTGGCATTCTGGAGCACTATGACAGTATATATGGACATTTAGTAGGTAAGTGTAACTTTACATTTATTATTCAAATACATGTGATCCTAGGTCATCTGAGTTTTGTTCATATGCAAATATGGGTACACAATATCTTTCTATGTTCATTAGTGTGGAAACACAGCTTTTTATCATGCCTTACAAGGACAAATAAACACAGGCGGTCAATTTGCCAGAACTGCATACAATATGAATGCAAGCTTGCTTACATGTATAGGTTTAGTAGTGAATGCTCATGTGCTGCACATATTACACATAAAACAGCATGTTTGCTATCACTTGGAACAGCTAGCAGTGTAGGAAACTGGTGCTTATATTATTATTCATTTACCTCATATCTTTTATATGTTTTTCAAGGGCGGACAAGTGCAGCAAGCAAAAAAGAAATGTGGGACACAATAGTCATTGGTGTCAATGCCTGTGGGAATAGTGTCAGGGACAAGTATCATTGTCGGAAAAGATTTGATGATATTAGGTCCAAATTGAAAAAGAAAATACAACACCAACGCGTGCATGCTACTGGCACTGGAGGTGGGCCCACACCACAACGTCTCATATTGACTCCATTGGAGGAGCTGCTTCGGCCAAAATTACTTACCGTCGTCGTGGAAGGCTTGGCTGGTGACCGTGACATTGGAATTTATCCGTCACAATTTCCAGCAGGTGATAAATATTACTGTACTAGGCGTGTCGTTGCTTACAGTTATTTTGCATAGTTACACTGCTTTTTATACTGTCTTCACAATATAAGCATACCTGCATCTATATATGTATATGTCTGATTCTGTATATATATATCTCAAAATAGACATATATGTAGTAGTCCTACTAAAAGCAGTAACTAATATAGCACGTGCCATTGCGTGCTCATTTACATGTGAATTCCCAAAATGCATAGCTGCAGTGGAAGCAATTGATGGTGGGCGAAGATGGGGAACAACAGGGTAGTACACGTGTAACACATGTTCATGAGAAATTATTAGTAGCTACAGGTACAGAACAGAAATATGTATCATGTTATTGTGTATTTTATTGATTTTACTCCGACAAACATGACATTACTGCCTATTTTAAGCATGCATCAAAGAAATTGCATGTAACGGCCTACAAACATCACTGGCACTAACACATCTATAGTTGCTTATGAAAAGGTCCATTTTTGCTTTATGTCATATACAGACAGCATAATGAGGCACACGTAGCATATGTTATGTCATTGTTTTCATAACTTAAACACTGCAGATGACTACTTAGCTCATCTACCATTGTGTTAAAGCAGCTGCAATTAATATCTCATCACAGCATACACTTCAACAGAGGGGGTGGGGTTCAGCACACACACTAATTACAGCCTCATTTCACGGTCAACTTAGTTCACACCATTTGCACCTGTTTCAAGTCATTGAAAGGTGTGGCTGATTAGGCTTTTTGGGGAAGGGAATACCTTTCTTACAACCTGAATAGCACAACTGAAGTTAATCACACTCATTTGAAAGCTTAACTCTAGCTACTAAATGCCCCAACAACTCATTACTTATCAAAGCGTACGTCACACATTAGTTCACTCATATCTATAGTTGAACTACTATGAAAGACACATTATCACACACTGCATGTGTTGTCTTGTTGAGTCACAGCCACATTCAGGTGTGCCACATCTTCGATTAATGTACCACACATATCCTCTACCAAAAACAACACTTTTTGCAATATGACCACCTTCATGATAACCATTGTGAATGGTCATCTCATGATAGTTATGTACATTATGATACTGATATCACTACACAACATATGATTTTTATGTACTCATTTAATCTATTTATCCTCACGCATTACTGCAGAAACATAGTATGTTGTATGTTAGGGAACTCAAAAATTCTAAGTACACAGGCATGTACAGTGTTATTACAACTATTTATGTTCACTTTCACACACATTTTCGGTTAAGGAACTGATGTTGTTAGTTAATCATAAATACAGAACATACAATAAGTGTTTGTTCAATATTTACACATGTAAATGTAAAACTTATGTTATTGTTATATATAGTTGCCCCTGGAGGACATGTGTCACCTGAGATGGAACAAGTGTCTTCACCTGGGTCAGCCAGCTCAACACTACTAGAAGGTGAGTGTATCATTTGCTGGCCATATAATATGTGCTCTTCTATATGTTATGTTGTCATGTGCATTATTTGTTTTGCACATCTTCTTTAAATAGGATTACTTAGTGTCAGTGAAAATTAAGTGTAAGGCAACATGTATTGTGTTAGTGATGTTAATTATCATGTAGGACTTCTGAGTTTAGAGCAACTTTTCATTCATTCATATTTCATACTGAGTCCAAACATTATTCGTAAGTCAAGGTAGTTTTTAATGAGGTTATAAAACGTATGCTAACATGTTAGGTGTTACTTAGGACATAGTACAATTACATAGTAACACAGCATACATTAACATGCCATTTAATAATGTGTACATTTCTTTTTAGAACATCATGGTGATGAGGATGATGAGTATGATGAGGATGACGCCACAGAAGAGACTGAAATACAATCATGTGACCATGAAGAGGTGCCAATAGAAACTGTTGTACCGCCAAATCGTCCATCAACTTCCACATACGATGCAATTGTAGCTTCAGAGGGAAAAATAGTGGACGCAGAAAATCGTCGCCATTCAGACATGATGACAGTGCTGGAAAGGATGATTGGACTGCAGGAAGAAACAGTATCACAATTGGCACATCTCCACAGAGTCTTCATTGAAGTGCCTAAACAGTTGCAAAAAATCAACACCTCATTCGAAGCATTAGTTGTTCAGCAAACACAAGCTAATTACTGGAGAATGACTAATGTACCACAATTCAACACCTCCCAGCCAGGATCTGTTCATGCAGGTCAGTTTTCACCACATTCATCTGATATTCATTCACCAGGCCCAAATGTTACCGGTCAAGTAGCAGACATTGCTGTGCAGGTTCCTGATGACATCCTACCGCTGCCATCTGTACAAATTCAGCAGCAGACACCTACAAAGGAGGCGACAAAAACAAAACAAGACACACATGAAACAGACCAACCATCACTTGTGCAGTGTCTACCAACTTGCTCACATGTGTCACTGGGCACAAGCCCTGTCCGTGAACAGTCACTACCCAAAAGCCCTGTAGGTGAATCGCTGCCCAAAAGCCCTGTAGGTGAGTCGCTGCCCAAAAGCCCTGTAGGTGAATCGCTGCCCAAAAGCCCTGTAGGTGAATCGCTGCCCAAAAGCCCTGTAGGTGAATCACTGCCCAAAAGGCCTGTAGGTGAGTCACTGGCCACAAGCCCTGTAGGTGAGTCACTGGCCACAAGCCCCGTAGGTGAACAGTCACTGGCCACAAGCCCTGCCCGTGAAGTGCCAGAGGCCACTCAAAGTGGCTCTGTTGTGCCTAAAGTTGGTGGCAAAAGAAAAAGGAAAATTCAAGAGACAACAAGCAGGCCTGTTACTCGCTCGCAAAAGGAACAAAAAAAATAAATGTTATAATTCACAAAATATGTGTTTGGCCTTGTTTTGTTGACTTCACATTATCTAATTACTATTGTATGTATGCTGAAGACTGTGTTGTTTCCAAACTTTCAACTATGTTCTTGTACACGTGAAGTTTTGGAAATGTTAACACTCATAATTAATTGTGTTATAAATATTTATGTTGTAATCGTCTGTTCAGTAATGGTCCACCAGGAGCCAGTTGCTAAGTTTAGAGAAGCTGCCATTGACTTTGCAGCAAAACATTGCATTTGGGTGTGTTAATTGATGTAAGAATTGCATATGCATATTAGTCACATGCAATTATTAAAACACCTAAGTAAGTGCAAACATCTTTCTTGTACGTGTACAGCAGGATTATGTGTAAATTATTACTTACCTTTGCCTTGCTTGGCCATTGTAATTTTGTCCTTTAATCAGTTGTGTGTTCGTTTCTATAACATCTCAGAATGTATAATAATATATATACACACACACACACACACACACACTGAGTGAGTGTGAGTGTGAGTGTGTGTATATATATATATATATATATGTATATATGTGTATATATATATGTATATATGTGTATATATATATGTATATATGTGTATATATATATGTATATATGTGTATATATATATGTATATATGTGTATATATATATATATATATATATATGTATATATGTGTGTGTATATATATATATATATATATATATATATATGTATATATGTGTGTGTATATATATATATATATATATATATATATATATATATATATATATATATATATATATATATATATATATATAGTACTATATAAACTGGTATACACAAACTAATACACTTCATGCTTCCTTGTGAAAGCACACTATTTTAATAATACAGGCCTAATGTTTGAGAAATATCCTAAGTATGAGACTCTAACAGTATTGTGCTTAAACAAATGTTTATTACTTAATTCAATCATGTTTCTCACCATTTAAATAGGTTTCATACAAGGTATACTTAATGCCATCAATGTTGTGTGTACTCCTGCAATATAAAAAAAAAAAAAATATTATATATAAATATATATATATTTTTATAAGAGATATATTTATATATATATATATATATATATATATATATATATATATATACACACGTATTTAAACTCATGCAGACAGGGAGTTAACCAGACTTTCACATACACACAGAAATGTAAGCGGGGAAAAAACATTTCTTTTTGCAGGTGTGTTTTTACTGATATGCCTGGCTAAGAAATATTTTCACACACTGTTCTTTGTTAGTTTTCAAAAAAACACTATGTGAACGCATTCACAGTCTAGGGATGTTTTTCACAAACGAGATAAAAGAAGGAGAAATGTTTCTCCCACAGTCCCATATCACGAACCACAACTGTTAACCCAATTAGACAAACAAATCCAATTGGCGTTTGAAATAAGGAGTCAAAGTAGTTAGTTTTGTTGACCTTGACAAGGAAAAACAGGAGTTTGTTAGCCATTCAGCACATTCATTTTGATGAGCAAATAACACAGACCTGCACACAGCTTTTGTGCTACTCAGACATGGCTGATGAATTCGTTAACAATATTAATCCCCTTTTAGGGTATAAGTACATGATCTGTGAAGCCATCTTGAACAGTCGCGGACAGAAAGCAAGCACACGCCAAATCGATGATTTCATTCGAGCAAAATATCCTTATTACCAAGACCGTAAGCATGCACGGAATTTTAATTCCTCAATAAGATTCACTTTATCAAGTAATGACTTTTTTGAACGTGACCAGGATAAGCTACAACACACCTATGGTTTCTGGAAGATTGCCCCGGAAAAACAATTTATCCTGAAAGACGGCACTTATATTGTCGTGAAAGGCATATTTATTCCTAATGGCAATAGCAATGTATCCGCTACTACTGATCCGTTTGAATCGATACGTGCTGCAATATCTGCAGCCTCCATTCCTGAAACCCACATTGTACAAGAACAAAAGTACTATGATTATGTACCAAGCCTTTCAGCTGAAATTGCATTGGAATGGGAACCGGAAGAAATGAACCTACCTCCCGACCAATTATTTGAAGAAAGCAGTGGCGATTCCTATGAGCGCATCCTGGAGGAGATATGTGCCATACTGGATTCAGCGGTTGGGTTAAGCGTGGATGAAAATGGCTTGCATTTCTGGAGCGACCAGTTGCAGCCAGGCGAAGAGTTAATTCTAGAAGAATGGTAAATATAACAATCGTTATGCGTTGACTCTGCGTTTAAATTTTTTTTTTTTTTGTAACCACCATTTTCACTTTCAATGCGTGGATACAGCGTAACATTGCAGACTGCATAACATGTAGCGATCACAAACAAATTGTTTCCTAATACAATATAGTAGGACCTGAAAGAGTAGTACACATTGCTGACGGAATAAATATACGTACTTTCCTATCCCTTTAAACATATTAGCAACATTTTACCATTACTCTAACACATACCTGTTTTGTTATCATGCAACATCTACAACATTGAAAACCGGGTCCACCACGTATGACGTGGGACCCTTGTCATGGGCCAAGGCGTCCTTAAAAAGGATTAGTGATGTAAGTCCCGCCCCCAAGCGACGTGCGCGCCTCAAAGCCTATTGGCTGTCATGTTTTGTTATAGTAACGGTAACTGCAGTGTGTGATGCGTGCGGCTCAGTGTTTGTAGGCGTACCCTGGGCGTTAGCCGAATGTTAATTGAGTGGGAGGAGTGTTAGCGTGCGTTTCACGCTGGCTTAACATGACGTCACACGTATTGCATTTGCGCATTGTGTTATCGGCCGTGCTTTCTGTTCAAACACGTCTGTTTAAAAAGAATACAGATGTACTCGTTTAGAACGAATGTAGTTTCGTCTTCATTGTATTTGAAATAAAGATGTTATGTTTACTGGTATTTTCAACATGTATTGAACGCACAACGTACGCTTTGTTTTGCGCATGCGCTAACAGTTAGTGGAGCCAAGCGTGAAGTGCGTGCGCACACAAAGATGTGCGCGCACATCTTTCAGTATACAGGCAACGTTCACTTCTTATACATAGTTATGCCTGCTACAAATTTAAAGAAACATTACATACTGATGAACAGTTTTACTTCTAACATATAAGTGAGTGACGTGTGTATCTACACAATCATATAGAGCTGCGTAACGCGTTGTCACGGATGCATATCTAGTAATGTGCCATCTTTGACCATCATGTGTTTGCTGTATTTCAGAGATGTCGGGGAAGATACAATCGGATCAATGTATGATTTCAGAAGAGTCTACCTTTATATGAGATGATTGTGAGGAGGAGCCACCGACTACTATACTACATATGGAACTAATTTTATATTGCTTGCAGCGCTTATTAACAAACAATTAAAAATGTGATACCCTTATGCCTATATTGCATAAGCACTTAATTAACATAATGATGTTGCAAAAGAGTGCCTCATGAATTTTTATTGAGTGTTCTTTAATGACTACTAACATTTTATGACATGGTGTGTTTTATATATAACAACCATTCCCACTCTGCTAACACATTTGTGTATTCTAATATGTAATGGAACGTATGACTGTCGAAACTATGTAACAATAATAATAATAATATGAGCATGTTCATGTATAGGGCTGCTAGTTGTACGCAGCGATTTACAGACACATGTTTCAGCCTGAGGTCCCTGGCCCGTGGAACGTACAAATGTTTTTTTGCCGCATGAGGCACAGGGAGATAAAGTGACTTGGCCAAGGTCACAAGGAGCCCACACCGGGAATTGAACCAGACTCCCCTGCTTCAAACTATCAGTGCCAGTGTGTGTCTTTACTCAGTGAGCCACTCCTTCTCCCAATGTAAAGGACACTTACAACCAAGTAGCCATTTATTTTTAAAATCTCTTGTTACATGGGTATGTAGATAAAATGGTTTGGGACTGTAGCAAATAATGTTAGTGGCCAGATGTTATGGTCCCCTCCAATGCATGATGTTCTGAATATGACATCACCATCATGTTATGAAGTACGTTTCTGTGTATATTTCATTAACCTAACTAACTATAGTTTACTGTGTTTATTAATCGTTTAGAAATACATAGTATAGTCAATATGATGATATAAGCTACCATAATAAAGCTGGTGTTATCATTTGTCGGTGTTATACATGGATCCTACACCAATTGATAGAGACACAAACAGTTGTCTTAAAAAGTGTGTCTATGCTAGTGATGAATGTGCTCCCGTAAGTAAACAAATAAGTACAGTTATCCCCTTTTCTCCAACCACCTCTATATTACATTAATGGAAATTATAAGGAAACATACATAAAATGTGATGAAATGTGAGTAATCATTTTGTAATACAATGCACATGAAAGCTCAAGAGTAGCTAAATGCATATACATGATACAGAAAGTACATATATGTAACATTTGTGTTTAAACCAATATGTTGGGTTTTTAGTTCCAATAATTATAGGAAGATTGAGGTAGCCACATCTTATGAGAGATGTCAGCAAATATACATACCATGATCAGTCATACTGGAGATATACCTATAATGCAAAGGAACAATATATAAATTGCAAACATTGACATGCCATCTTCAGTACCGTAAACAACACAGCAAAGTGTGTATTTGGTGTTAAATGTACAACACCATGTATATTTAATGACATTCAAAATGTAAATCAGCCTGGTGTACACATCATATGGATGTACATGTTACACTGCACCAATAACATTGTATGTAAGCATACTAGAAGCATGAATGATTATGGGCATAATATGTGTTTTGTCTTAGCATAAGGAATAACACAATGCTAAAATATTATTGCTTTGTTACCCAAGTTGTATTCACATACACACAACTAAAGTACAATTGAAGAGGGATTATATAACCTGTGCAACAATAACATACCGGTGCCACATCCCTTTGTGCACACAGCAGAGAAAAGAAAGGTGTGCAACCCATATTCATCTGTGTCCTAACAGAAGGTTATATAAAGAAACATTATTGTTAATATAACATAATTAAACTATAAAAGTAGTACTAGGAACATATGAGTTTGTACTTACAAGAAAAAAATGAATTGATGAGATTCTGTCGTGTCTGGCCACCACTGGCTGTTTGTTCATTTTCAGCAGCTACATGGGTGGGATGCTCGTCTACCAAAGCCTCAGCTAGGTCTGACTGTACATTGTGCCTGAGTGCAACATTGTGCAAAATGCAACAGGCAAGGATAATATCAGACACTTTTTGAGGCTTGTATAGAAGAGCCCCACCAGTTCTGTCCAGACACCTAAACCTGGTCTTGAGTAGGCCAAATGTCCTCTCTATAACAGATCTTGTAGATATATGGGCTGCATTGTACCTGTCCTCTGCTTCAGTTTGAGGGTTTAGCACCGGAGTCAAGAGCCACGGCCTAATTCCGTATCCTGAGTCACCTATAATGAATGGAGCACACATAAGCTGACATTAGTGATCAAATTCTACAATGCCAACATTCCTAAATCAACATGTGTTTTGTGTTAGAACATGTAAATATGTACTCACCCAGCAGCCAACCAGGTTCAAAATGTCCCTCTTCGAACGCATGGAAGACTGAAGAGTTCCTCAGGATAGAGGAATCGTGACTGGAACCAGGGAACTTGGGTACCACATGCATTATCCTCATCGTCGCATCACATACCACCTGTACATTGAGTGAATGGTAGTGCTTCCGATTGCGGTACACATGCTCACTCTGACTAGGTGCAATCAAAGCAACATGTGTGCAATCGATTGCACCCAGCACACATGGTATCCCTGCTATATTATAAAAGCCAGTCCTGACTTCCAGCCACTCTGTCGCCTCTGTAGGAAAATGAATATAATTCCTAGCGCGTCTATTGAGTGCATAGAGAAACTGGGTCAAGGCCCGCGAGAATGTAGATTGCGAGACCCCGCCCACTATGCCCACAGTTGTCTGGTATGACGCGGAAGCAAGATAATGTAATGAGCACAGCATTTTAACAAGCCCAGGGACTGCACGACCTCTGGCTGTGAAAAAATCTAAATCCCCCCTTATCTCCTCATAAAGAGCTAAGATTGCTGCTGAACTCAAACGATAGCGACTTACAATCTCCTCCTCACTCATCCCATCTAACAGGGTTCTCTCCCTGTACAGACGCGGACGAGGCACAAGTTGTCTCCTCTGTCTTCTCCTCTGATCTCCTGTCCCTCTACCTGTCCCTCGGCCTGTCCCTCTCCCTGTCCCTGTCGTATCCGCGTCACTGTCACTGTCCCTCGGTGTGTCCCTACCTTGCCCTATATGATTCTCTTGATCATCAAGCATGTCATAGAAAAGAATGTTCCTGCGTCTCCTAAACATTCGCAACATTTTGAAATGAGTAGCTGTGAATGAGCAGGTAATGTGCGTCCTTTAAATAGGTATGTGATGATGTCAGGTGACATAGTAAAATGCAAGGTGTTACATTAACATAATAAAGTACTTCTGTGGCAAGCTGTGTGCACTTGTTGTTCTAAGTATTTGTTGTGTGTATTCTGCAGGGAATGATGATATTTGGCAATGATGTGACGTGAAGCTTTGTACAAAGATTGCTTGCAAATAAATAGTTGCATGTGCAATGCATGTAACACTTGTGAACGCAAGAGTCAGTCATGTAATGAGACAAAAAGGCTGAGATTGACGTGGGAAAAGTTTTGTGTAACATGTGTAATTATCCATGTTATTGTGACATGTTGGCAACAATGAATAGTCGTGTGCATATGCATGCATTTGTGTAAGGAGGATAGTTGGTATAGAATGAGTTTACAAGGTGTCCCAATGATGAATTACTGTACATGTGTGTATAAGTTAGGTTGAAGTGCTTGTAATGCAACGGTTACAATGTAAACATGCAATGTGATTGAGCGTCCAATAAGTGACGTCATGAAAATAGGGAGGACCCAAAAGTATATGTAAACATGAGAATACAGATGTACATGAACGTTTAAAGATGCGTGTCACATTACAAGCATTGTGTAATGTAAAGGAAGATGAATATACTGTGTATGTGTGACATGTGTGACATGTGTGACATCATGTAAATAATTGTCGCTGAGTTGAGTAAAATGTGTGATATGATGTGAGGTTCTCCTTTAAGAGTGTAGTATAGTATTTTCCCTTGCCACATCATCACATGATGAGTAATGTGACCCGCAAATGCTGAAAACATGTAAAAGTCGAATGTTATGCAAATAAGACACATCAGCTGTGACACAATGCAGGGAATGCCCCCACACTGTAATGCAAATCCCCCTTGTATTGTGAGCAATGAAACGTAAACAGTACTATACTGTTATACGTCCCCGCTCCATTGACTTCCATTGATGTACAGAAGATGTTTTTTTTCTAAGTGCCGTTCCGGCAGCCTTAGCGATCGTTCTCCCGTCCAAACTGCCAACTTTAGTTGGCGGGAGAAATCGGCCATAACATCTCAATTTCGTAGTGCCGATCAGCCCCGATAAGCTGTTTTTTTTTGTTGAATCCAGCCGATTTAAAAAAGTGGCGATCAGTGTCGAAAACAGGCTTATCGGCAGGCGACTGGCCATAACCAAATAATCGGCTCCGAAACCTGGCGATATGAAGCACTTATCGGCGCTTACTGAATCTCAAACCCAATTTTGGCTATAACATGGCCATATTTCCCTTATCAACGCTTACTGCATGAGGCCCATAATCTGTACTGAAGTCTATGAAAACTACAATGCCTATGATCCTCTTAGTGTGAGCATGTGCAGTAGGACATAGAGCTGTGACCCAGATGTAGTCAGTGTCTCGATTTCCTGGAAATCGGAATATTGAAAAATACTTTAGAAAGTGAAGAGAGATCAGAGCCCCGCCACCTCGCCAGCTGCTAAAATGCACTCACCCCAGGTGAGGGGGATGTCATGGGAGAGGGGGTTTGGCCCGGTATTAAAGGGGTTACACCCCATTTGGCCACCCCCTGCTCTCACTTGGGAAGCAAGGGGTTAACTGGAATGCAGTTCAGTAATGTGTTTTTACCCTGCTTCAGCACCCAAATGTGTATTCCCCTGTAAATGTGTATTGTTCCCATTCCCGTGTCTGCACCAACACATACACTGGGATCGATGCGGGAGGGAAAAGGTTAATAGTTAAGTAATGATTATAGCCCTTTGTTCCATTTTCCCGCCTTTGCAGTCTCCATTTTGCGGCTCCCCATAGGTCGCCGTTGCAGCTCCATACGATCCTATGGCGAAACTGGCGATTTGGGCCCATTTTCATCAGAAGACCTGCAGGTGGCGCCCGAGAGGAGGAGCGGCGGTTACCCATTGTAAGTCAATGGAACCATTAATTTCAATGGGGATTCCTCAACGCCGACCTCCAGGAACGGGTTGGCAGCCATCCAAACCGCAGACCGCAGAAGCGGATACAATATCTATAAAAGAGCTTTGATCACACTAGGTCAAGTTCAATCACAATTGGCGTGGGAAACTTAGGTTCTAGGGCACCCAGTAATAAATAATAAAATTATTTTTGCCCCTAGACCCTAGGAACCCCCACACTCGACAACCACCGGGTCCGAGAATTAAGGACCCCCGAAAAGGGTCTCGCTCGCCACGAGGGTCGCGCCATAGACTCTATGGCGGCGCCGACCCAGGCATTTCCTATGGAGGCGCCGGCCATATTGATTCTAATGGAGGAAAACCGTGTGACTTTGAAACGGCTAAGTTCGAAAGTGTGAAAAGTGTAAGCCTATATCTCCGGTTCTGTGAGTAGCAGAGGGCTGGGATTTTGGTCACTGTTCCGGCATGACTGCATGGCCATTTCCAGCCCTCTCCGATCAACCAGACGGAGTATGGGAAAATGTGAAAATTGTGATTTCCCCATTGACTTCAATGGTGAAGTTGCTCCATTGAAAGCGTATTGTGGCAGAGCCCATTGATTTCAATGGGAGAGTGAAACACAGAGATTTCTTTTAGCTTATAGCGGAGAATCCTGCATTAAAGGGGATTTTAACTTGTTTTTTGTATCTCCGATTCTGGGGGTCATGGAAGGCTGATATTCGGCCACTATGGCAAGGGTCCTCCGGCATGAGGACCTGGCAAATTTCAGCCCTCTCAGACCCACATAACGGATTATTTTAATATGTGTAGATATTAAAGAATGTATTGTATTTTGGGTCTGGTATAAAAACCCAGAGCCCATATGGTATGTTAATGCTCAGGGGGGGAGACAAGTGGTCTACAATAAACCCCCTGATCAAAGGCTCCCCCACCCTGCTTGTGTATGCTAGCACAAGGGAAAGCAGGACGTGGGTACTGTATGATAAGTGTTGTGTTTCACACCTTGGGACAACGGGTTTCCTGGCCCAAGCAGACTTTCAGACACCAGTCTTGTGGGACGGGGGCTAGGGAAATAAGCCCCTTATTAGAATAATATCCACCCAGTGGGCAGGTATTACTGTGCCTCTCAAGTGAGGTGGCAAGGAGGGATTGGGTGCAGATAATTGTCCTCCAATGACTTGCACTCCATGCCAGGGTATAGAAGTGAAACTCCATATAAACGAGTGTAAGCTCTATGCCCAGTGTCTTTCGTGTCTTTCGTGTATTTTCGTTATGTCTTCATTGGAACCTGTATTGCTGAATGAATTGCCAATCCTGTACCTGATTGCTTCATTGTCCAACCCTTAAGTGCTATTTCTTGTCTGTTATTTGTATCATCTTGTGTGTTCTCCTTCTTTAAGGAATAAACTATATTTATTATATCTAAGTCGTGTTAAATTCAACCCAGATATTTTGGTGTATATTATACCCTGTCACAAGCTACCATGACAGGGGCGAATGCATTTGTCAAGCCCTGGTTATGTACTGTAAGTTATGTTTGTTAATAATTTTACATTTATTTATTTATTATTACACAGTGCCGCAATTGTAGGTAATAAAATATTATTTTTCCTACCTTTGTCTCTGTGAAACTCTTGTTCTCATACTGTATGTATATGTATAGTAGATTCATTCTCGTACACATACTTAAAACACTCAAAATTACATACAATAGTAGGTCCCAAACATATGTTACATTCACTTTAA
Organism: Ascaphus truei; assembly: GCF_040206685.1. Classification (NCBI taxonomy): domain Eukaryota; kingdom Metazoa; phylum Chordata; class Amphibia; order Anura; family Ascaphidae; genus Ascaphus; species Ascaphus truei. Next base: position 112,280,987 of record NC_134485.1, on the reverse strand, counting down.
TTATTACAAATCATATTATAGTAATTCCCTTGAAAAAAAACACAATTTCATATACATCTATTCCTGTGTTTCAGCCATTTATATGTTCCACCATATATACAGTAGTATAATACACTAGAGTCTAGGCGCAAAGTTCACATTTCCTGTCTTGCCTTTAAATTCTTCATGGGCAAGCTACCCAGCTACCTGAACAAGCTTCTCACCCCTACCACTTGCAGCACTTATCACCTGAGATCAGACTCCAAAAGACTATTCATGGTCCCAAGGCTCAACAAAGTATCCGGACGTTCCTCCTTCTCCTTCCGTGCACCCCAAAACTGGAACAACCTACCAGAGACTCTCACATCCACCACCAGTTTAAGTTCTTTCAAATCTAAGGCTGTCTCACATTTTAACCTGGTCTGTAACTGTTTCATACGCTCATAATATATATTTTCTTTAACTGTGCACGCAATGTCTTGTATATAATGTATACCCTGTTCATTTATGTAACTGTACTTGTAACCATGTATTATTTGTTTTACTCTGTGCCCAGGACATACTTGAAAACGAGAGGTAACTCTCAATGTATTACTTCCTGGTAAAATATTTTATAAATAAATAAATAAACATGTAATGTAAGGGTTAAATCCTACAGTCCATTTATATGGGTACCACTTAAGACCTCCTCTTTTTTCTTGTAGGCTATTTTTTAAAATAACGCAACGCTCCTCAGGGTTTGGGAGTGAGGAAGGGCGACTTTTGGTAGGCAGTAAATATTGTAGCCTTATTATTGTAGCCTTAACAGTAATGTGGGTCTGAGGATCTTCATAGTAATGTAAAGTACTCATGATTTGCATATGAATAAGCCTACAGTAACATCCATAAAAATGTATTGTTCCGTTAGTTTTCAGGAAAAGTATTGAACATTGTAGCGATAAGCACCTTTGGGAATATGCGTTATGGATATCGGCACTTTAAAACTTTATAACATTACGTTATTTAAAGACATTCTGAGGATCTACTCCTGAAGTTACACTCAAAATTTCTCTTGCCAATCCATTACTAGATATTGTAGTTCTTTTTGCTCTTCAACACAGCATTTTTCTTAGACTGATTCACATTTTCTTGCAACTTCCATAACTGAGCTCAGATGTTATTAATTTTTGATCCTGAGATACTAACTTCCTTCTGCCTGAACCACAACCCAAGGTTCTGCTCAAAGTGATAATTAAATTAAGGCAATTCAAGAGCAAAACTGACATAAAGAAGTATTTTCATCTGTATTTGCGCAACAATATTCACACACATATATAATAACATAATAGTTCCCAACGCGATGGTAGTGAATGTGGTTAACCACTCTTACAACCAGAGAAGGTCTCCAGAGAAGAACCGCATTGATTTCAGGTTCGGGGACCCCATGCTTTCTGAGATACAGGCCCCATTATGGGGTGCCGGTATCCCCATGCAATGTTTGAATGTCCCGCGTCACGTGATGGGGACATTTAAACGCAAAGGAGATACCGGCACCCCATAACGGGGCTTCCATCTCGGGAAGCAGGGGGTTCCCGGACCTGAAATCAATGTGGTTCTTCTCCGAAGACCCTCTGATTCTGCACACTACTATTAAAAGTTTTATTAAAACAGTGCGATTGCCTGTGAGACTTGTGCAGGGATAGGTGGCTCTCTCTGTGCAGCTCTCTATGCAGCTGGGCCAGATCGCACGGAGAGAACTTTGAGAGAGGCTGAGATGAGTTTTCTGCCAAGCCGAGCGGTTTAGGCACTTTCTCGCCATTTTCCTGCTGCGATGTTTGAGAGGGGTTCAGATTCTTTCTAAATACAGTAATATGGAAAATAGCAATGGACATGCAGTGACATCCAGAGCGGCAGCAATAAACTGCAAAAATGTCAGAAACCCAAGGTCAAAAATAGAAGGCTTTATTGGTGCAGAGAATGGAAAGGAGCGCACGATCCGACGGGAGCAAGGAGAGGGCCCAGTTCAAAAATAAACTTTAATGTGTCATAGACCTAAAAATGGTGCAAATGATAATAATAGCATGTTTTTGTACAGCACTGCTAGTTTTACGTAGCACTTTACAGAGACATTTTGCAGGCACAGGTCCCTGCCCCATGGAGCTAACAATCTATGTTTTTGGTGCCTGAGGCACAGGGAGATAAAGTGACTTGCCCGAGGTCACAAGGAGCCGACGCTGGGAATTGAACCAGGTTCCCCTGCTCCAAACTCAGTGCTAGTCAGTATCTTTACTCACTGAGCGACTCTTTCTCCCAAATGATGAACGACAGAGTCCATAATCTCCCTCCTACTGTACGTGTTTCATGGAACAAGTGCGCTTTGTCAAGGAGTCCTTACCTGTAGTCCCCCTCCTTATGCAAGGCGATACTCCGCACCTTCACCTCCCTCACTCACGGCATTAATATACATTGATAATACTCTATGTGAGTAATATCCAGAGCACAAGACAGCAACACATTCATCACTGAATACCGTGGTAACTCAAATTTTAAACCATTCGGCGGGAACATGCCAAACCCTGCGATGTAGCAGCAAACTCATCAAAGCTACTAGAATGCGACCCAAAGTATCTCTGAAACCAGGAGTTTCTAGAGCTAAAAATGACATAGCTCAATACCAGAGGACCCTCGTTCTGTAAATGTTCAAAATAGATGGGATTGCTTCTTTAATATAGTATATACAGTACTGTAGTGGCATTAGTGTATGGGTATCATCTTTTATCAAATGTTTCATGTTTATCGTTATTTTAGGATTTTATATTTATTTATTATAGCTATCACTATCTCCTCACTCCAAGAACTAATTGATTTATATCCTCTAGAATTTACCTTGGGCTTTCCTGTGTAATTAAGTGAACATTAAGATGCTATCATCAGCTCATGTACTTTGACTGCAACTGATCAATTAACTGATCTTGAATGTTTATTCATTTGTGGCAGTCTTCCCTTCCAGAGCATTAATACAAATTGAACAACTGTGACATTGATATCAGGCTTCTTTGTCAGATGGTTATGATATAGTCTATATATGGTATTTCTTGTGTGGTTCAGTCGTCGTTAGAATAAATGTCTTCCTAATCCTTCATTTCCATGGGCAGAGAGGTGACCACCCTACTCTTGCTTATTAGTGTTGTTTACTTGTCACTTTATATTATATCCCAATTTGTTATGAAGGAAGATATAGTAAAATTAGTCCATGTACTGTGCATTAACATTTATATCACCTTAATTGGCCAGTCAGCCATTCTGATATTTCAGCTGAGCCTTTTCATATTCAGTAGAACCTTGCAGTCATTAAGTACTCTAGCTTGCTCACCTTCAAGGAAAGAAAATATATTGTTTTTAATGTTTTTCTTTAATGGTTTATCTTAATTACAGGAATACATTTTGTATAAATATCCTTTTACGCCATATGCAGAATTTCTTATACATTTACATACAACTTCTAATATTATATCATTATTTGAGATTTTGTTTTGTATTAAAAATAGCACTTTAAGCAATTGTATTAGTATTTAGAGATGTACATCTTGTTGGTATTTTATAAAAGGTTATATAAATGCAATGTTTCTCTTTAGCTATAGTTTAACACAAATGAGTTTGGGAAAACACTATATACTCTAGTAGACCTGATCTCATACAACACTGTTTCATGATCTAGTATCAGTCATATACATACATAAAAAGTGGAGATACAGTAGCAGACTGTTTATTTGGTAAACATGGGGAACATGAATGATACTTTTTTTAATGATTTTACATTATGCGCTTTATGCTGGTATGCAACCCAATAATTAACAGTTGACTGGCTTACTTGCCTATATAAAACAGAGGTACTTCTCAGTAGAGATGTGCAAAACATTCACAAGAGGTTACTAACGTTACAAAATGTGCCCTTTTTGTCATGAAAAATGGGCAGCTGCGTCAGAGTTCAGAAGTAATTCTCCAACCATTAATTACTGTAAGTTAATGCACATTGCAATTCACAGTAGTTTAATATACTAATGTAGCCATGTGTAAAATTGGTGTACATATCTCTTTCTCATGCTGGCAGTAAACCTGGTAAGTATGCAGGAATGCCAGTAGTTATCATGGAGGTTTGCCCTCACACCCTGGTGAGGTGTCATATGTCCCATAGGAAGTGACAACATGCTGGTGTCCACGGTTAGTGACATCAGAGATGTGCCTGTTCCTAGGTGATATAAGACACAGCACTGCCTAAAGTTAGTCTGTTCAGTTCCTGTTGTTGGCTGCCTCTGTTCAGTAGGAGGCACATGGAGGTCTGCAACATTGTTGCAGTAGTCTGATGCAGAGCTGTGAGTCTGGCAGCACGAGGCAGACAGAGAAGCTGGTGAATCTCCCTTAGGGGAGAGGTGGAAGCAACTCCATTAGAAATGGAGGAACCTTTCACAGGGAAGCAGCTGAACAATGGAGGGCTGATTAAACCCCATTGTGGAGGGCAGCTGGCCCACCGTGCAATAAAGATGTTGCTGATAAAAGAAACCCTTGTGTGTAAGTGTGGAGTGATTACACAGGGGGCTGCACCACAGAGGAGTTCCTCGTCAGACTCATCCCCAAGCGGACGCCGGGATCCTGATGAGGTGGAGGCGCTGCACTGGATCTAGGTAGGACTCAAGCACACTACCTCAGCTGCCTGTCTGGGTTGGCAAATCCCCACACACCATCATGCGGGAGACACAGGAGTCCTGTTGCCAACAGGTGCACCACCAGACATCACACTGTAATGGGGACTGGTTAGACCACAGGGGCCAATATGAGATTGGGTGGGTCAGGCCGGTTCAGAAAACCCGTTACACTAATATGCAAAATTCTCTAAATACGATGTGAAATTCTCTAAATTCTACTGTCTTTTAATGCTGATACTATAAATAGAGTTCACATACCATGGACGTATTTAAACATCAGTAGTCCAGTCACAATCTATCCCCTGATGAAATCAGCGTTAGACTGATGAAACACTTAGGGGCACGTGTTTATGTGGTGATCAGTTGTTTGTATCTTACAAACGCCGGAGAGAGGAGCTGCGGTTAGCTGAGAGTACCTAGGAACTCCTATACATGGGAACCCTCGTTTACAGCAGTGGGTTGCCAGAGGACACTCCATAGAGCGACACCACAAGAGAGAAACAGAGAGGATGATATCCAAGAGTGATTTGAACAGAGCAGCACCTCTAAGGCTTCGTTCAGGGTGTCAGCTGCAGGACTCGGAGGGAGGGCGTGAGGGAGGCAGTGCTGCAGTTTGCTGGGCGATCTGTGTTTATCCCCCAGCAGACTTTTCAGCGTTGGGGAGGGGGCGGGGAGGGGGCGGGGTTACACACGGCAGGGTAAGTATCCAAGTTGCAGTCATGAAATCATTCTGAAGAATGATTTCATTGGCTGCCTTGGTCCCTGTGACGCTGCTGCAGCTCCAAAATACGAAATTTTCGTTTATTGAAACTGTAGTCAGCTTCAACTCCTGGCTTCGGAGACAGGGCGGTTGCTACCCTGAAAACCAGTATTCAAATTGAATACTTTGTTTCTCACGGCAGCACGCACGGCAGCACGCCCTCCCTCCGAAGCCAGCACCCTGAACGAGGCCTAAGGAAGCATGTTGGGGCATGAGTTTTACTCGTACAACGCACATATTACTCAGATGTTTGTGAGTTTTAATTTGTAAAATGTCCAAAGTTTATTACATTTTTAAACTGGTATCACACTAGGATCGAGTGATTGTTTTCCTCTTTTTTCTGCTTAGGTCAAGTGAAGGGAGTTTGTTTTGCCCAAGAGGAAGGCTGCCAGCATCCACATACCCAATTTGGGAAACCTCACAGGTCCCAGTTTATTAGACTTCATTTTTATGGTTAAGGCAATTATTCTTCTTTTTTAAAGGATAAACATTTTATTTATTTCATTATATATTTTTTATTAATTTTCACTGTTTACAAGCATTAGCTTATCCCCTGAACAATTGTATAGCTATTCATCAATTGTTACCATCTTATTAATATTATTATATTTGCCATTAATTAACCATAAATCAGGTTATCAGATGGTTTTCATTGCACCCCTAGGCGCTGTCTTTTGAACTTTTCCAACATAAATGAAGGTACTTATCTTGTTCCTTTACTGTGATAAGACACAACCCCCCCTCCTAATAGTTCTGGAACCTCTTTCTTCATTATGTCGGTAATACTAGGCCCATTGGGGATCCAAGAGGTTCCTGTATACGTAACCTAATAAAGCTCAACCCCGTTATAGCGTGATTCGCTACAACACGGATACGCATATAATGCGGTCTGAGTGTTGCTCCTGATTTAAAAACATCTCCAAGTTTTGTTTTTTAGCGAAATGGTCGCTGCGCTAGGACATACCTGGCATCTGCAGCTCTCTCCTCTCTGCAACTCTCTCCTCTCTCCCTGCTTCATCATTTTTACATTCAATACTTTTTTGCTGTGTGTGTGTGTGTGCGTGCGTGTGTGTTAGCAATAAAGCATTGAATGTTATTAAAAAAAAAAACCTTGGAGATGTGCGCTGCACATGTAGATGCAGACTGATGAAGCAGGGAGAGAGGAGAGAGCTGCAAAGAGGAGAGAGCTGCAGATGCCAGGTAAGTCCTCACGCGGCGGCCATTTTGTGAAACCGGTTATAACGCGGTCTCATTAAGTGGACCCCAAGCACCACGTTATAACAGGGTTAAGCTTTACCTTTTAGTTGCTATGGTTACTGCAACTTCCACTTCAGCCTGAGAGGAATGTATATGCAGATCCATGGTTCAAGACAATCTGCCGACTTCCAAGACTCCTCATTACTGAGGCTCCTCTAGCACATGCCATTTCATACTGAGCAATTATCTTGGACTCCCTCTGCCTTCTTTAGGGATCCTAACTGACAATGTTACTGTCCCTGTCTAGAACATAACAACGTAGGGGGGCTGGTCTCTTACCTTAAGAACATCAGTGTCTTTTCTTCCTGAGGATCCTCTCCTCATGTCCTCCATGAACCTATCTTTCCAGAACCATCTCTCCTTTTTAAATACCCCTGCATGAGATCTGGTCCCTCATAGCAACCCAGGACGGGCCTAGCCTACACAAATACTGCTAGTAACCCTTTAGGAGGGGAGTTACACACATTTTGAAAAAGTAACATCCAGTAAGAAGCAATTAAAGAACATTTTTACAAGGAGAGGGATCTAGGCTGTGTACAAATGAACAAGAACACAGGAGTCTGACCAAAACAGGCTGAAACCATGCTCTGGCAACTTCCAGGAGGAAGTTCTGCCTTTTTATAGGTTCAGGGTGGGCGCTTACAGAGACAAAGCCTCATAATTACCCATCTGCATGTGGCATGCAATGTCAATAAAGCATTGAGAGATTGGTTTCTTGGAATTCCCAGATACTTTAGGCTAATATATATATATATATATATATATATATATATATATATATATATATATATATATATAGCATATATTACTTGTAAGCACATTCACATGTCTTAGACAGGTCTGCAACCCTGATTTTCGCCATTATCACCTAGCATACAGTGCTTCCAATGCAGCAAGGGATTCTGGGAAATGACATGCAATTGAGCACACAGTGCCACCTTTTGTCTCAAGTCCATTATTACATGGAACCAGTGCTCGCTGTTTTAAAGACAGCTTTTAAACATATCGTTGGATGAGATGCAAAACCTGTGAACCCACTCACAGACAGCTATTTTGACCTTTTGGGTCTCATCAGTGTGAGGTTGGTTGTACTGGCTTTGATATATATACTGTATATATATATATATATATATATATATATATATATATACACCCTAACAGGGTTCTACGCTGAAAAGCCCTCGGGTTCACAGTTTTTCTAACATATGTCCACATTTAATTACCACATTTAAGTACCCATTCAACAGAGAGAGGTTTTCATTAATGCCCTATATATATATATATATATATATATATATATATATATATATATATATATATATATATATACAGTAGAGGCAGCGATTATTCTAACAAAAACCAGTGGCAATTCCCCCAAAAGACCCAGGTACACCCAGGTACATTCTGAATACATGCCTTAAACTTTCCTTAAACTAGCCCCAGCATTTCTGCATTGATTAATGGCCTATCAGATTAACAGCGGGGGTCCCTGGCAGTCCCATTCAAACTGAATTGGACTGCCAGGGATCCCTGCTGTGTTAATCCTATGGGTCGTTAGTCAATGCAGAAATGCCTTAAACGTGCCTCAAACTAGCCCAGAACATACCCAGCACATACCCAGAATGTAACCCAGCTAATTTACAGCAAATGTTAGAATAATCGTTGCCTCTACTGTATATAATCAAAAAATAAATAGATGATACCGTTCTGTGGCTAACGAAATGCTTTTATTTGTGTAAGCTTTCGAGATACACTGATCTCTTCTTCCGGCGATGTTACAATGAATGAAGCAAGCAAAAGGTATACTTAAAAACAGTGTCTAATATATATCTTCATCCTCTGTGGGATCGAAATGTTTGACTTTGGTGCTTTGTGTTTTAATACACTTACTGAACTTACCTGTCTGAGTGCTGTCTCCTTTTTGCCAGTCTCTGGTAATGTATGATATATATATATATATATATATATATATATATATATATATATATATATATATATATATATATATATATATATATATATATATATATATATATACTTCCCTGATGACGTAGAGTGATCTATGAAACATGTAGGATTGGCTTCGATATTGTGGACATTTACTCCTGAAACTACACCGTGCTTGCGAGCCTGTTCTAAGTTATCTATAGGACTTTATTGACTTCACCTATTGAAAATCGGCTGTCGCTGATCTGAGCCTTACTATTGTGACATCATCACCCTGGTATACAATTCTGAGCTTAGAGGTCCTTTTATCCTCAGCAGGCTTAGCTGGGGAGTCAGCGGTTTGGGAGTGTTGTTCCAGTCTTTCTCCTGTGTTACCCCGTGAGTACTGCATGCTCTGCTTCAAGTTGACTTTGCTTCAAGTTGAGGATTTCCTGTTTGCTGCAACATTTATCTTAAGCTGCAGCGCTTATTAGCTTATTATGGCATTTCTGGTTTCTAACCAGTTTTGTCGTAGCCCATTTGGGCATTTCCTAGATATTCTACGAGTTACTACAGTTCCAATGTTTGGGATGGCTAATATAACTACAGTATCTATCATAGACAGCATTGTTTTTTTGATTCCACCATGGTTTACTATATACAGACCTTTATACATCTCTTCATTTAGGTTTGTACATAGTGTTACTTAAGTAATAAACCCCTCAGAACATGGCATTACTGGCCAATAATGCCCTGGCTGGAAGAGTTGAAGGCCCGAGACGAAGCCGAGGGACTTTAACCCAGCCAGGGCATTATTGGCCAGTAATGCCCTGTTCTGAGGGGATTATTACAATTATAGGCTAAATGTAGACTTTTTTTCATAAATAATAGACACGGTCGCAAACTAGTCACACCCTACGCGTTTTGAGGAAGTCATCATCGATGACGAAACGCGTAGGGCGTGACTAGCGTGACTAGTTTGTGACGCCATTTGCCCACGAGCACTGTGGTCACTTGTTGCCAGAGACTTATTCCTTTGTGTGTACCACACGGCCCTAATTCAATCCAACCATAGAGGACTTGGAGGGCTTTGCTGTCCGGAGGGTCTCTTTCCAGCCGAACACTGAGTGCGAGCTTCCGCTTCCGGTTCACCGGCTACACGAGGAGAGTCACGTGACGACGCCAGTACCTGGAGCTGCACTGAGAGGACTAAGTTGACGGCACATGAGAGACAATCTCATACATGCTATTTATCGCTATACCTTTTTGAGTGGGCATTTGAAAGATTTTATGTTCCTTGAAATACAAATTTTATTATGTTAATGCACTAGGTTTGCGCCTGTTTTTTTTCTTTTCTTTTTTTCAGATATGGTTAGGGACTGGTGATCCCTTTGAAACGGGCTGCAGGAACCTGGTGCAAATATCATTGGAACAGGACTTTTTATTGAAGGTTTCTTCATATTTTTTTCATTTTTTATTTTTTACTTTTTCACTTTTTACATTTTTTGTGATATTAAATTTTGGCAACAATTTTATAACCTACAGTACTGCTGCGACACACTTTATTCAGTATGTACCTGGCAGATACCTGGAATGCACCGCTCCTCACCTCAGACAAGCCCCGTTGCGTTTGCCTTCCCAGCCATGGTTCATGCCTGGCTGACGGGCGGCTGATCTGTTAAATGATAATGATTAGGATTTAATAGGCTGCAATGCTTCGCATGTCTACCAGATGGCATAAATTCATGAATTGTAATGCAGTATATATATATGTGCAGTATATATATATATATGTGCAGTATTGCAGCCAGCGGGAATAAAATGCTTCAATCCCTGCCTGGAAAATAACGCAATGCACTCGGGCAGAAAACAGTCACAAACCTCAATACACCCGAGTATACCTGAATTCGTGGGACTAGCCGAGCTCGAATAAAGTGTGTCGCCAGTGTATATCCAGGTATTTTTAATTCCAATACAAGTAGTGATTTAGTCTTTATATTGCTACACATTTTTAGTCTATATCATTGTGTATAAGTCTAAAACTAGCCACCCCACCAAGCACCTTTCATGATTAGCTTGACCGGTTCATTTTATTAATCAGTTTTATATAGAGCCGCTACTTCATTTTTTGTCTGTTTTGTTATAAATATATATATTCAAATATTCATATATATATATATATATATATATATACACAGTGTTCGACAATTCATTATAACTACTCGCCCGCGGCGGGTGGATTTAGGCCGCTGTCGAGCCGTTGCTGCGGCTCTATTAATTCCCCTGCTCGCGCCAAAATGTTCAAATTTTTTTTTTAAATAAGTAAATAATTCCTCTCCCTGATTGGTCTGAGGGCCGGCTGGCAGCTCTGGGTCAGCCTCTCTCTCCCCCCTCCCTCTGCCAGCTCTGGGTCAGCCTCTCTCTCCCCCTCCCCCTCGCCCTCTGCCCCCTGCCAGGGGCGGGAGGAGCAAGGGAAGCGTTTCCCCTCCGTCCCACGCTCCTTTGGATCCTGCACGGGCAGGTTAATGCTGCAGGCAGTTGGGTTGGGGGCGGGACTAGGTGGCGAGTAGATTTTTTGGTTGGGCGAGTAGATTTTTGGGTGATTTGTCGAACACTGTATATATATATATATCCGCACTGCCCTGAGGAAGGTCCCGTTGGGAGGACCGAAACGTTGGCGGCCTTGTGTTACTGAATACACTTTTTTGATACCATACCTGCAGTGTGCTGTCTCTTTTTGGCTATCAGGATCCCCTGGTCTCCATATGTCTACATACTCTCTATGGGACAAGCATCTGCCTCCTGCAACAAAACCGTGAGTGCTAATCTCCATACCTGACTATATATATATATATATATATATATATATATATATATATATATATTGTGACAGATATATGCCCTCAATTATTGCAGGGTTTCTGCTCGACTCCACAGTTTGGAGATTTACCTGGTGGAATCTAGACCGGGGCTTCTAGCTCTCCCTGCTTTCACAGGACTGCAGCAGCTGATTGAACAGGGAGATGATTAAAAACCTGCTCTGAGCAGAGCAAGGCAGAGCTTGGTTTACTCTCAGAGAAGTTAAAACTGAAAAGCTGTTTTGTACTCAGGAAAGCAAAGACTTTTGGTTTGTTTGTTTTACTCCTGTTATCTGCTGTATCATTTGTATGGCAAAATAAACAGGCCAAAGCTTTTCACTTCTGTGTCAGAAGACTGACTCCTCTACCTGGAAGGCTGTGTGAAAGTGCTGATCCCTGGGCAAAAGTTACATTGTAAGAGAGTACTGTACTTTGTCATATATGGTGGAGAATGCGGGCATCACGCTGACAAGTCTGTAAGGTGCAAAAGAGAGACTGCTGGAAAATGAAGGAAATTATCAAAGCCCTGATCCAATCCACATCTGTACAGCAAGAAACTAACAGAAGGGCTGCTGAGGGTTATGCTATACAGCAAGAAACTAACAGGTTTGCTGAGGCTAATGCCACACAGCAGGAAAGCATTGCAGCATTTCAGCAACTGGTGCTGGCCCGGAAGGAAAACACAGATGTTTTGATTAAGCAAGTTGCAGTTGCCCAGGCTGAAGCTCATCGTTTGCTCAGAGAGGAGCAGCCAAAGGCCGTCCATGCCTTACATCAGGAGATCCAGGGCCTATCGGAGAGGCTTACTGGGTATGCCGCAGAAGCACATCCTCAGGTGGTTAGAGTGAGTAACTACCTGCAAAAGATGGTGGCTGCAGATGATGTAGAGGCCTACCTGATGGCGTTTGAGAGGACTGTGAGTGAGAAAAATGACCTGTGGCTCAATGGGCAAGTCTGCTAGCATCGTTCCTGAGTGGGGAGGCCCAAAACGCATACTATGATCTGGAACCGGCTCAAGCCAGTGATTACAGCAAGCTGAAAACAGAGATACTGGCATGCCTAGGGGTGACACCGGCTGTCCGTGCCCAGAGGTTTCACTCCTGCACCTACAACCTAGATAAAGCCACAAGATCACATATGTTTGACTTAATACATCTTGCCAGAAAGTGGTTTCAACCAGAAATCAACACATCCAGCCACATTGTTGAGCGACTAGTGATGGACCGATTTCTGAGAGGCTTACCTGTTGCCCTTTGTCGCTGGGTCAGTCGGAGTGATCCGCAAACAGCTGACCAGCTAGTCGGATTGGTAGAACGGTACATTGCAGCAGGAGAATGGCTTTAACCCCTGATCCAAGGGCAGCTGCACAACCGGAAGATCCAGAGCCCCAATAAAACTGGTAAGACTTTTCCAGGGAAAAGGGGGAATTTTGATGAGCAGGTCGGGTTTTATAACCGCAGTGACATAACCACAATGAAAGGAACTTTGCTAAGCGGGAAGAACCTACAAGGGACTATGCTGTGAAATGTTTTAAATGTCGAGAGTTTGGACATATGGCAAAGGACTTTCCCAAAATGGTTGAACCCATGGAATGTAATGTGGGTAGTGTTGCAGGGTACATGCAACTACACACGCGGGTTTCTTGACAAGGCTTATTTATTTAGCCTTAAAAGATATACAGCGCACAAAAACAAAAATAGCTTTTCATCAGCAAACAAAAGGAAAAAATGGCTTTTCATCAGCAAACAAAAGAAAAATGGCTTTTTCTTCAGCAGACCAAAAAAAACAGTTCTCTTTAGCAGACAGTCTAAAAATAAGGCAGTTACCCTTTTCTATGCAGGGGACAGACAGTTTATAATTCATCTACTTTTCTCAAAGATCTTGTATCAGTAATCTCTTCAGTAGCTTATTCCTCTCTCCTCAATAGCCAGCCCCATGTGTCTACAGCCTGGGGTTTTTAACACACCTTGATTAGGCAGCTGGGATCCAACGAATTGTCCTGAGGTTCCCATCTGAAGTTAACCTAGTCACTGCTGCATTTCAGGCTAAACATATGTCTGCCAGGCATATAGCTGGTGGCTTTTATTTACCCTGTCACAGGTAGTAATAATGAGGATGATTACTCACTGTATGCTCAAACTGTGTGTTCTGCAAACAAAAATGGCTGTTTGAATAGTTACCCTTGGTGTTCCGTACAGGTAGAGGGGAAAAGGGTTCAGGCATTACTAGATTCAGGGAGTATGGTTACCCTCATAGACCCAGATTTGGTAAATAGTATTCAGGTAGATGACTACCAAAAGATGGATATTTCCTGTGTACCTGGGGATGTACATAACTACCCCACTGCTGAAATACAGGTTGAGTCACAGTGTGGCTCTATAAATTGGTGAGTTGGTCTAGTACCAAAATTAACCCATGACATGATTATTGGTAGAGATTTTCCCCATTTTCTAAATTTATGGAAAGCTGCTGGAAAACTTGCCACAAGTTCGTCAGATGAATGTAATGATGATTTCCCATTTGCTGACATTTTGGGAGACTAACTAGATAGCACAAATGGGTCTGGGAATAAACAACCATGGCAGTGACGTCATCACGTCAAGGGGGCGGGACCAACGCTCGTGATCGGAGCGCGTCCTGACCCAGAGTAACTCCCTCACAGAGAGTTATATATGAGCATTAGCTCGATACTAGTTCATGCAGGCAGAAACCGTGCAGACCTTTGACACACCAGGCATTAGCAGATGTGTGTATGTTGACACAGTTTGGCCACGGTTCCTGCCTTTTTTATGCTACCAGTACCTCGTGCTGTTTTTTATCTGCATCTGAGTGTTAGTAGACACTACTTGTGATCTACATTTTTCTATCCACCGGTTCTACAGCCATCTTTTGTCTGCTTACAATAGATACACCCCCCCCCCAGGAGACTGGCGTTGGGGGAGTTTTCAGCGAGTGTGTGTGATTTTACACAGTTATGGTGCCTTGATATAGTAGCACCACCCAGGGACTCAAGCAGCGACCTGCTTATATGGATTACCTCTAACACTGTTAATTGATGACGGTCCCTGCATAAACCTATTGAGGTGTGTACTCACTTAGTTTACTTACCTGAGTATATAACGATCTGGTACATATAACACCAGTCACCATCACCTATAAGCTAGACACTTGATTAATATAGGTGGCTGTATCTGTGATTTACCTAATATATACACAGACACCTGGGTTTGTTCATAACATCTGACTTTACCCTGCATATATCATCAAGGGTAACAGCCAACACTTTACACACGAGTTCTGGTGCTTTTTATTTTCGCTGCGCTTTTTTGGCCTACTAGCACTTATCACCTTGGTACTTAGCATCCGTTTTATTTTAATTGAGTTAAGACTCCAATAAATGGTATTTTAATCAACTCACTATACATATTACATCCCACACTACCTCCTTCACTGTATATTGTGCACTGTTGAGTGCTCTCCGTTGGGGTCCTGTTTCTCTACTAGTACTAATAAACAACCATACCCTGTAAAAGCACTAGTGGGTGACAACCAAGACCAAAATGATGCCGGACCATCTTATAGTCCGGAACCAGACATTGACTTTATTGATTTAGAGGTCAGCCCAGGTAACTTTAAGAGTGCCCTGTGGTCTGATCCCACTTTATCCGTAGCCTGCAATTCCATTTCAGTAAGGAATGGAACCGCTACTAATCCAGACAGACCCTTGTCTTATCCTTACTTTGAGGTAGATAACGATCTATTGTATCACCTTGAGGAAAAGCAGTCTGTTAGAGTAAAACAGTTGTTAGTGCCAAAAGCTTATCAGCGCACTGTTAAGCCTTGCACATAGCCATGTTCTAGGTGGTCACCTAGGGGTTGAAAAGACAAAAGAGCGTTTTCTCTGGAGTTTTTATTGGCCGGGGGTGATGGCAGCAATAATAGATTATTGTCCGTCGTGTCCTGAATGTAGCTCACTGCCCCTTTTGCCAGCGTACCGTAGTCCGTTGGTACCCCTACCAGTAATTGAAATCCCATTTGAATGCATTGCTATGGATTTTGTTGGCCCTTTAGTGAAGTCAAGCAACGACAAGAGAACAATCTAAGTGCAGACAATTCAGTTCAATATGAATTAGTGTGATGAATAACTTGGTTCTTATGTGCACATAAGAGCCAAGTTATTCATCACACTGATTCATATTGAACTGAATTGTCTACACTTAGATTGTTCTCTTGTCGTTGCTTTTCTCCTATATGCTCCCCCTGGGTTGTGAGAATACATATCGACCATCTGGGACCAGTGAAGACAGTCCCTTAAAGAGTGTCCGAGCAGGGAGTTGCAACCTTTAATAATCACTTTATTTGGCACTATTTGAGTCACTAAAAGTCACCAATAATGTATTGTTTAATATTTCACTTTAATAGTAGTGATCACTAGTATTGTTTTAGCGCCTGTTTCTGCACCATCACTCTGTCACCTTTAGTGAAGTCAGCCAGGGGGCATCAGTACATACTGGTGATATTAGACTATTCGACCCGATATCCTGAGGCAATCCCTCTACGCACGGCCTCAACAAAATCTATTGCTAAAGAATTAA
The DNA here is from genome assembly GCF_040206685.1 of Ascaphus truei. NCBI lineage: Eukaryota > Metazoa > Chordata > Amphibia > Anura > Ascaphidae > Ascaphus > Ascaphus truei. Next base: position 112,264,930 of record NC_134485.1, on the reverse strand, counting down.
TGATGATGTGTAGCCGGGTGGGGATTCCCAAGGAGATCCTAACAGATCAGGGTGCTTCATTCATGTCTCGGGTAACCAAGGAGTTATGCAAACTTATCCACATAAAACAGTTAAAAACCTCTGTGTACCACCCACAGACTGATGGTTTGGTGTAGCGGTTCAATAAATCCCTAAAGGCAATGCTGCAGAAAGTGATTGATAAGGATGGAAAGAACTGGTTACCTTATTTAATGTTTGCTATTAGAGAAGTGCCTCAAGCATCTACTGGGTTTTCACCATTTGAATTCTTGTATGGTAGACACCTTAGGGGGTTACAATGAAATAGCCAAGGAGACATGGGAACAGGAGACTACACCCCATTGCAGTGTAATTGAGCACATAACCCAGATGCAGGAACATATGGCAGCTATTATGCCTATAGTGCGGGAACATATGGAAAAGGCCCAACGTAACCAGCGGATTAGCTGCAATAAGAATGCTAGGGTCCATAGATCTAAACCTGGAGACAGTCCTAGTGTTAATTCCCACAGTAGAAAATACATTTCTAGCAAAATGGCATGGGCCATATGAGGTTATTGAAAAACTGGGCGAGGTAAATTATAAAGTGAGACAGCCAGGCAGACGAAAACCTGAACAAATATACCATGTGAACTTACTCAAGCCCTGGAAAGAAAGGGAGGTTCTAGTTACTGTGGAAACCACTGCCTTCCCCGTTAGGGAAAACCCAGATCCAGAAGTGAACATACCAAAGGCCCTGTGTATACACCAGGCACGGGAGGTAAAATAATGTATCAAATTAAATAAAAGCAGTTCTGCAGTTCCAGGAATGAAGTTCCAGTCCGCAGTTCCAGGAAGGACTAGGGTTATTAGACATGATTATAACCGAGCCAGGGAAAAGGGTCAATCTTAAGCCTTATAGAATACCTGCAGCTCATAGAGAGGCAATTAGATAAGAGGTTACGAAAATGCTAGAACGTGGGGTGGTTGAGGAGTCACAAAGTGACTGGAGCAACCCTATTTTGCTTGTATCAAAGCCTGATGGGACTGTAAGGTTGTGTAACGATTATCGCAAGCTGAATGCCATCTCAAAATTTGATTCCTACCCCATGCCAAGGGTTGATGAGCTAGTGGAGAGGCTTGGGAAAGCCTGTTACCTCACCACACTAGTTCTGACAAAGGGTTACTGGCAGGTTCCACTCACAGAGCAGGCAAAGGAAAAGACTGCCTTTTCTACTCCTGCTGGTCTTTTCCAATACAAAGTGTTGCCGTTTGGTCTACATGGGGCTCAGGCCACCTTTCAAAGTATGATGGACAGAATATTAAGGCCACATACATTATATACAGCTGCATATCTAGACGATGTAGTGATACATACGGAAGATTGGGAATCCCACCGTCCAAAAGTACAAGCAGTGTTAAACTCGATTCCCTCTGCTGGGTTAACGGCTAACCCAAGTAAGTGTACGATTGGCCGAGAGGAAGCCAAATATTTGGGATATTCTATTGGTAGAGGGTTAGTGAAACCTCAAATGGCTAAAGTGGAAGTCATACGGAATTGGCCCCGGCCAGTCACTAAGAACTAGTGAGAACTTTCCTACACTTAATTGAATATTACCGGAAGTTTATCTATAACTTTGATTCCCTTGCATGTCCATTAACTGATCTGACAAAAGCAAGAGCTCCAGTAATGGTAAAATGGTCCCCAGAAATAGAACAAGCATCCAGGTCATTGAAAGAATCCATATGTGTCCAACCAGTGTTAGTAACCCCTGATTTTTCTAGAGAATTTATATTGCAAACCAATGCATCGGACATAGGGCTTGATGCGGTCCTCTCACAAGAGAACCAGAATGAAGAACATCCTATCTTGTACCTAAGCAGAAATCTTAACCCACAGGAAAGAAAATATTCCATAGTGGAAAGAGTGTCTTGCTATAAAGTGGGCAGTAGACAGTCTTAAGTACTACCTGTTAGGCAGGAAATTCAGGCTGATGACAGACCACGCACCCCTAACCTGGATGAGTCTGACTAAGGAGAAAAATAGCAGAGTGACTTGCTGGTTTCTTAGTCTGCAACCCTACAAATTCTCAGTAGAACACAGGGCAGGTAGTAGAAAAGAGAATGCAGATGGCCTGTCACTGGTGTGCACATTTGCTCACCCCATTAGTTCTGAGCTGGGGGGGGAGGATCTGTGACAGATATGAGGGATCGATAGTGAAAAGGGTATATTATGGCCCTCAATTATTGCAGGGCTTCTGCTCCACTCCACGGTTTGGAGATTTACCAGGTGGAATCTAGACCGGAACTTCTATCTCTCCCTGCTTTCACAGAACTGCAGCAGCTGATTGAACAGGGAGATGATTAAAACCTGCTCTGAGCAGAGCAAGGCAGAGCTTGTTTTACTCTCAGAGAAGTTAATACTGAAAAGCTGTTTTGTACTCAGGAAAGCAAAAACTTTTGTGTTTGTTTGTTTGTTTGTTTTACTCCTCTTATCTGCTGTAGCATTTGTATGGCAAAATAAACAGGCCAATGCTTTTCACCTCTGTGTCAGAAGACTGTCTCCTCTACCTGGAAGGCTGTGTGAAAGTGCTGATCCTGGACAAAAGTGCTGATCCCTGGACAAAAGGTACATAGTACCTCTTAGTATATCACAAGATATATAGATATATAGATCAACACATGAATCACGGCTACTCTATTGCAAATGGACTGAAACCTCTAATATAGGTTTTTATTTGATATAATTTGCTAACATTAATACATTTTATGTACTTTGTAAAAATGTAAAATGTTTTATTTGATAACCATGACGTACAGACATAGTAATGCTATTTAGCAAATAGGCCAGTAGCCACTGTTAGTTGGAGGTGATTAGGTGTTTTGGGGTGGGCCTATTAGGTGTGGGTGATGGTTTTATGAGTCCAGGAGTGGTAGTTTAGGCCTCCGGGGGAAGGTAGAAGGGGTTTACCTCTTGTATGCCTTAGCATAGCAATGCCTTACTAGTAGAGATGGGCAAATTTGGATCCACCGCGAATCGTCCAGTTCCTTTGGTCCACAGATTTCAGTGGATCAGTCTCAAAAATGGTGACTCGCATTTTGCAGACTTTTAAAAAAGAAATTTAACATCGACAATCCATCGATTGTTGAATCCGCGGATTCGATTCTTAAAATCCGCGGATTCGATTCTTAAAATCCGCGGATTCGATTCTTAAAATCCGCCAGCAGATTGTGGAATCCACAAATGGATTCTTAAAATCCACCATCAGATTGTATCCAATGGCGGTTTTGGATTAATCCGTGCGGATTGAAACTGGAACGATCAGTCGTCAGATTTTACATGGCAGAATGGATTTTGAATGGCAAATTCGGAAAAATCCGGGACACGGATTTGGACTGGTTCGCCCATCTCTACTTACTAGCCTCTATGGCATGCAGTTCAGCCCAGTACTGCAGCAAATAGGTAGAATAGGGCATGCAGTTGACATTTTAAACAACATGATTTATATAAAGAATTGTTAATTAAAACGGCGGAGAAAAAATCCATATTTTATTGCATCAAATTGTACATCGTTTTCGGACAATTTTGCTTTGACCATATTAGACTTTAATTAATAGGCCCAGTTCTTCCATATGTACATAAAGAAAACAGAGGTTGTCTTGAAGAGAAGCAACTGAAATGATGTATTGCTTGCAATAACAAATGATCCAGATACAGTATGTTTAAGGATTATGTACATTGTGGCAGAAATGTTAAAAAGGCAAATACACAAGTTAAGACAAACATAAATACTAGAACAAGAAATCATGTGTTGCAGCTGGAGGATGACAGAAAAAAATTGGGTCCAATGTAGTTGAGTAAATAGAGAAAATAGGTAAGCCAGCAATTAATATTGCTTGCAATATTAATGTGTTTATTTCAAGTGATGGATAAGAGTTTAATTATTTATTGATCTTTCTAGAAACTGAACCATGTGTATTATATTTCAGCACTGAAGACTATTTCATTTTGAGCTTTGAGACCCTAAAGTAAAAATGATTGTACAGTATTGCATCCTAACGATTTATTTCTATGAAGAGAGGATCACAATAAATGTTAAACTGTTCAAATGTTTTATTCCACATATTATATTTTATTGTAACAAATAAGCATTTTCCTAAAAACAAAATGAAAACATTGGTGACTGTAAAATGTAAGTTTTAGCGTGTAAAATATAAAGCTTTTATTGTTATATAAAAATGCCTTTGTCAGTGTCAAAGGTCTTTTAATAAATGACTTTATACAGACCACTCCTCATAAAGAACCAAATTGTTGCTGCATAACTTGCAATGAGTTGAATTTTTGATGTTTTTTTCCCATCCACTGTAATCATTTACGGTCTCTTTTATGGTGGTCGTCTTATCAATGTTTCCGTGGTACAATTCACCAAAAATGCACCGGATGTATCATGTAAATAACCTTATTGCTTCTATTTTTGTTACATTTGGTGTACATTCTTGTGCTGAAATTGCATCAAATATACACCAAAAATATTTTTGTAAATAGACCTCTAAAACAATTTTTTTTTTAAATGCCCAAACTTTTCTTGCAAACTTAAGCAGCAAAAGTTGAATTTCCCAATTTGTGGGTATTTTTAGAAACCAGTAACACACTTTTCTACAAAACTCTGTATACATCATACATACTGGAGATGTTAAAGTGCTGTTCAGCTTTGGAACACACAGTATATGAAAGATAAATAGAAATAAATTGAAAGCACTTATTATAGCTACTGTAGCTGCTTAGGGCTTATTATGTAGTGTGCTCTTCTGAAAAATATAGCAATCTCTGATTTCCTGTATACACATCTCAAATAAAGAATAGAAGGCAAAGACTCCAATACATTATGTATAAGAACAGTACATGTAAAAGTTTTCTACAAGGAAAGTACTGTATGCTTATTCTCTGTACCAAAGCATTATCTGAAACTCATTCAAGCTATAGAAATTATTAGCAATTCTTCTCTGTGCTTATACAGTAACTACAGATGGGTGAAGATGTCAAAATCGAACGAATATTTGAATGCAAAGTTGGTGTACATTACATACTGTAAATTAAAGCGAATGCATGCAATTCCGCCAGTGGTTGCCATTCACAAATTCAATTCACCCAGAAGTTCCAGACTCTGAAATATGTTTTTTAAGGGAGAGAAATATCCCAGGTTTGATCTTTTCTGTGCACAGGTGTAATGTTGTTTGATGGTGGTTTACAGTAGTTATATACTGTACAGTACTGTATACCTAGCATTTGAGAGTCTAGTAAAAAAAAAAAGACTTCTCTCTCCCTTTCCCTCAATTAAAACCCAATATTTCGGCTCCCGGGACTTCCGGCCATTGTGAATGGTGGCGGTATTACATACATTCAAACCAACGTAGATAAATGTGTTTTTTTTTTAAACATAGCCGCGCACATCTGCACCTGTGGAGAAACGCCACATTCGCAGCAAAGTCGAATGTCGGCAAATACTTTGCACATCTTTACTACTAATGATTTGTCTTGAAAGACACAAAATCAAGTAATGGAAGATAATTGATTAGACTAAAGACAATCTCACTTTAAAAAATGTATCAGAAAATATACACTGGGAAACAACATGGTTGGCATGTTATCAATATGCAACCATAGCAGAAAGCTTGTCTATTTCAGCAGTAAAAAAGGACTGAATAAGCCTAGGTGCAATTAAGCATATTTAGCCCCCTTTCCGCAATGTTTAGGGTGACTACGTGTGGTTCATTACCTGATAGACTCACAGGAGGCCTGATCCTCCGCTGCAGGGACCCTGGGGTGTACCGGATTCTTACTGGTGACAGCGCCTCCACCTGTGAAAGATCCTAGCAGCACTAGATAACCCCTTCATAGGACCAAATACAATGAATACACACACAGATGTACTGTATAATAACAGGTTTACTGAACAGATATACCAATAACACACTAACGCATATCATACAGGCCTCGCACGGCCTTACCCCCACACAGTGCCCCACTGTCCAACCCCCTTGCACACACCCTGGTGAGGTTTCTCCCAAAGTACTGAGGTGCCCTGGGCACCAAAAACCCATTGTCCACAGGAGCCACAACCCACCCTAAAGTGTGCAGAAGCGCTACCCACAGAATGTGTGTGAATCATTGGTGCACTTGTTGAACGTGATACTTGCCGGGTGCTCCAGCACCCGGGTACCGCCGGCTGTTGATAGGATCATTCTGGACCCTCGTAGTCATTGTCCATGACATCGTCCGCCTCTGCATGTGATGAACTCCCGCTGGAGTCTATGTCTTGTGGTGGTGGTCTCGTCCCAGACCACAGGCCACAAGTAGTGCGCAGTGTCTTGGCTGACACTATAGATCTAAAGGGGGCAATGTCCCTATGAAAGGGCTTGTTCATGAAACACCCACAAGCTGATTGGGGATTCAGGGCCTACCTGGGGCCTTAGGGGGCAAACTAGGCCTAGTCACTACCTGCTCTGTTCTGCTCCCCCTTCTGACTGAAACATGGCTGCCAGCATGCCAAATGTATCTCTTTGGGAGCAGGGGATTGCTGCAGCCCTATTGGTTGTTTCATGCCATGTGTATAGCAGCCCCTGGGGCTGCTGGGAATTGTACTTCCCCTGCAGAGCAATAACTAAGTTGGGGCCGCTGTCTCTTGCTACTGCGCATGCGCATGACTCTCTAATGGCCGCTGCAATTAATGGTGGCACTGCACATGCGTGGGATCTTCGTTGCGCATGTGCGGCTGATTAAAGATGGCAGCACCCTACCATTAGAGCCACTGCGGAGCTCCGGCGACCGGGTCACCAGTCCACCTGCCGCAGCGCTCCGTGAACATCTCCCTGACTGATTGTCGGGTCCGCCTCTGTGCACGGCAGCACCCGAAAAAGCCACAGCGTCCCGACCGCAGCGGAGGTATGTGAGGCAGCCAAGGGGACTCTGGATATATTCTCCCCCTGGTGAAGAAACCAACATCCCACTTGGGAACGACATATCCACAACACAAGTTATATAATGAAAATGCAATAATTCCATATAACTTAACTCAATGCAAACTTTATATAATGTTACACAACTGTGAGCATGGCTATTACTGACACTAGGGAGAAAACTGACACTAGCCTGCTACGAGACCACTTCTGAGACTCATAGTGGGGTGCCCCAAATTAATCATAGGCCACCCGATTTGGAGAGCGCCTTACTCTTTGGCTTCTGCGAAGCTCTTCCTCCACCTCTCCCCATAGGGAGTAGTGATCATGAGCTTGAGGCACTGACTCTCTCATTGGGGGTGCCACAGTCTCTATAAAGTCTCTGGATGGTATGAAACTTGGACTCCTGGGGTCCAGAGGAGGGCTCATTGGAACCACTGGTGTGAGTACGTGGCCTGGGCCCATTACCCTTTGCTTATTCGAGAGGTGCCCCTTGATTCCTATTTGAGCTAGAAGATGGTACTTCCATAGGATTCTTGTTGGTTTCACACAACAGATTCAGAGTTCTCTTCAGATCCCTCGGGCTCACCGGTTAATGGTACAGTCTCTATCTCGGGTCATTATCTCCCACTTGCGAGATAGGCAGTAGATGGTTGCGGTGCCAGACCTTTACCCTGCCATCCGCGTCGCGTATGCGGTAAACAGGGAGGCCCAGCATCTGAGATTCCACTTTGAATACTCTGTCGCGCCAGCGGTCGGACAGTTTGTGTTTGCCGGGGATCCCTAGATTGTGCAGGAAAACGGCGTCTCCAGGACGAATTTCCTGATGGCGGACCTTGTGGTCATAGCGCCGCTTGTTGCAGGCATTCAGATGGGCTGATGCTTTCTCCGCTAGCTGGTAAGCGCGGTACAGGTTTTCTTGGGGCTGTTGTACATATTTATAGTGCATCCTATTGGGTATCCAAAAAAAAGTTTTCCAGCGCACAGCAACAGACATGGGAAATTAAATCTTTATTAAAGATGCATTAATAAACTCCTTGATAAAGTGTGTGTTGCACGAAACGCGTAGGAGTGGTTAAACCCTTCGTTTTTTAATACAGCTTTAATAAAGATTTCATTTCCTATGACCTGACTCTCTGTTGCTGTGTGCTGGAAAACTTTTTTGGGGTATCTCTGGACCATGGTACAGTTGCACGCCTGAAGGAACTTGCGGAGGAAGGTATGCGAGTAATCCATTGCTTCGTTTAAAGGGCCATCCCAATGAGGAGGGGAGAGATATTTCCTATTCCATCCCCAACTTCAGGGAGCTTCTGCCCTTATTACAGGCTTTGGTACTACTGGATTTATTGGATCATGATTCATATACCCCATGAACTGTTTCTTCTTTGATTATGCATTATAGAAAGGAAATATATATATATGAAACCCAGCACTTGAGCACCAATCCACCATTTCAATACATTTCATGCTTGACCTGTTGGGTACCCCGTCGGTAGATACCCTCAGATGGATGTCTACAGGTAGCCGTGCCTCTCGCCCGAACATTAGGAAATATGGAGTGAATCCATTAGATTCGTGTCTGGTGCAATTATAAGCGTGCACTAAGGACTCCATGTGTTTGCTTCACTCGGTCTTCTGAGAGCACTTTAGAGTACCGAGCACGTCGAGGAGGGTCTGGTTGAACCTCTCCAGCAGATCATCTCCTTCTGGATGGTAAAGAGTTGTTCGGGACTTGCTGATATTTAGTAGCTTCAGCAACTCCCGGATGGGCTTACTTTCAAATTTCCGCCCTTGATCAGAGTGCAGATTATTTGATAGCCCATAGTGTATGACGTACCGTTCCCATAAGATTTTTTCCACCGTAATGGCCTTCTAGTCTTTGGTGGGGAAGGCTTGGGCGTAGCACGTGTAGTGGGCCGTGATCATAAGTACTTTCCCAATGCCCCTCAAATATGGCTCTATACATAGGAAGTCCATGCATAAAAGTTTTAGGGGGCCCGAGCTCCTCAGATGAACCATTGGAGCGGCTCAGGTAGGCAAGGCCTTCCCCAGTATACACCGTGAGCATCAGCGGCAATGGTGGTCTACCGACTCTCTCATCCAGTCCACAAGAACCGATCGCATATTAGACCGATGGTCTTGTCCACTCCCAGATGTCCATGGTCATCGTCTGGAGCTCATAGGACCATATGCTGTAGGTTCCTGGGTAGAACCAGCTGCCTCCTATCTGGATGGTTATGTTATGGAACCGCCCGATAGAGTAGACCCTTATCGATCTCGAACTTGTCCCATTCTCGCATTATTACGTTGACCGTGTCGGTGTGAGCATGTTTCACCAAGGAGGGTTGGTCTGGCCGAATGGCCTAGCGTATAGCTCCAGCCACTGGATCCCGTATCTGGTACAGCACCAATTCCTTCCATGCGATGACTATATCATGGGTGATATTCCTTCCCTTTGGATGGCAATAGGCGGCAGGGAGGGCCTTGGATTGGCATCCAAGCGAGTCAGCAACCCTCAGATCTGAGAACGCCACTTTGTCCTCCACTATGGCAGCAGTCAAGCACATGGCCCGCATCCCAAGTCCAGGGATTTCTTCCCAGAGACCATCGTCCGGGGTTGTACACAGCCCAGGTCTCCTTGACAGAGCATCGGCTCGGCTCCGATGTACAAAGGCCCAAGCTTATACTTCAGGGTAAACTCATAGATGGAAAGGGCTGTTAGCCACCTGCGGCCGGTGGCATCCAGTTTGGCGAACATCAAAATTTAAGTAAGTCAACTGGTTGTTGTCCATTCGTATTTCGAATGCAACTCCATACAAGTAGTCATGGAGTTTGTAAACAATTGTCCACTTGAGGGCGAGGAATTCCAGCTTGTGGATGGGTAATTTTGCTCCCTGTGTGTCAAGCTGCATGTCAGGGTCTCCTAGACATCCTGCTCCTAGCCGTAGTTCCTTTCTCTGTCCACCAGATGTGCTACTGGTTTCTATCTGCTCTGGGGTTCCTTTGTCTGTCTGTCTCCTCTTGTTGCTCCTGTCCTCTATCTTTATAGTTTCCTGTTTCCTATTCCTCCCTTGCCTTTGTTTTGTGATCTTGACTCCTGTTATTGCACTGATCTGATCTAATCTAACCTGTTCCCTGTATTCCTGATTACTTACTAAAAAGGCCATTGCCTATGATCTGGCTTGTCCCTGTTTGATCCCTGATCCCTGATCTCAGTTCCTGCTCCCCTGCCCTGCTCCTGCTTTCCTGTTGCCAACCCCTGCCTGGACCCCGACGATCATTCTCGCTGCCTGCCACCGAACCCTTCTAGTGACCCCGACGATCCTACTCGCTGCCTGTCACGGAACCCTGCTTGTGACACCAACAATCCTTGCCTGCTCCCCGCTTTTCCGGCATCCGAGGTCCTACCTTTTCCAGGAGTCTCCACTTGACACTACGGCTCACATATACGCCACGGGGCGCAGACCAGTAGGATATTTCTGGTACAGTACAGCGCCCAACCTGTTGAAGGTAGCGTCTACATGTAAGATGTATGGCTGCTCAAGGTCGGCGTAAGCCAAGACGAGTGCTTCTGTTAGACACTTCTTGAGGCTGATGAACACCTTTTTGCTGGCGGACGTCCACTTGTCTCCGAAAGGAAGCCACGTGGAGGTGGCCTTCTGGCGAGAGTACTCCGGGTATACAGTATTTTCAGAAGATTGTTGAGGACCCTGTCCTTGCTCGAGTATCTTTCCACAAAGCAGCAGTAGTACCTGCAGAACCCCAGGAAGGAGCACAGCTCCATTATGTTTTCTGGTCTCTGTCAGTTCACCACAGCTTCAATCGTAGCGGGGTCGGTGGCCACTTCGTCTGCTGACATGTGTCCTACGTCGGTTATGGACGTGTGGCAGAACAGGCATTTGTCCAGGGACAACTTCAAGCCTTCTTTGCCCAGCCAATCTTGGCCTTTCAGCAAATGTTCCTCGTGCTCCTCCAGAGTCTTGCCGAAAATGATGATATGGTCCAGGTAGAGTAGGCATTTCTGGGGATTCATATCTCCGATGGTCTTCTCCATCAATTGTTGTAATGTCACTGGGGCGCCATAAATGCCGTGGGGCAAGCAGGTAAATTGATTGAAACTGAGGGGAAAGACAAATGCCATCTTCTCTTGATCTCGGTGCTCATAGGTACCTGGTAGTACCCAGACCTCAGATCCAGCACGTTGAACCACTGGCTTCCCGGCAGCGTGTTGAGAATCTCGTCGATCTGCAGCAGAGTGTACTGGTCGGGTATAGTACAGTTGTTCAGGGTCTGGTAGTCTACACACAAGCAGACCGACTAATTATTTTTGCATACCCCCACGATCAGGATAGCGTAAGGGCTAAAGGATTCCGTCACGATGCCTGCCATCTCCATTTCTTGTAGGACCTCCCTCACGTCCTCCACATCTCTGGAAGTGATGCGTCGAGAACACTCCCAGAAGGTTGTGGTATCGTTCAGCCGGGTTGTGTGCTAGGCATTTTTGCTGCAGTCCTCATCCATTTCACTGGTGGAGAACACTTCCCAGCGTTCCTCCAATTTAGCAGTTAGCCGATCCTTCCATTCGGCCGACAGGGTCAATTCTCCAAAGACAAAGGGCAGCCCAGCTGGCTGATCTTGCACGGCGGCGGTGTTCACTTGAGCTATCGCTCGACAGGGGTAACTGGGTATATTCTACCCAGTCGTTGACCTTTGTCGAAGGGCATGGTGTAAGGGGAGATTTTCTGGATTAAAACCTTGATTTTCACAGGAATCTTGGATTCCCCCTCTCTTCCGTTACTATTTTGTACTCTCTATTTATGTCTTCCTCTGGCGTACTCTCTATGGAGAAGTACTGGTCAGCCTCATCTCGGCCCGGATAGCAGCATACTGCGTGCATGATCTTCACTCTCCCTGGTGGAATCTCGGTCAACCCCTCAATGAGATTGAATAGGTCCCCATATCATATTGGGCCGAGACCCTGCAGCCCTCTTCATTAAGTACCGGATGGATCCGTAGAGAGGATAGTGGTAGCTTGTCGGCCTCCTGTAGAAACGCCCGGATCACCACTCTCACCACATCGGCGTTGGTCCCCAAGATAATTTGAGAGCTTGGATGTTTTCAGGGCCCGTGGCAAATCAGAGCCTCCACTTCCATGGTGTGAGACTTGCCAGTGTTCAGCTGCGGTATATCCAGATGTACTTTCACCACACCCTCGATGGGGTAATCCTTATTTCTGAGACCCCACAGCTTCATCATCTCTGCATGGGCAGGTGGTTAATATGTTGGTCGTAGAAGGGTCAGTATATAAAAGTCACTTGTAACCCAGTATCCAGCAAAGCCGATGAGTAGATAGAGTACCTTCTACAAGGTCTCTTATAATAGCGGCCAGTCCCATGCGACTGTAGGCATCCAATTAGAATGCTTCATCGCGGCTAGGTGCTGAGGCACTGTCCGATGACGTGGAGGGTGTTTCTGTCGGTTGCACCTTGCGGGTCATGACTTTAGGGTTGGGCTTCGGCCAGTCCCAAGAGTAGTGACCCTCCTGTCTACAGTTGAAACAGCTGTTGTTTTGGTTCGCACCGGTCTTGGAGGTAGGAGTTTCTCTTCGGGGCATCCTGGGTGCAGAAGCAGGCGCCCTCGGAGGGTCATCCTCTGCACTTTCTGCCTCCTTGGGCTTTTCCTTGCGGGACTATTTTGAGGGAGGCACAGGACTCTCTCCTTTAGAAGACCCCCTTGACGTCTTGGGAGCATGGGTGCACAAGATAACCTTGCACTTTGTCCATTAAGTTTTCAAAACAAAGTGGTTGTTCCATAGACAGAGTGCAACTGATCCGAATGGCGACCAGGTGCACAGGCAAGGCTCCCCGTAGTAGTTGTTTGGTTCTGAAGTCATCTGCTTTGAACGCTCAGACAATCTTTTTGTTAACCAGAGTCCAAAGGGCCAAGTAAACCCGTCAAAGGAAATCTGACTCTTCTTCTCCCTTGGTTTGAGTAAGGACATGGAACCGGGCGATTAGAGAAATGGCATAGTCTGGGACACCATAAGCTTTGGTTAGAGCCTGGACTAGTGCTTGAACATCAGCCTCCGGGTGACACCCGGGGTAAAATTGCAACATGTTGGCGGCCAGAGGCCGCAGGCTTTCTACGAGTCTCTGTCTCTTGACAGCATCCATGCACGTCCACTCTAGCAATACTTGCACTGCCATGTCGCGCCATTCCTCGAACACCTCTTCTCCCAGTGGCATGGGCCGCACCCCGGAGAATGCTTTCAACTTGCGGTAGGGTTAGACTGGGACCAGCTGAATTATTTTCTCGGTCAGTTGCTGCAGGGCTTAATGCGAATAACTGAGCTTCACCTGAATTCTGGGAACTGTGGTGGCTCTGTCCGGACTGTCAGCTGCAAGCTTCGCTAGGGTTCCCTGGGGGAAGGACAGGCGTACGCGCCTGACACACCACAGTTGTGAAGCACTAGGCGCCTCCATTCAGGTGCTCAGTCTGGGGTATATAAGTGGACTCCCGCCTGGTGGGTCCACTTAGGAGCTGTAGAAACTGTGGGGCATTGTCCACTGGGATATCACAGCGCAGTCAACCAGGAGTGTGCCCCACTGGATGTCGGTATTCCATTTTGCATCTACAATGCAGGCTTTTGTAAACCCCAGTATCTGCCTCAGTGTGTTTTGCAAGTTAGGCAAGGGTAGGGATACTGAAACTTGACTAATGGTGACCATGTGGCGGGGAGATGCATGATGCCATAGTGCCCACTCGTTAACCCTTTGGCGGGATGGTAGGGACATGTTCCTTAATTTGATTTGACTGCTTTTAACCGTAGGATTGGGCACCCCAGATATGAATCTCAGCAGCATCTCCAAATGTAGCACCCTTTCCCCGTGTCTAGGGTGACAACATGTGGTGTGTTACCTATAGGCTCACAGGAGGTCTGATCCTGCACTGCAGGGAGCATGGGGTGTACCTGATTCATTCTGGTGACAGCGCCTTCAACTGTGAGGGATCCTAGCAGCGCTGGATAACCGCTTCACAGAACCCAATACAATAAATACACACACGGGTATATAATAACAGGTTCACTGAACATAAATATACAAATAACACACTAGCACATATCATACAGGCCTCGCACGGCCTTACTCCCACACAGTGCCCCACTGTCCAACCACCTTGTCCACACCCTGGTGAGGTTTCCCCCAAAGTACTGAGGTGCTCTGGGCACATAACCACCCAGTGTCCACAGGAGCCACAACCCACCCTAAAGTGTGCGGTAGCGCTACCCACAGAATGTGTGTGAATCATTGGTGCACTTGTTGAACATGATACTGCCGGGTGCTCCAGCATCCACACGCTGATTGGGGACACAGGGCCTACCTGGGTCCATAGGGGGTGTAAACTATGTTCAGGGAAGTGGAAAAAATAGGGTAACCCCAATTATCGAGGCCACTACCAGGCACTATGGAGTGTGTTTAGGAAAGAAGGTTTGACGCCGGTATATATGTGATGCAGGTAATAAGGCAATATATGGGTATCTCCGATACTAACAAGGGGAGTGGGGTACTGGAAAACCGGTTAGAGGTACAAGGGGACACCTCCCAAGGGGGCGCCCCCAAGTAAATCACGGCCCGGCTACCAATATATCCTCACCTGTCTCCCCTGTGTATCGCGTGGTGGTCCCTTGAAAGCCATTCCTGTTTGCGGCTGCAAGCTTGATCCTTTTTTATATTCATACAACTGGCTGAGTGAAGGTGCTGTGAACCTCGGAAGCAATCTCTATTTTTTTCATATGTTCAGGGAAGCACAGCTCCGTGGACACTACCTGCTCTTTTCTGCTCTCCCTTCCGACTGAAACATGGCTGTAGGCACGCCAAATCTATCTCTTTGGGAGCAGGGGATTGCTACAGCCCTATTGGTTGTTTCACGCCATGTGTATAGCAGCCCCTGAGGGTGATGGGAATTGTAGTTCCCCTGCGGAGCAATTACTAAGATGGCCACCACTTTCTCTTGCTACTGCGCATGCACGCGCCTCTCTAATGGCCACCGCAACTACTGGTGGCACAACGCATGCGTGGCTAATTAAAGATGATGGTGCCCTGCCGTTAGAGCTGCCGCAGCGCTCCCTGCATGTCTCCCTGACTGACAGGCGGGTCCACCTCTGTGTCCGGCAGCACCTGCAATCCAGCGTTCCGACCGCAGCAGAGATAGTGAGGCAGCCAAGGGGAACCGACTATACATATTTGTAAGTACTTTACCAGGTCAGCTCTCCAACTACTAAACAGATCCACTTTGTGATTTTATAACATTTGTTAATGGCTTACTTTTATAAATATAATCCACGTAATTGTATTAATAAAAATTTTTAAGTGATAATCTTCGGTATATAAAAACACTTTGCAATCTTCATTAAAAAATAAATTGAACATTTTAATTGTTATATGGACAGCCACACATAGCATTTGTTAAATTAATTTATGAATATAATTTGCTTCTTTAGCCAGATTGAAGATATTTTTTACTTATTTATTTCCGGTGAAAAATATGTTTTTGTTTTCCAGTGGGCCCATATAATTCTACTCTTATCTCTGTTACCTATTATTCATTCCTTTATCTCTTTGGCGGATGATGGCAGCAAAATCAGTTTACCCACAACAAAAAATGGCCAGACGATCACGGACTGCTGTCTGATGTTTGACGTCACTTCTGGGTTCGGCTGAGGAGAGCAGCCACAGCCAGCACCAGTAGAGGAACTCCACTGAGAGATAACCCAGGGGACAAACACTCCGGCAGCAGCATCAACATCTGGTGGAAAACATTGTCTCCCCCCACGACCCAAGGACCTCAGAAACTGTCACAAAGAAGTAATCAATCCCTTACATCGGGCTCACAAGTAGCAGTCCTATACATCAGGCAATATCTTTGTTTTTATTTATTCACTTGATGCAGTATTGCTTTTAACTATATAAAGAGAAAACGTTTTTGCTATGTTGCGCCCTTTTTCTTTCTTTTGAGGTAAAAGCTGTGGATTAAATGTTTGTACAGTACATACACAAGAGAGTTCAAACACTCTTATCACAAAATACATTATGTAAAGATTGTAAAAAGACTCAAAATCTTCTGGTTACTATGGAGAAATTAACCCTTTCTTTTAAAATATTTAAAAATAATACTTGTTTCAGTTTTTCTTCAAAGTGTCAATGACAATAACCTATATTTAACCTATTAAACATGCCACTGTGATTATTTTACTTCGGTCCATGCTTTTCTGTGGCTATGCAATAAACTACCTACATAATCCGATTTTATTTATTTTCCAATAGTTTTGCAATAGATTTTTCTTCAAGGTACACTCACATTTTAACAGATTTGATTGACGATACCAGTACTCAGCTGTAGAAATGTTCTTAACTATTCAGTTTGATTAATAAACCCCCAAATTAAATGTAAGTATTGAACTGTAATGAATGTGGATCCCTTGGACTATTTAATTTCTCTTCTAGACCATCATCAATTATTATTATTATGATTATTATTATGTTTCGTTCTTATGTCCTAGAAAAAAACAATGGCTGTGACTAACATTTTTCCATCATAGCCCATCATTGCCACTCTTACTCCTTCTAATTGCATTTGTTTAATAACGTTGATAGTTTTTCTTCCATTATAGAGACAAATAATATTCTGCTTTGCAGGATAGTGTTAACACACCATCCAACCTAATCATCAGAAAAACGCTAAATTGTATTTTGTAAATAGTCTAAACTGTTTAATGATTTGATTTTATATGTGTAACTGTGGCTAATACCATCACACATCTAATGTAACTTGTGTACCTGCATAATCCTAATATTGTATGCACCTATAATCCCTGTAAATAACATTTGTTTTGGCAGATAGAGTTCAGAAGTACACGTGGATTTTCCTCTTCACGTCCCAAATAACAGGAGTTTGTACAGCAGCTCATCAAACAGTAGAAATGTCCATCCATTATATAATATAAAATTAATCTTCACTTCTACCAGATCCGACAAGAACTTTTCCCTCGGTTCATTGTTGTGTTCAATGGACAATTGAAAGCTTTGCGAAACTCCTCAAAATTGCTAATTGTACCAATTACCCTGTAAAATAAACACAACATTATTTAACATTATTATTTTAAGTTCCAGGCATTACTGTAAAATGGCGTGTGTTACAATTCACTCTTAGGCACTTTTGTTTTTTTTGTTTTATTTTAAAATAGGTTTGAATCAGGGGGTCTCCGGATCTGAATCACGTTAATTTCATCCCTGGGGACCCCCTGCTTCCCAAAATACTTTCCTGTGTAGGGGGTGCTAGTAGCAGTGTAGATCAGGTTATTTAGGGCTAACAAAAGTGCATCTTTAAAGCTCCTGTGTCCCATGGGCCAATAGGAAGCAGTGACATAATTTCTTGTTGCTTTCTATTGGCCCACGAGATGCGGGACATTTTAAAAGCAGAGAGATACCAGCACCCCCTAAGAAAAAGTAAGTCTCTCAAAAAGCAGGGGGTCTCCAGAAACCACATGCTTTAAGCCTACAGTTGTGTGAAAAAGAAAGTACACCCTCTTTGAATTCTATGGTTTTACATATCAGGACATAATAACAATCTGCCCTGCCAAAACGGCTACTGTAGTAATCCACGCTGTACCCCCCCTATGATGCGCATGCGCGCGGGGGTAGCGTGATGACGTCATGACACAATTTTGGCGCGAAACGGAGGCAGATCAAATGGGTATATAAGATGTGTGTTTACAGTAGTTTCTTTACTCCTTGATAAAGAACCTTTGTTCGAAACGCGTAGGAGGTGTTTCCCTGTGCTTTTATTCCAATAAAGATTGTTATTTGGATCCCCTCCTGACTCCAGTCATCGATGGTGCTCTCTTCTCTTGTTTTTCCCTGGATCTATCAGCAGCAGCACATCATCCACTACAAGAGGTGTCCGTGAGTACTGGGCTATTAGCCCCATTAGCCCCCAATGAAATTGTCTGTGGTGGGTCTCTCATTCACTTTCAATTTTCAGGGATTAAGGCTTATTTACCTTCAATAAGTTAACTCACTGTATGGCATATACCTCTCTATGTTTTGGGACAGTATGATGTTGTATAAGCAGGGTATTTGAGCATTCTCACCAACCTTCTTACCTTATGATTCAATAGCTTGTAGAACCACCTCTAGCAGCAAAAACTAAAAGTAATCATTTTCTGTATGACTAACAGTCTCTCACATCGTTGTGGAAGAATGTTGGCCCACTCTTCTTTACAACGTTGCTTCAGTTCATTGAGGTTTGTGGGCAATTGTTTATGCACAGCTCTCTTAAGGTCCCGCCACAGCATTTCAATCGGGTTGTGGTCTGGACATTGACTGGGCCATTGCAACACCTTGATTCTTTTCTTTTTCAGCCATTCTGTTGTAGATTTGCTGGTGTGCTTGGGATCATTGTCCTGTTGCATGACCCAATTTCGGCCAAGCTTTAGCTGTCGGACAGATGGCCTCACATTTGACTCTAGAATACTTTGGTATACAGAGGAGTTCATGGTCGACTCAATGACAGGAAGGTTCCAAGGTCATGTGCCTGCAATACAAGCCCAAATCATCACCCCTCCACCACCTTGCTTGACAGTTGGTGTGAGGTGTTTGTGCTGATATGCTGTGTTTGGTTTTCGCCAAACATGGCGCTGTGCACTATGGCCAAACATCTCCACTTTGGTCTCGTCTGTCCAAAGGACATTGTTCCAGAAGTCTTGTGGTTTGTTCAGATGCAACTTTGCAAACCTATGTTCTTTTTAGAGAGAAGAGGCTTTCTCCTGGTAACCCTTCCAAACAAACCATACACTACCGACACACTTTATTGAAGTGTGGTCGGTACCGCAAGCCGGGAAATCTCCCGGCTTGCTAGTGGCCGCCCCTCGGCGTGCCGCGCGTCATAGACGCGCGGTCACGCGTCATCGGGAGCGTGCGCCCGCTGCACGCGTGTCCAGGGGCTCCCCGAGGGAGCCCTGGTGTCCCGCGATCGCGGGACAGCGGCAGGGGGTTCCGGGGGACCCGGCGGACCCGGCAGCGGTAGGGAGAGCGCCCCGATCGGAGGGCGCTCTTCCGCTGCTTCGGCGTGCGCCCGTCACACTCGGGCGCGCGCCAGGCTACTGCTGCGGCACAGAACGGGCAAATGCTCGAATAAACTGTGCCGCAGCAGTACTTGTTCAGTCTTTTTCTAATTGTACTGTCATGAACATTAATATTTAACATGTTAACTGAGGCCTGTAGAGTCTGAGATGTAACTCTTGTTTTTTATGCAATTTCTCTGAGCATTGCAC
Organism: Ascaphus truei; assembly: GCF_040206685.1. NCBI lineage: Eukaryota > Metazoa > Chordata > Amphibia > Anura > Ascaphidae > Ascaphus > Ascaphus truei. Next base: position 112,245,645 of record NC_134485.1, on the reverse strand, counting down.
AGTCTGACCTTGGGGTGAATTTGCTGGGACGTCCACTCCTGGGAAGATTGACAACTGTCTTGACTGTTTTCCACTTTTGAATAATCTTTCTCACTGTAGAATAATGGACTTTAAATTGTTTAAAAATGTCCTTATAACCCTTCCCAGATTGATGGACAGCAACAATTGCTTCTCTAAGATCATTGCTGATGTCTTTCCTCCTTGGCATTGTGTTAACACAAACCTGAATGCTCCAGACCAGCAAACTGCTAAAACTTCGGCTTTTATAGAGGTGGTCACACTTGCTGATGATCAATTAATCAAGGGAATTTGATTAGCAGCACCTGTCTGCTACTTAGCATCTTAATTCCTATGGAAGCAGAAAGGGTGTACTAAGTTTTTCACACATAGCTTCTCCATTTTGGCTTTATTTTTGTTAAATAAATCATGACACGGTGTAAAATGTAATGTGTTGTTGTTCATCTGAGGTTGTATTTACCTAATTTTAAGACCTGCTAAGGAATAGTTGATTGTTATTATGTCCTGATATGTAAAACCATAGAATTCAAAGAGGGTGAACTTTATTTTTCACACCACTGTATATTTTTTTTTTAAATGGTCTAGATGAGTGCTCCTTTATAATTGAAGTACAAAATGTAATGCTGCTATGGGAACTGAAACTACGGGTACAGAAAGTTCTAGAGACCCCCCCCCCCTCATCCACCCGGGCTTATAGATTTTTTGCATTATAAAAATGTATGGGAAAAAGAGTGGCTCAGTGAGTAAAGACACTGTCTGGCACTGAGTTTGAAGCAAGGGAACCTGGTTAAATTCCTGGTGTCAGCTCCTTGTGACTTTGGGCAAGTCACTTTATCTCCCTGTGCCTCAGGCACCAAAACATAGATTGTAAACTCCACGGGGCAGGGACTGTGTCTGCAAAAATGTCTCTGTAAAGCGCTACATAAAACTAGCAGCGCTATACAAGAACAATTATTATTATTATTATTTACAATATGTATGTTTCTGGTTTTGTATGTATAGCCCCTCCACCCAAAAAGTAGTTCGTGAACTTCTGAAATCCTACTTTTGTAAATGATATGAGCATATAGAAACATTGCAGTGTACACAGGGGTCTAAGGTATGTTATTGGATATGCTGTGAAACCGCTTCCCAATGCTGGAGCAAAGTTCAGCTCCATTCAAATAGATGAACTAAAAATCTTCTCTAGCAGGAGGAAGACAACTTTGCAGCATACTGAATAAGAGCATAAATAGCTTAACCAAAATGTTAACACATTTTTTACATTTATTAAACATTGAGGCTTTTTGCACTGTATTTCAGAATGCTTTAAAGAATATATGTGCTATGAAAACAGAAAAGGAACCAATCTAACACAAAACCCTTAAAAAAAATCAAATAAAAACTGTAAAAAGTATTGCTGGTTTGTTTGTAAACAAGAAATGAATTGCAGTCTGGGTTTGTAAACACCTTGATGCCATCACACGTTGACCACTGAGCATTAACATTCATGTACAGAATAAGTCCTGCTTTAGACGTAGAAAGGATATACTCCATTTATTTTATGTTTTCTCAACTCTTTCAGACAATGTGCAATCGTGTGTGACAGGATCAGGCACTAGAGAAAAATCTGGGTTATTGTCATACAGTACGTGCTGGGGGAGCATGAAGGTATCCAGGGAGGTTCTGCCCAAAAATGTTTCCACTAAGTTTATACACATTTTTTGTGAGTATACTACAATATTCCATGACAATGTAGGATAACATTACCTGAACTGTGGAGGGCTATGAACTCCATTAATGATCTGATTTCTAGCTGCTTCAGGTCGAAAGACATTACATCTCACCTAAAACAAACATACTGTATTACATATTTCTAATTTAATATTTTTTTTCCTTTGGGTAATGCAGATAGTAGATATAATAAAAGTTCAAAGTAATGATGCAGACATATCCCTCTATACAGTATGTCATATGCAAAAAAACGATCTGTACAGTTTTGCATAAAGAATACTAACTACATATATTTACTGTAAGTTAGTATTTAAACATTTCCCTGGTGCTGCTATAACAGTTATTTACTGTATCGAATGTTATACATAAGGTTTAAATTGTAATGTGACCTACAATGACCACTAAAAAAAAAAGTAGAAGAGAATATTGTTTAAATAATTTTTCATGAGGTTACAAATCAAACAGCTCATCATAGTTGTTCAATTTAGTCAACTAAAGCCTGTCCCATTACTAAAGGTAATCATTTTATTATGCTTAAAAAAAATAAAAATCACAATGGGGGTTTTGTTTTTAGGTCTGCCAGCACTGAATGTAATATTAAAACTTTTGCTACAGTATATTTTGACAATACATTGTTACTCCTTTGCAACCCCAATATAATTTTAAACTACTGTACCATCAGTAAATACAGCACAATTAGCTTTAGATAAGTAGGTACACCATGAACGTTAATTACAACTTCCCTAAAGACACATGGGAAAATAGGCCTTCAATCTTATATTTAGTGATGCAGGATTAATATTCTGAAGTGAATGAACCAAATGCTGTACAGAGTTTATATGCATAAATGTTGGAATAATATCGTTAAAAAAGTAATAATATGTACTGTAACCATTAAATATAGAAGGTAATAACTGTGTGATATTATATTTCCTTTGACTCACATTGGCATAACTCAAGAAGAAAAGCTGGTTATTGGTGAGATGTATGCCAGGGAGAAGAATCTCCTCTTGTCCTCCCCTGATTTCCTGTATCCACTTCCTGTAGGCCTGACCAAAAAAAAGAAAAGAAAATGTATTCAAGTGTAAAACTCAATCAAAATCGATTTATTTCCATTGTTTGTCATTTTTATTCCATATAAGGTTTCAATCATCTACTGTAAACTATAAAGTGACTTCCCGTTATACTTGAACTCTGGGAAAACAAATATTTCCCTTTTGGCTGATCTCAGAAGACCCCTGCAGGGTTAAAAGTTAAACTTTATTGGATATACATTAAATAAAAGGGCTCTAAATAAGGTGAAGAAACAAACTTAAAAATAATTAAAAATGGACAGAGGTAGGTGTGTACTTAAAAGTGGTGGACACATTTAGGCAATTACAGCCAAAATGGCAGAATAGAATCATCAACTTTAATAAGTAAAATAAACCTTAATTGCCAAAAGGAGGGTAGTCTGGTAGATTAAACCAAAGATAACAGGGCAAAGGTGAAATACTATAGGAGCCTAGGTGGGTCTTATTTTATAAGCCACCTAACTATTCAGTATAAAACTAAGCAACAAAGTGTACATACCACGGAAACGATTGGGGAGGGAAGGAGAAAAGTTAACCCCTGCTCAGCTAAATGATATAAAGTAATTTGTGAGAATAGATAAGGTGCTCGGCTGAGAATCGTATCAACATATAAACCAAAGAAAAAGGAATCATTTCTGATAGCACTCGTTTATCTAATTGTGTATGTTATTTAAGTAATAATCCCCGAAGAACAGGGCATTACTGGCCAATAATGCCCTGGCTGGAAGATTTGAAGGCCCGAGGCGAAGCCGAGGGACTTTAACCCAGCCAGGGCATTATTGGCCAGTAATGCCTTGTTCTGAGGGGATTATTACTATTGTAGGTTAAATGTAGGCATATTTCATAAATAATAGACACTTTTGTATAGTTAAATAGATTTTTTTATTAAAATAAAATGATAAATACATGAAACCACCTCTATATATGCTTACACTGCAGATATCTATATCCACCGCCCCCTCTGTACACACACAGTAGCACAACACACACAAACTGCTGCTACACACACACACAAACACAACAGCACACAACAAAGCACCTCTACACACACAACACACACACAAGCACACCACACACCACACACACACACACACACACACACACACACACACACACACACACACACACACACACACACACAACACAGCACCTCTACACACACAAACTCTGCTGCTACACACACATGCTACACCCATAAACACTGCTGCTGACACTGACACACACACACACACTGGAGCTCTAGACACACACACAGTAGCTCTATACACACACATCAGCTCTACACACACACACAAACTGCTGCTACACATACAACAGCACAACACACACACACACACTGCAGCCACAATAAAAAATGCAGCCACTTACTAAACTTTGCACCCCCCCACCTCTACACACAACACAGCACAACACAGCACATCTACACACCCCACACACACACACAACACTGCACCTCTATACACAACACAGCACCTCTACACACACAACATACACACACACACAACACTGCACATCTATACACAGCACATCTACACACAACACAGAACTTCTACACACACACACACACAAACTGCTGCTACACACACATGCTACACCCATAAACACTGCTGTGACACTGACACACACATACTGGAGCTCTATACACACAAACACACACATAGAAACTGCAGACAGCCACTTACTTCTTTGCAGACTCTCCCCCTTTCCCAATTCAACTGAATCTGCTCAGAAAACCTCAGTCTCAGAGCTGTTACTTCATTCTAACCAATCCCCTGCCCTGTCTCAGCTGTTCTGAATGCTGATTGGCTGAAAATCAACATATCGAAAACTGCACTTTGCATGCTGCTAAATTCCGGGCATTACTGATTGGATAATGCCCGGAATTTCAACCAATCAGAGAGCAGTGTTTACAATAATGCCCGGAATTTTACTGCTTTAGCCTATAATTGAATTTAAAATATTCTTTATTGAATTAGTAGTTAAAATAAGGGGTGCAAAAAATAGACCAAACAATAATATGCAGAAGGACTGTGTAGCTCCTTTATTAGAGGCAATTAGTGTACCGACTAATGCACAATAGTCAATTTATTAGAGACCTTTAAAATATTTATGAGGTATGAATTAAACTATATTTGGTTAGTAGAATGTAGTTATTTGTATTAGGATATAACAAAATCTTCATAATGCCTTGAATATAGTAGCCTGTTTACTTAATTGCTGAACTAATATACCTCTGGACAAACTAATGTCCTTCAGAAGACACAATTAATTTAAAAAAGACTCACAAAGAATCACTCCACGAAGCCGCAGTTTACATGTGATACTAGTGTTTTATCCATATATTCACCGAATTATAGCACTTTATTCACTGCAATGTATCCTATTCACTTTCAGTTTGCGCCATTAACACTTTGTTCGTTCGTTTTATTTAGTTGCGATTTGGGAGACCACAAGTGTTTGGGCAGCATCTGATTCAATGATATTAGTCATCATTTAGACTTGCACGTTTAGTAATTATCACATATAATTGTTGCGCTTTTGTTTTATGTTTATAGAACTATTCAGTATAAATCAGCTTTCCATCGGTAAATAAAGTCTTAAGATGATAAAGATTTTAGGTTTACTTTTTCACACAAACCTAATATAAATTTTAATTCTTGACGATTTTTATTCAGAATATTGAGAACGCCAGACACATTTTGGGAGAAACTTATTGTGCAGTTTTGCTTATGGTACAGCTGTTCACTTTGGTGGCAATATAACAAGCAATACCGTGAAAATCATGGTTTAGTCAATCTGGGTGTAAGTTGTCTATTGCTTGACTTGCAGAATTTACTCTGGCTCTTGTTAAACAAATTTGATATATGTGTGTGCTTATTAATATTTCACTGTTTGATTTCCTAAGGTTATTATTGATATCATTTATTTGTAAAGCACCAACATATTCCGCAGCACAGTGGGGGTACAAAGTGATATCATTTACATAAACGGAATGACATACAGATGCAGAAGGTAATAAGGGCTCTGCACGTCAGAGTTTACAATCTAGAGGGAATAAGGAGCAATGGAAACAAAAAGGTAAAGTGTCTCCTCATTGTGGGGTTGGACTATGGTCCGGACCCACCGCTGGATCCATTAAGGTTTGGGGGTGTGGATGTTAGAGGGTTGTTAGAAAGCATGGAGTTTTGTCTAGCCGCAAAGCTGGTACCAATAGGGTTGGTGGATGTTAGGACTATGCCAGATAGGCTTCCTTAAAAAGGTGAGTCTTTAGAGAGTTTTTGAATGTCTGAAAGTTGGGAGAGAGTATGATGGTACATGGTAGGGAATTCCAGAGAGACGGGCAACACGGGAGAAATCTCGTAGGTGCGAGTGAGAGGAGGAAATAGGTATACATGGATATGTAGTGAAAACCAAAATTACTGATTTTCTTCCGTATGGCCAGATTTATGTAGCACCTCTAATTTTTGTTTCCAGGAAGAAATGAACAATCCAGTATATTTTAATGAATGCGGGCAGGATCTTCCAGTTACCAAAAGTTAACAAAAGAAACCTGTCATGTTCTTTAGTTTCAATGCATAAGATACTGTAGATTTTCCATACCCGAAAAGATTCTCTCATTCCTCCATTATCTGCAATGTTTTCTGCCAAAGTCTTCGTCCCCTTCACCTAAACAAAAGGTCAAGAGAAAAATGGCATTGAAATCTATGAATGTGCCTCATATTTATATGTTATACACATGTACTGTAGTCTGACTTACGATCAGTTACAATAAATCAAGGCTCGCAAAGTAACATTACCTAAAACAGGAACAGGCGTTATAGTCCCAGAGTTGACATTGTATCCTCAAAGTTAGTAACAAAAACAACTCTCCAACTGCTTTTTGTTAGCGTAGTTTTAACGTCAGGTTATTGTAGCTTAACATTGCATTATCTTCTAATAATGTGATGTTATGTACGTCTTTAGCTCAAGTTGAGAAATAGAAGAGAAGAAACAATGTTATGTTAGTTACGTCGTGCTTAACTGTGATGTTACACAAATCCAGATCATGCATGTGAGTAACGCCAGGATTAGGTATGACTTAACTAAGGTGACATTAAAGCCCAGTGTATGAAGTGGCTCAGTGAGTAAAGACACTAACTCTGTAAACAATGGTACTTAGTTTAAATCAATGGAACCTGGTTAAATTCCCAGTGCCAGATCCATGTGACCTTGGGCATGTCACTTTCTCTCCATGTGCCTCATCTCACAGAAATGTTGCAGCGCTACTGTGAGATAGCCCCAGATTTTCAAAGGCAAGTGGTCGGAAGCTGGCATCAAAATGATAGATTATAAAATCATCTAGGCATGGACCCTGTCTCTAAAAATCCTATGTGCTTTGTCCTGTTCACTATACTGTAATTATGAAGCGATTTTAGGCCCATTGTGCTATATTAAATAAAGTTATTATTAACAGCCTTTAGTGTATGAGATGTTATGATTTGCATATCATTATCCCTAATGTACATTATAGTTAACATTATGTTATTGTCCTTTGAAGATACGCTGCTAGTCTTAATGTGATGTTAAGTTAGGTGACTTAATAGAGCTTTGAGGATCTGGGCCTAATTTATCTCCAAGCCAGGGATTGCTGGAGGAAACAGACTGCAGTGGTCCCGGGCTGTGGGTAAAGCCGATTACACCTTCCCAAGAGCCACAGAATTTTTTTTATTTTTCCATTGCCCCAGGGAAGGTTAGTTCAGTCACGCTATATCTGTGTAACAAGGCATACACAATTGTCTATTTTTTATTTCAAAACTTTTGTCACAAAGTAATGTCCATAACAAATGATAAAACTAAAAATCAAATAGCCACATTACTACAGTTTATACCTGGAAAACACTACTTTTGTCAAACAAAATATTTACAACAATAAAGTAAGAAATATACCTGAACTTATATCAAGTTTATGTTTCTTTGTTTTTATAGATACTGTAAATAAAACTTCACAGTTAATGGATATGCATTTAAAACAGTGCAGGAAACAAACTGATAGGTTAAAAGAGGAATATATCATTTTCAGAACTGGAGACGATGTCTGCTCTAATAATTTTATCGAGACCACCTCGGTTCATTGGACGTTGTGTAATGTGCTACAATATGTTTTACAGTATCCAGTGAACCGAGGTGGTCCCCACAAAATTATTAGAGCAGAGGTCGTTTCAAGGTGAGAACATTATATATTTCTCTTTTAACATATCATATATGATGATCTAAAGTCACAGTTGATGTTGGATGTAGTTGAGATACATTTTTTGCTAGTGATAATCCCTTATGTTGTGTAAATATTGTGCTAACACACTGGAATCAGTCTAAATATATTGATACTCACTGGCATGATAATATCATGAGATATTATGTATTTTAACCAATCTGGTGCTTCAGGGGTTATTGTGATTGGAGTTTGATTTAAAAATTACAAAGAAATGCTTATGGCCTGTTAACCCCTTGGCCAAGCCTGGTTTAGGACTGATAGGGGCCTATTCTAGTAGTTTTGATAACTTTGCTACCATCTCGAACGATGTGGCATGTTCCCACTGAACTGTGTCATTTGAGTTATCACAGTATTCCGAAAGAATATGAAACCATCTCAAACCATGAGTTAGAAAAATGCCAATACCGATCGGCATGGCAGCGATGTGATCCCAGCCTTTTTCTATGTGCTCCCCCGTACGATCTGGCCGCAGCCGGTAAGAGCTGCACAGAGAGCTGCACAGAAAGTGCCGCCTCTCCCTGCACAGCTCTAACAGGCGATCGTAGTGGTTTTATTTAAAGTTAATACTAGTGTACAGGAGCAGGGGGATTCTCCGGAGCTGCAGCGCATTAATTTCAGGTCCAGGGACCCCCTGCTTCCCAAGATACAGGCCCTAGTATCTCCTATGCATTTAAATGTCCCGGTCACATGACACAGGAGATTTAAACGCACAGGAGATACCGGCTGTGATGAGCAAGGGTAACCAGGCTTCATAATAAAGGTTAAGCCCTCTGGTTGCCGTCGGTCCCAGGGGTCCCTGGCAGCTACCTAGCACTATAAGCCAGGGGCCAATATAAAAATGCAGCCACCCGTATCCGACGACTTGCCTGGGAAAATACAGTGGCTACATCACAGTAAACGCTGCAAAATTTCTGTGAGATTCTGCAACCAGACTAATTGGATTTGTCAACTAATTGGATTAACACAGCGGGGTCCCTGCAGTCCCATTCAGTTTGAATGGGACTTCAGGGAAATCCGCTGTGTTAATGCGATGGGCCATTAGTCTGGCTGCAGAAAACTCACAGAAATGTTGCAGAGCTACTGTGAGATAGCCCCAGATTTTAAAAGGCAAGTGGTCTGATACTGGTGGCTGCATCTGTATGTAAATGTACAGTTAAAATGACCCTGATTTTCCACTTTCCATGTTCCCTTTAACCCAGACACATGAAACTTGCTGTGTGTAAGTTTTAGATGGGATATTTACAGTAGGTAAAAATGCAATTATTTTCTTTGTAGGAGTTCGGGGTCCTGTGCTACCGGTGGTACCTTCATTCTACCCGACGTGCAGGCACTATTTGACGGTATGCGAGTAGAATTACACAGAGGCTGTCCAGCGTCCCCCAGACTCCTGATTTTCAAGCCCCGATATCCCAGTCCTAAGTCCCGTACAGTCATGAGTCTCCCCAATGTCCCCATGTATTAAAGTATGTTTTATAATGTTTGATATATTTCTTATAAGACTATGCAGCTTGCCCAGGCAACCAGTTAAGCTGCCAGCAAGTCTGCATACGGTCCGTAGTTCAAAGGGGAGAGGATGTCCAGGGATGTGAAAACGTTTGGTGAGCAAGGAAAGGGCGAATGGCCAGATCCGGATAACAAAGGGCACCTTGCAGGGACACCTTTTTACTTTCCAGACATGGTGGAGCCGGCCCGGCGGGTGGCAATGAGTTAGCCAAGGAGGGTGCAGTCATAGGGGGCTATGCACTAAGCTCAATGCTTTTGCGTCCGGATGAAATAAAAAAGCACGTCCGTTAAAAAGTGAGGCCGGAGACGCGATTCACTAAGGCCTTGAGCCCATTTTCTAGCGTACGTGCTCAAAACAGCCACAGCGGACGTGTTGCTTTTTTCCCCCTGCTAGCGTTCTTAAACATCACGTACGCTAGCTGATAGAAAAATAAGCCGCCTGTAACATTTGCATGAAGATTCTGTATCTCCATGCAAGGCTGTAACAGGCGATCGTCCACTAAATAAATAAATATTAATAATAGTGTACATGAGCAGGGGGTCTCCGGACCTAAACCGCATTGGTTTCAGGTCCGGGAACCCCCTACTTCAGGGGATACAGGCCCCGTTATGGGGTGCCGGAATCCCCTGCACTTTGAAAGCTTCCGCGTCACGTGACCGGGACACTTAAATTCTGCAGGGGATACCGGCACCCCATAACGGGTCCTGTATTTCCTGAAGTAGGGGGTCCCCGAGGCTGAAACCAATGCGGTTCAGCTCAGGAGACCCCTTGCACAACTACACTACTGTCAAAACACACATATCAATAAACAATAATTCCTTACCGTAGCAGCTTTCTGCAATGGTAATGAAGCTGCATTAATGTACATTTTAATAATAGTGTGCGGGAGCAGGGGGTCCCCTGAGCTGAACCGCATTCATTTCTGCCTCAGAGACCCCCTTCTTCCCGAGTTACAGGGCAAGGTATGGGGCATCAGTGCCAGTGTCGCCTCCATCTTTAAAGCGTCCAAGACGCGACAGGGACGCTATAAAGATGGCGGCGACACTGGCACTGATGCCCCAAACCGGGGCCTGTAACTTGGGAAGCAGGGGGTCTCTGAGGCAGAAATCAATGCGGTTCAGCTCAGGGAACCCCCTGCTCCCGCGCACTATTAATAAAAATACATTAAAGCAGCTTCATTACCTTAGCGGCTAACCGCTAAGACAATGAAGGGGTTAAGGCACAATAGCATGTTTATTGGGGACAATTGCCCCCAATAAACATAGAAATATACAACACACATCCCCCCCGCCCCCTAACACATACAATACAGTAATGGACAAAATAACTATTATCCACATATGGATAATAGATTATTTGCCCATTATTTGACACATAAATCATCATAAATAAATTGTGTTCTACTTACCCCCTGGCACTGATGGGCATCCGGTCACCTACCCTGCCCCCATTCATTTGTACAGTGGGTTATATATATATATATACATACAAACACAAAAGAAGAAATATGGCGCCAACCTAAACCCACTATATGTAAACAAAGCAAGCAATGATAAAAAAAACTATGTTGTACAGGACTATTACACAAAAATATAAAAAATGAAAAATAAAAAATATATATCAAAATTAAACTGTGTAATAAAATAAAATGAATTTAAAATAAAAAATAAATAATAAAGTCCAGATCAAATACAAATCTGAATGTAACTCCAAATGCTATCCAATAGAATCTCTGCAGCCCGAATATAGGGAACACCACTTCCTTGAAGATATCGAAAAAGACAGACAAAAAACAGGCGCACTCATAGCGTAAAAAAGTATAACAAAATATTTATGGAGTAGATGGTATAAAAAATACACTCACAAACAAAACAGAATTTAAAGCAGTTATGAGTTAAACTCCATCACCATCCAGAAGCAGGAACCAGGTAACCAGGTGACTCCGGTGAGATCGTCCGGTGTGGATGGATTGCAGCAACCTCTGCAATGTACTCCGTGTACCAGAGAAGGTGAGGGACGCCGTCCTAATCCAAATCCCGGAACCAGATCCCGCGAGACTCGATGACATCACAGGATACGAATGGTAGCAGTCCCCGCAAAAATAGCAAGTAGCCGGCTGGGATCAGTGTATAACATAAAATAAACAGTCCCGTAAATAGAGTAGTGAGTACTAAAACTGGACAATATCACGTCCGCAAGGCACTCCCTACACGTTTCATCTCGAAAGACTTCGTCAGGGGTTTATATATATTATATATATTAACCCCTGACGAAGTCTTTCGAGATGAAACGAGATGAAACGTGAAGGGAGTATAAAAAAAAATATATATATATATATATATATATATATGTAGCCATGTGTAAAATTGGTGTACATATCTCTTTCATGCTGGCAGTAATCCTGGTAAGTATGCAGGGTTGCCAGTAACAATCATGGAGGTTTGCCCTCACACCCTGGTGAAGTGTCATATGTAGCAAAGGAAGTGACAACATGCTTTGTGTCCACTATTAGTGACACAGGGGTGAGTCATTTCTAGAGCCTATATAAGACACAGCACTGCCTAAAGTTAGTGTGTTCTGTTGGTGTTCTGACTCTGTTCAGGAGAGTCATGTGGAGGTCTGCAACAATGTTGCAGTGTCTGATGCAATAGCAGTGAGTCTGTGCAGCTCAAAGCAGAGAGACAAGCTGGTGAATCTCCCTAAGGGGAGAGGTGGAGAGCAACTCTATTAGGAGAGGAGGAACCTTCCCAATGGAGTGCAGCAAAGAGATGAGCGGCTAGTACGACCACTGTGAGGGGCAGGCTGCTAAAGATGTCAATAAAGATGCCCAGTTTCACCAAACCCTTGCTGTGTATGTGTGGAGTCATAACACAGAAGGAGGCATCACAGAGGAGGTTCTCATCAGACACATCCCCCTGCGGCCGCAGAGATCCTGATGAGGTGGAGGCGCTGAATCAGATGTGAGTAGTACTCTAAGCACACTACTTCAGATGCCTGTCTTGCTGATATCCCCATACCAACCCAGGGGGAGACTCAGGAGTCCTGTAAGCCAGCAGGTGCACCACACGCTATACATACACATAATGGGGCCAGTAGACCACAGGGGCCAATGTGAGATTGGGTGGGTCTGGAAAAACTGTTACAATTGGAGGCGCTGCTGAGATACCTATCAACAGGACAGGCTTTTTCTGGGCACACTAGGAAACAGGGAGAGTGTATGCTGACAGTCAGTGCTGTGGATGGAGATGGAGCCTAGGGGTAGTCAGGGGCCTGATGGATTTGTCAGCTCGCAAAGGACAACCTAGGATCCTGAGTGGGGTTAAGTGGGTCTGGAGACAGGGCTCTAGCTGTTCTAGTCACCTTGAGGCAGCTAGTTGGTAAGATGCCTAAAGGAAAGCCTGTTAACGTGGTCAGGAATTCTGGAGAGGGTCTGCGCTAGGCTGGCCAACAGTAGGTAGACGCCCTAGTACTGCATGGGAGAAGCCATAGTACTCTAGATTAGACATTAGATAAACGTAGGTGGTGCATCGTGGCATTCTTTATTGCATCGGAATGGCAGCTGCCCCGCAGAGAGGAGCTCCATGTGCGATAACAGTAACTACAAAGTAAAGATGGCGACCGCAAGAAGGGAAGATCCGCGCGGTGCGGAAATTCCCAGATGGCGGACCGCGGCTGATGGAGGGAGCGCACGTGGTGTGCGTGTTACTGAGGAACAAGCTGCAGAAGGAACTTTTGCCAGCATGTTGTGGAATGGCACTAAAGCGGTGGCCGCGCCATTTTGGTCCTGCCTAGGATCAAGGGGTGCTACCCTGGAGGACAGTGTTGAGGACATTGTGGTTATGTGCGGTGAAAATTGAGAATCTGCTTGCCAGACGGTGAGCTACAACCAAAAATCTACCTCAGTTGATTATGTGAATGGCCGTGTTAACCAAGATGGCGACTCCCACTTCCCTGGGAGACCGCGTGGGCCGAGTGCAGAGAATGCTGCAGATGCAAAGGTTGCAAGGAGTTGGCCGGGATTGGCGCCAAGCAAAGAACCCCACCCTGCTGGGGGGTATGGCGCGAAAGCTGTGGACGCGCCCTCATGGACTGTGATGGGCTCAGAGCCAGTGCTGGGGCACCCAGTGAATCTATGGGACCCTCCCCAAATATTCACCAGGGGGAGGGGTTTCTATCTCTGCCAATCGAGAGTGGAGCTAGCTGAGGGAGGAGCTAAAGGGGCGACCCCTGCTTTTCAGTTGCGAGGAGCTGGTGAACAGGAGAGACCACTGTGCAAAGTGTCTCCCTTAGCCAGTACAAGTGAGAAAGAGATGGACATTGGGGTATATCCCTATTCATTGCCAGGAGGCTTCCTGGTAATCAAGGCGGGTGACACAGAAACAATCAGGTGCCTGTGCATGCAGTGTCGACTGCCGGGAGGTGTAGCCAGCACAACGGCTAGGTGCCCTCAATGTGGCATCCACTACCTATGGACCATGCAGCCCTTCGTACCAGGGCAGACCGTGGAGGCGGGAGCGGACAGAGCTAAACTGACGGCTGAAGCCCCGCACTCGGTCCAGAAAGAAAATGTTGATCCCGGAGAATGGGGATCGCTCCTCATGATAAAGACAGAGCCTGAAGAGAGAGGGGTCTACAACCGCGGTAAGAACCGGGAACCTTACCATCGGTCCCCTATGGGAGTGCCACTCCCCGAGCCGGAGTTCGGATCCTCGGATGAGGAGCAAGCGACCCCGATGTCGGTGGTGATGCGTCTACCGGCGGACCACTACAGTGGTGCTGCAAAAGAACCAGCACTTACCTGTGTCGCTGCGGAGCGGAGTCTCGTGGGGCCGAGATCGCCTGTGTGGAGACAACCGGAGCGGCGGAGTCCCACGGCCGTGGTGACTTCCAACGCGGTCAGCGGAGAAGACCCCATCCCGAGCCGACAGAGCGGTGAGACACACCCTTACCCTCCACAGGCACCGGTGGTGGCAACGGCGGAGGCAGGCCTAGCCCAGGCCCGAGCGGAGCAGAGAGCTTAACCTTCACTTCCGGTGGCGGATGTCATTCTGGAGGAAGAAGTTCCGGTGGGGAGCCCAACCCAAGATGGCGGCGGTGAGACCTGCGAGATAGATGACGTCACATCCGGCGGAAACAGCGGAGCGGGATGGAAGATGGCCGCATCCTTGCGACCGCCGTGCTGCTCCAGGTCACCTGGGTCCGGGAAGAGCTGGCAGGCCCTGCGGAAGCCTGGGAATCGTGAAACGGGTGAACCGGAGTGCCAGTACGATGGTACCGGTCAAGGTAGCGAGAAGTTGCGGGTCATAGCCCTGCGTCTGCCGACAGCGTTTCCCTATGCCCAACCCCCGGCCATAGTTTAAGACACCTGTCCCTGTCACTTCTTCATCTGGGTCCCAGTCGAGCCAAGGGTTGTCTGGGGCGAGGAACGGACTGGGGAGAACCTGGACTGGGGTGACTGCTTTACCTCCGATGAGGGATCGGGGAGGGAAATGCATAGGAGGAGAGAGTCGTCTTGCACAAGTGGGAGCAATAGTATGGATGTAAAATGTAGGCCTAAACGTTTAGGGTCGAATTCTAGGTCTACGGGTACTTCTGGGATATCGTCTGGGGGAGAGCCAGGAGACAGTGAGGGTACAGTGGCGGTACCGGAGAGCATTAGGGAGAGAGAGACCAGGTGGTGGGCGCCCAAGTTTGAGGTGTATGAGGCCTGGCTAGACCGTACGCGGTTCATACTACAACGAGATGGCACTGTGGGTTCCACTGATGAGGACAGGGGGTATAGTTCTGATGATGAGGAAGGATCAGACGACGAGAATTGGGATTCTGATAGTTCCATAGAAAATTGGGATCGTGAAGTATCCGATGAGAATTGGTATGATGATACAGCAGAGAAGATAGTTTACATCTCCAGGAGATGCCTTAAGGAAGTATATGGGCATGATCCTCTCAGTCCACTAGCATCCAGGCAGGAATTATGGGCTGATTGTGGGTGTCCAGTATGTCACCCAGAGTGTTATAGCATTGCTGTTCTAAACCCAGTGGACTATGCTGTGTGCAGGCCACCTTAAGAGGGTATGGTAGTACCAGTAATGGATACTCCATCAGGGAGTAATCCTGGTTGTTACACCATCTAAGTTAGGATGTATCTGTTATTATGTTTATGATTAAAAGATATGTATTGTAACAATGTATTGTTGTGTTTTGCAGTGCTACCTGAAGGAAAGTTCCGCAAATTTAGATCCCAGCCGGGACTTGGGTTCCACCAGGGGGAGAATGTAGCCAAGTATAAAATTGGTGTACATATCTCTTTCATGCTGGCAGTAATCCTGGTAAGTATGCAGGGTTGCCAGTAACAATCATGGAGGTTTGCCCTCACACCCTGTTTAAGTGTCATATGTAGCAAAGGAAGTGACCACATGCTTTGTGTCCACTATTAGTGACACAGGGGTGAGTAATTTCTAGAGCCTATATAAGACACAGCACTGCCTAAAGTTAGTGTGTTCTGTTGGTGTTCTGACTCTGTTCAGGAGAGTCATGTGGAGGTCTGCAACAATGTTGCAGTGTCTGATGCAATAGCTGTGAGTCTGTGCAGCTCAAAGTAGAGAGACAAGCTGGTGAATCTCCCCAAGGGGAGAGGTGGAGAGCAACTCTATTAGGAGAGGAGGAACCTTCCCAATGGAGTGCAGCAAAGAGATGAGCGGCTAGTACGACCACTGTGAGGGGCAGGCTGCTAAAGATGTCAATAAAGATGCCCAGTTTCACCAAACCCTTGCTGTGTGTGTGTGGAGTCATTACACAGAAGGAGGCACCACAGAGGAGGTCCTCATCAGACACATCCCCCTGCGGCCGCAGAGATCCTGATGAGGTGGAGGTGCTGTATCAGATGTGAGTAGGACTCTAAGCACACTACATCAGATGCCTGTCTTGCTGATATCCCCATACCAACCCAGGGGGAGACTCAGGAGTCCTGTAAGCCAGCAGGTGCACCACACGCTATACATACACGTAATGGGGCCAGTAGACCACAGGGGCCAATGTGAGATTGGGTGGGTCTGGAAAAACCGTTACATATATATAGCGCCCCTGAAGAAGTCATCATAGATGACGAAACGCGTAGGGCGTGGCTAAAGCAGAGGAGGCACTATTCCCACTGAGAGCACTATTGCGGATTGAGAGGAACGCAGATTGTGAGAGGCTCAGCGAAACAGAACAGTGGATACATCTCTGGCTCCCTTGGTGGTGCAGCAGCTAGTAGCAGGCAAGCGAGGGCTCGGTTTCCTGGAGGGACTTCCGTTTTGCGGGACACCAGACCGGGTGAACGTCACTTCCGGTAGAAGGAGACCGCGCACGAGAGGACACCATTGCTGGCTCGAACGCTACCACTGGCATATGAGGGCCTATCTCATAACTGCATTTTAAAACCGTTATACTTGTGAGTGGGCATTTGTCTGTTTTTAATGTTCCATAAAATCATTGTTATACTTTAATGCACTAGGTGTGCGCCTGTTTTTTTCTCTTTTCTTTCATATATATATATATATATATATATATATATATATATATATATATATATATATATATATATATATATATATATATATATATATATATATATATATATATATATATATATATATACTGAGTTAAGTTATGGTGAGTAAAAAAAGCGACAAAAATCCTCCGCAGCAAAGCATATAGCAAATGTAAATATACTGTATGCTCATTTGCATGTCTTAGGCAGGTCTGCAATCCTGCCTTTCACCATTATCACCCAGCACACAGCACTTCCACTGCAGCAAGGGATTCTGGAAAATGACATGCAAATCAGCACACAGTGACCCTGGCTGTGCTCAAAGCTGTGACCATGCAGCAAGCTTAAGCCTATATGGAACCATGTATAAAATGGTTTTTGACGCAAAAAGTGGCACTGTGTGCTCATTTCCATGTCATTTCCCAGAATCCCTTGCTGCAGTGGAAGTGCTGTGTGATAATGGTGAAAGGCAGGGTTGCAGACCTGCCTAAGACATGCAAATGAGCATACAGTATATTTACATTTGCTATGTATATATATATATATATATATATATATATATATATATATATATATATATTTCTCAAACCGTTGTATGCGTGTCTGTTTGTCCTGTGTCTCCCTGTCCCTAGGGGCAATCGCATTGGACCTTTGGCCCGTCACTCTGCCTCAGGCCAATGAGATGGCTCCCTTGGCCCGCCCGCCCCCGCACACCTCTCTTTGGCCGGTGTGGGCTAACAGTGTCTCACACACACCCCTGTGCCCCCCCTCACTGCAAACCCCAGCCTCCCCTCACCGCAAACCCCCCACCCCCCTCACCGCAAACCCCCACTCACCGCAAACCCCAGGCTCCCCTCACCGCAAACCCCCCACACCCCCTCACTGCAAACCCCTCACCCCCCCTCACCGCAAACCCCAGCCTCCCCGGCGCCAAGCCTCCTCCACCTCACCTCTCTACATGCCGCCAGCAAAACTCACGCTGCCTCTCACACGCCGCCGCCTGCCCACTCGGCTCTTCTCCTTGGGGCCCCGTATTACCGCCGGGAGCGCCAGCAAGCAGCTAATATCCCCCCCGCGGCAAAGCCGGGAGCACCGGGTGGCGCAAGGAGGTAACCTCCCCCACCCCACAACATCCCCCAGCGGCCGGGAGCACCGGGTGGCGCAAGGAGGTAACCTCCCCCCCCACAACCCCCCCACGGCCGGGAGCACCGGGTGGAGCAAGGAGATAACCTCCCCCCCCCCACGGCCGGGATCACCAGCTGGCGCAAGCAGGTACCACCACCAATCCCCCCTTCACCTCCCCTCACCCCCCCCTTCGCAGCAGGGCAGAGGAAAAAGCAGAGAGGGGGGGCACACAACCACAACAAACTGACTGACACACGAACTGCCTGTCTGAAACACACACAGACTAACTGAGACAGTCCTTCATATCCTGTCAGACATCTTTTGTGGTGTATATAATACAATGTGGTTGTAAGAAACAATACGTTGGTCTCACAAGTAGAATGCTCAAGATCCGCATCTTAGAGCACTTGAGACTTATACGCAACCACGACATGATACATCCAGTATCAATACATTTCAATACCTGTCCATTGGGTTCAGTGAGTTCATTACAATGTTTAGCCATTGAGCATATTCCATTACCTCCCCGGGGAGGAGATCGGAAGAAAATTTTGTATCAACGAGAGGCTCATTGGATTTTTGTCTTGAACACACTGCAACCCAATGGACTTAATCTGGAATGGGACTTACGATGTTTTTTATAATTTTTTTATAATTATAAAAGTATATGCATCTTATTGTCTTAAAAGGTTATTATGATACACCATGTGACTTCCTTTTTCTGTATATTGTAATAATATTTGAGAAATTTATTAGATGCTTCCTCAGCCACTTTCTGTATCTGTTTCCTTTTGACCCCCCGCCTCCCCCATTCCCCCTCCGTTACTTCCCTTCTCTTCTCTTCTCTCTCTCCCCCCCTCCCCCCCTCCCTCCCTCCCCTTCTTCCCTTCCCTCCCTCTTCTTTTTCCCCTCCTTCATTCTTTCCTTTTTCTATTTCCATTCCCTATATCCATAATATGACTCCGATATGCAATCTAGTATCATTGTTTAATACTTTAATATTCAAGGTATATGCATTTAAATATGCTTTACCTATAGTAATAAAAAATATAGATTGTATGTTTAACAACGGAGTCATAAGAATAGGGTCGGTAAGCCTTCCAAAATGTTGTAAACAGTTTTTTAAGTTCTTTTAAATCTTTTTCAAGATTTTTTTTTCCCCTTCATGTGCAATTAACAGTAACGCCAATAGCTAATTAAAATGAACTAGGGTTATTGTATCTTTAACCATATATACACCGATTACTACTGTATGTGAAGCAGATTATTATGTTTACCTGAGTTACAACAATAGCTAATTATAGTGATCTAAGGTTAGTTTATTTTTTAACCTTATGTATATAGATTACCATATGAGGAATTGATTATACTTACCTGAATTGATTACTGTATGCTTACTTGCACTGAAATTGTATCCTGACATGAAGGGGTCAATGATTGTAACCCGTTTTTCGCGGGCTTTTTACTATAAATGTTCAGGCAGCACCACTTCTCCCCACTCCAAGACGAAGCCCTATTCTAGAGGGTGAAACGCGTAGAGGGGGAGATCGTAGTGTAGCCCTAGTGTCATTATGTGCCAATAAAGTTTTTTTGCATCATCCGGGACCTACTGGAGTTCTGTCATGCGCAGTAGCGCCTTCTCCACACACTATCTGATGCACACTGACTGCCTAACACACGCACACACACAGACACACACTGACTGACGCACACATACACTGCCTGCCACGCGCACACACACTGACTGGCTGACACACACTGAATGGCGCGCGCACACACACTGACTGACGCGTGTACACACACCCTGACTTATGCACACACCTGAGCCACACATACTGACTGACACACACACACACACTGACTGACGCACGCACACACCCCCTGACTGACGCACGCACCCCCCCCCTGACTGACGCACGCACACACCCCCTGACTGACGCGCGCACACACACACACTGACTGACGCATGCACACACACACACACTGACTGACGAACGCACACACACACACGGACTGACGCACGCACGCACGCACACCCTGACAGCCGCATGCACACAACCCCTGACAGCCGTACGCACACACACCCTGACTGACGCACGCACACACCCTCTGACTGATGCACGCACACACACACACACACACCCTGACTGATGCACGCACACACCCTGCCTGACGCACACACACACACACACTGACTGACACACACACACACACACACACACTGACTGACACACACACACACTGACTGACACACACACACACACACACACTGACTGACACGCACACACACACACACACACAAATTGACTGACACGCACACACACACACACACAAACTGACTGACTGATGCACACACACACAAACTGACTGACTGATGCACACACACACTGACTGACGCACGCACACACACACTGACTGACTGCCGCACGCACGCACACACTGACTGACGCGCACGCACACACTGACTGACGCGCACGCACACACTGACTGAGGCGCACCCAGACTGACTAACGCACGCGAACACACACACACAGTGACTGACTGACGCACACACAATGACTGACGCACACACACTGCATGAAGATGTAAAGGGGGGGGAACCGAGCTGTAAAGGAGGGAGGGGGACTGGATTGATGTGAACGGGGGACAAACAGAGAGGGGGGAGACAGGGGAAGAGAGAAAGGAGCGCAAACATTACATCCCGGGCAACGCCGGGTCTCTCAGCTTGTATATATATATACATATAACACCAATATACAAATAAATGGTTCAGGATTACATAAACATGTATACATAAAAACATCAAATCTGAATCTCATAATTATCACATAATAAAATTAATCTAGCAGCACTTTTAAAAATAAATGATATGTCTTCTCCCAACACACCAGCAGCTAGATTAATGTATATCAAATGTCACACAATTGCAATGAGTGTGTACATGATGCAATTAATCTCTGCATCATGTAACACTATGCAAAATCAATTTCGAAATAAAATACACTATGAACAATGTCCCCTAACCACCAATGCCATCCACAAAATCAAATAGAAACTAAGCAACATAAATACATTTACCATCAATCAATTAATCAATTTCCTAAACCAATTACAATACAATCCAAATCAATTATACAATTCACTATTCAATTCCTAAAGCCAAACCATTGCCAAATAAATTCTAAGTCAAAGTAACCACCATCATTCCAATCTAACTACAAGAAATAAACCATTAAAAATTACATGTTACTAATAACATTTGGGACCCCTGGATAACTGAAATGGCGCTCCTGCGCCGAAACCCCCCATAGAAATAGAGGGACACAACAAATAGAACTAAGGCCCAAAATAGGGATGCCAAAGAGAAGGGGAGCAATGCCCCCCCCCCCTCCCACACCTCCCCCCTCTCCCACTTTCTCTCTCCTTCTAACCCCGTTTCTGTTTCCACACTCACATCACCCCAACAGCCCCTGAAGGGTCAGGGGGGGTGTTGAGACTATCTCCTTTCCTCCCCAGTTGAAAAGTAAAAACCTGGATTAGGCTGTTATATCAAATGTACCTATAATGCTGTGAAATATTTTAACTGCCTAATAAAAAATTTGAAACAAAAAAAAAAATTACATGTTACTAAATAAAAATTACATTACACGCACCAATGTCTAAATAAAGCTGATAAATACATTAGCCATACATGAAAAGAACATAAACATTAGCAAAACAATCAATTATTATCCCTGTGTGTCTATCCATATAGATAGATATACATAACATACAGGGGCAATAATAGAGCATAAAAAACAATGCATTTACATCCAAAAATCACATAGAATACACCCATTCAGTGTCCCTGAATGTATGTATATCCATAGTTAATAGATCAATTCAGGGGCATTAAATGGAAAATAAAAAATAAAACACATGAATAAAAAATCAAAAAAACCTGTAAAAGTTAAAATAATAAACTTTTCTTTTGTTTACTTACCATTAGCTGCCCACTCACCCAAATCCAGGGGACCCGGAAGCACTGGAACCAATCCAAAGGTAACCATAAAATAATAAACCCTTACAATCCACAACGGTGTCTTCTTACTTCTATTTGTAATCCTTTCCGTCAGTCTTGGGGTCTTCTTTTCTTCTTTGGAGTCTTCTCCGTCTTCTTCCATCTTCTTACGCCACACACTTCTTATCTTCTTAGGAGGGGAGGTCTTCCCTCCTCGGCGTCTGGCTTCAAAATGAGACGACATAGGCTTTTATAGGCCTATGACGTCACATTTTGGTCAAATGTTTTTCTGATTGGGCCGTGAAAAACATGTGATTTGGGCAAAAAAAAAATGATGACATCATTTAAAGGCAATGACGCCAGCCAATCAGAATGGCTGAGCTTCAATTGCCTTTAAGATGACGTCATCAAAACAAAGATGGCCGGCGACACATGACACACTCTGATTGGCTGAAGCAAAGCCTCTGTCACATGGCCTACCAGAGCCAATCAGAGTTGGGATTTCGTTCCCACGCTCTGATTGGCTACCGCACCATGTGTCGCCGGCCATCTTTGTTTTGATGACGTCATCTTAAAGGCAATTGTGTGACATTTGATATACATTTGTCTAGCTGCTGGTTTAATTTTAAGATGCAATGTGGTGATTTTCAGATTAAGATGTCATGTTTTTATTTATGCATGTTTTATGTGTTTCATAATGGGCAAATAATCTATTATCCATATCTGGATAATAGTTATTTTGCACATTATTGTACTGTATGTGTATGGGGGAGGGGGGGGTTGATGTATTTAATGTATAGGTCAGGTTTATAGTTTTTACATACAGGGTCGGTTTCTTTTGGTCTGCGGGGGACCTCTGGAGACCATCTGAGGTCTCCTCGGGCTTTCCACGGGTACCAGGCTGGAGGTGTCCACGGGGGATACCTGCGGGGAAGAACCGGTGGCCCCACATCTGTTGGGGGGACTGCGGACCTGTAGGGACCACCCGTGGGCCCCAGACCCCCGTGGGAACATCCTGAGGCCCCTGAGACACCTGTGGGTCTGACCCGGGGCCCCCCAGACAGCCACGGGCCTACCCGTGGAGACCCCATTGTGGCCCACAGTGACCCGCGGAGACCACCTGGTGGACCAAGGCGCCTGGCGGGGACCACCCATAGGCCTCCAGACCCTGTTTGAAACATGGTGCTTGGCTACTGTGAGGTCTACAGACACCCGTCAGGGCCACCGGGGACTCCCGTGGGCCTGGTGTATTAACCCTGTATGTAAAATAATAAATCATGTATTTATGGGGGGAGCACAGGGGATGGGTTATGTATAGAATAAATATAATGATGTTTATTGTGGGGCTGTGTATTGTTTTTCTTGTGGGTACTGGGGGTGGGGGAAGGGGGTATTGGCCCCAAGGGTATGTGGGCAGGTCTCCCGCCTGGGTTAGTGGGTGAGGGTGGTTAGGCCTCACGGAATGGGTAGTGGGGGAGGGTATTTAGGTCTCCCGAGTGGTGGGTGAGGGTGGGTTAACCCCTTAATGACTGTAGCGGTTAATGACCGCTAAGGTGATTAAGGGGTTAGGGGCTATTTTTATTCTTGTTTATGTTTTGCAGCACCGGAGGGACATGGGCAGGATGAAGATGAGGATGAAGACGGCCTTCATCGTGGGTGCCTTGAAAAGGTAAGTGTAATGTGTATTTACTGTATTTATTGTAATTTATATGTATTTAAAATGGGCAAATGCATTATTATCCATATGTGGATAATAGTAATTTTGCCCATTACTGTATTGTATGTGTTAGGAGGGTGTATTTAGTAATAATATTGTTTATTATTTTTGGTGGCACAAGATTGGTACCGCAGGACACCGGGACGGCCACGGGGACACCGGGATGGCCACGGGGACCCCCGGATTCCCGCGGGGACCCCTGGACTCCCACGGGGGACACCCGCTTGGTGAGCCGGGACCCCCGCGGGGTCAGCCGGGGACTCCCGTGCGACCCCCGGCCTCCCTCGGGCAACCCCGCGGGTCAGCCGGGGACACCCGTCGGCTTGTTGTATGGGTGTTGCGCATGCAAAATTTAAACAAACAAATTTTTCTAAGTCCAGCTTTTTTAGCAGCTGCCTTGAGCTGACATGTTTTCTTGAACGCAACTTTCGCGTACGCTAAGGTTGCGTAGCTTAGTGCATCCCGCAGAAGGGCAGAATTTAACCCAAACAGGTTAACGAATGAGCAAAGTTGGACTTAGATAAATTTCCTGAAAAAAGTCAGTTTTAGAGCGCAAAGTGCCTGTTTGCGTGTCTCTGTGAATCGCGTTCAGCGCAACATCTCGTTCTAAGAGCACTTTGCGTTCTTAAAACGACTTATCAGAGCTTAGTGCATGACCCCCATAGAGTCTGTTCTCCTTTTGGCTAAAATCATATTTCCCACACACCCGGCTTTCTAAGCCTGCTGGGCACTCCTACTCCTCTAATGTCAGCCAGGGTCGAACCCCTTTTTCTATAGGCTGATGGGGAGGAATTCCCACTCTCCAATTGGCTGCTCCTTCCCCCTCCGTTCTGGGGATAGCCCAGAGGAGTGTATGCAAGGTGCTGATCAAGAGAGGGAGTAAGTCCATCTTAGCCAACCAATGAAGTGAGTGGATGAAGCTCGGCGGGCTTTTCAAAGAGCGACCAGTTTCGTTTGGAAGCCTGAAAAGTTTGCCACGTAGAGACCAAGTCCCGTCTTTTGCGCCCAAGTTCTCAAAATCGAACGGAGCGGTCACGGCTAGGAATTTATGCCGAAACGAGGACCAGGAGAACCGGGGGTATACACTACCGACACACTTTATCACACTGCGGCCAGATCCGCAAGCCGGGAGATTTCCCGGCTTGCTAGTGGCCGCCCCTCGGCGTGCCGCGCGTCATAGACGCGCGGTCACGCGTCTTCGGGAGCGTGCGCCCCCTGCACACGCGTCCAGGGGCTCCCCGAGGGAGCCCTGGTGTCCCGCGATCGCGGGACAGCGGCAGGGGGTTCCGGGGGACCCGGCAGACCCGGCAGCGGTAGGGTGAGCGCCCCGATCGGAGGGCGCTCTTCCGCTGCTTCGGCGCGCGCCCGTCACTCTCGGGCGCGCACCAGGCTACTGCTGCGGCCAAGAACGGGCAAATGCTCGAATAAACTTGGCCGCAGCAGTATCCCAGTCAGGGTAAGCTCATCCAAGCGGGTGCCTTGCACCTAGGAAAGCCTAGTTTTTTCGCCCCGACCCTCAGTAAGTGTGTTTTTAACTGTTCCTTGTGTATTTCGTCTTGTTGTACTTGGGTTTACCAAAATAAACGCAATTTGTTTTTACTACAGTATCTTGTTCTACCTAATGAATGATCCCGGTAATATATAAATGGTGTAAAAAGTACCTGGTCTCCCGTGACACCGCCACCCAATACCGGGGCATGTAACTCAGGAAGCAGGGGGTCCCGAGGCTGAAATCAATGCGGTTCAGTTCAGAAGACCCCCTGCTCCCGCACTCAAGTATTCAAATATAAATAAAACAGCTTCATTACCTTAGTGGCTAGCCGCAAAGGCATTGTAGGGGTTAAAAATGAGTTCCCTTTTTATTGGGGGCAGAGGGGGTGGATGAAGGGGGTAGTTAGGCTTGCCGTGAAGGTTGCAGGAGGAATTAACCCCTTCACCACCAGAGTGGTGTAACCGCTTTTGTAATTAAGGGGTTAACTACTCCCGCTACCCACCCAAGAGGCCTAACCACCCACCCTTGGGGCAACTAGCCCCTTCACCCAATCCCTCTACCCCCTAGAAACATTTTTTTTTTAAACCCTATTACCCACCTCCTCTACCCCCAACAACCCCACTCAACACATTAAGTATAATAATGGCCAAAATCTCTATTATCCAGATCTGGATAATAGCTCATTTGCCCATTCAAAATAAAACATTGTCCAGCCAGCATAAAGTAAATAAAAGTTCTTCTTACCCCGGCCAGGATGAAGGCCGTCATCATCACTGTTCTCATGTCCATGTCCTCCGTGACTAGCAACAGTACAATCAAAAAACAAACTACTGGCCACTAACCCCTTAATCCCCAAAGCGATTAGTAGCCGGTATAATAATTAAGGGGTTAACCCGCCTACCCTGTTAATCACCGGAAGCTCTAACCACCCTCTACTCATTGATTGGCAAAGTGATACACCATGCCCATATAATAATGGGCATTATTAGCCACTATGGCAGTCAATGGACAACCTAAAAAATCAAAACAACACAATTAAACAAGCCAAGAATAAAAAAAAACACAATTAAAAAAAAACAATTAGAAAAAACACACAATTAGAAAACAAGCAGCAAAAAAAGAATTAAAAAAACACAATAAAAAAAGAATTAAAAAAAGCTCTGAAAAAAAATACAATCAATGTTTTTCTTACTTTTGACGTCTTCACCCTTTGATTTCGAGTCCATCGGCAACCGCAGGAACCTCTTGACACTCGACACAATGATCCTCAACAGCCGGTAAGTCCATATGTGTCTTTATCTTCTTCTTAATCTTCTTCTTTATCTTCATCTGTCCATTGTAATCCAAGAGGCGGATATTGTCCCGTCGCCTTCTTTAGGTCAAATGAGACGGGACAGGCTTTATATAAGGTCTGTGATGTCACATTTGAGTGTCAGATGGTACAGCTACAATCCGATTGGATGCTGTACCATGTGACAGGGGTTTTTTTGTTTGTTTTTTAAAGATATGACATCATCTTCAAGGGAAGTTCGTCACATCCTTAAAAAATGGCTGCCATCACATGGTATTACAACCAATCAGATTGTGAGATATACCATGTGAGACATCACATGGTACATCCCCAATTCGATTGGTTGAAGTGCCATGTGACATCTTCCATTTTTTCAAAGGATGTGATATCATTTTTAAGGGATGGTGTCCCATTGTTTAAAAAAAATGGCTGCCATCACATGCTACTGGAACTAATCGGATTGTGAGTTTACCACGTGGTATCTCACAATCCAATTGGTTCCAGTACCATGTGATGGCAGTCATTTTTTTAAAAGGATGTAAAATCATCATTTAAAGATATCCTTTAAAAAAATGGAAGATGTCACATGGTATACGAGTGGTTATATTACCATGTGATGGCAGCCATTTTGTTTTAAGGATGTGATGTACCTCCCTTAAAGATGTCATATCCTTTAAAAAAAAAAAAGAACCCTCTCACGTCATACAGCATCCAATTGGATTGGAGCTGTACCATCTGACACTCAAATATGACGTCACAGGCCTTATATATGTCTTGGATTACAGTGCATTAGAATGGACAGATGAAGATACAGATAAAGATAAAGAAGATAAAGAAAATAAATTCCAGTGCGGTTTTTTTATTCTTGGTTTTTTTTATTGTGTTTTTTTATTCTTGGTTTGTTTAACTGTGTTTTTTTGTTGCTGGTTTTTATTAGGTTGCCCATTGACTGCCAATGTGTTTATCTATGCCCATTTCGGGCATTAGATAAATACAGTGACAGGCAATGCATTTTTTGGCAAATGCTTGTTTTTAATTAATTGTTATGTTTTGTATTTTTGTTTCTTGTTTTTAGTTAATTATGTATTTGTATGACTTGTTTTTTATTTAATTGTTGTGTTGTTTAGGTGCTTGTTTTATTTAATTGTTGTGTTGTTTAGGTGCTTCATTTATTTAATTGTTGTGTTGTTTAGGTTCTTGGTTTTTAAAATTGTTGTGTCTTTTTGGTGCTTTTTTTGTTTAAGGCTATCCATTGCCTACCATAGTGGTTAATCATGACCCTATTGTATGGACATGGTGTACCACTTTGCCAACCAATGGGTAGAGGGTGGGGGTAGTTGCCCCGGGGAGTGTGTTAGGACTCCCCGGTGGATAGCGGGGGAGGGGGTTTAACCCCTTGATTACTCTAGCGGTTACCAACTGCTAAGGTTATTAAAGGGTTAGTGGCCATTAGTTTGTTTTTTTATTGTCTAGTTGCTGCCCATGGAGGACATGAATGTGGAGGGTGGTGATGAGGATGACCTTCATCCTGGCAGGGGTAAGTAGAACTTTTTATTTAGTTTATGTTGGCTGGATAATGTTTTTTAAGGGTCAAATTAGCTATTATCCAGATCTGGATAATAGTAATTTTGCCCATAACTGTACTGTAATGTAATGGCTGTTGGGGGTAGAGGGGGTGGCCATTCATTCCCATTGGGGTTATCTTTTCTCCCATTGAGGGCATAGGTAACCAAACAGACAATGAATGGGTGTATTGATTAGTATTGTGTTTTAATGTTTATTGGGGATAGTGGGGTGGTGTGAAGGTGGTAATTGCCCCATGGTGGGTGTTTATGCGGGTGGGTAACAGGAGGGGTTAAACCCTTCATTACCTTAGCGGTAGTAACTGCTAAGGTAATGAAGGGGTTTTAATTCCTCCCGCAACCCGCCCCGCAAAGCCTAAACACGCAACATGGGCCAAATACCACCTTCACCCACCCGTGCTACCCACAATAAACTGGGCGCTGGTTGTTAACCCCTTCATTGCCTTAGCGGTAAGCCGCTAAGGTAATGAAGCTGCCTGTAAATGTATTTTTATTGCAAAAGATTGAAGCTGGGGGGTCTCCAGAGCTGGTATTTATGTGCATCAGTTCCAAAGACTCCCGGCTTCAATCCGATGCTGGAAAAAAAAATGTTTTTCTTAGTCCCTCTCTCAAATCCCTTCTCACCACCCTTGGTGAGTTCCCGAGGCTACAAGACTAGTATGATCTTATCGAAATGGCGCTATTTTGCTTTTTTGATGTTCCCGCTCAGTGTGTTTGGCCAGGAACCAGAGCGAGTATTTACATTTCTGGACCGATTTTGCTACAGCAGATTTTTGTGTGCATTGTTTTCTATAAAAAACAGGGACCTGGGACCCTGGCAAATAATTTTACATATTTTATTTGCATAATTTCTCGGGTCGTGGATGCGTATACATAGGATTGCAATTGAGTACGGGGTTAATATTAACTCATTGAAGGTACCTTGCGAAGGCAAAAGGTGAGTTGGCTAGAGTAGCCGTGTTTATTAACCCTGGTTGCATATCTAAGTCACATGTTCACTGGTGTGCTGTTCGTGGTATATGGGGACAGATTGAGGAGAGATATTGTTCATTTGAAGGACCTTTGCGAATGTGAAAAATGGGACAACTTGTGAGTTGTGTATTAACCCTTGTCCCATATGCAGGTCACGTGCTAACAGGTATGCCGTACGTGACACTCACAGAAACATATGTACTGTACAAACACAGAAAACCTAAATCTCTGCTCTTTCTTTTGTGTCATTTTATGATGATTTGTGTGTAATTGATAATACTATAATGTTTTGGATAGGCACATAAATCTAGAAGTAGTTGACACATTTAAATAGCATATTACCAGTTCAATGAATGCTCTACTACAGCAACATGTTTAATCAGTGGAATGTACTAGTGCTTCAAATTAGGGTTTAATTGTGCAGTATATTTGTGCAGTATATTGCAGCTGTAACCCAACAACCACCTTGGAGCAGCAGGAAAAAAACGATGTCCCAACATTTCCAGTGAAGGTGGCTGCTGGGGATTGCCATGGTTGGTTTCCCCTGGCAATTCCCAGATGTGGGGAAACTAGGTCATCTATCAGTAAAAAGAATGCATCTTAACCTATCACAGTCTGGCATAAAATAAATATTTTTCATGAATCAAAATCAGAAAGGTTTTTGGGACAGTGTCTTTTCATCAGTCACCGTGAAGTAATAGTTAGGTTTGTTCAAATGATAGGACAAAAAATCCTACTGTTAGATACATTAGGACAGGGGAGCGCAAAGTTTTTAACTTGTGCCCCCTCCCCCCCTGCGCCCCCTCTCCTCCTTGACTCTGGCGTCAAATGACGTCACGGGGTCATGTGACGTCACGTTACCATGGAAACGTGACGTCACATGACACTGCGGCGTCATTTGACGCCGGTTACCATGGCGAAGCGTCGCCAAAGATCAGGTAAGAGAAGCTGCAGAGGCCTCACGCGGTTCCCCTCTGCACTTCATTTAAGTGCCTTGGGGGAGAGCGCGGGACCTCTGTAGCTGCCGTGCCACCCCTGGAAATTCTCCTGTCCCCCCTGGGGGGCGCCCCCCACTTCGCGCACCGCTGAATTAGGAAATAAGACTGCTTGAGTAATACAAAAAACCAGAACGGAATAACTTAATTTCAGTTGTGCTTGTGTGTGTGCATGTGCTAACCTGAAATTTATCGATTTGCTCTAGCAGCAATTTGTTTTCCTTTTTGTGCTCAGAACTAGACTGCATTTCACGTACATATGTTAATGGTATATCCAAAAAAATGTTTCTGTGCTCTAAATAAAAGTAGACATTTTTTTTAGACCCCATATAGGGGCATCCCAAGTTGCTATACTGATTTTCCTTTTTTTTCAGAAAACAACAAATTGTCATATGCAGGACTCTACAAATTATAAAAAATGCTACTCGCCAGACATCCCCACCCTGCACATTACATCTCTCCCCTACACATCTCCCCAACCAGCACATTACATTTCTCCCCTGCACATCTCCCCGCCCAGCACATTACATCTCTCCCATGCACATATCCCCTTTCCGCTGCACATTACATCTCTCACCCTGTATATCTCCCCCCCTTCACATTACAACTCTCACCCAGCATATCTTCCCCCCCCCGTGCAGATGATATCTCTCTCCTGCATATCTCCCACACTGCACATTACATCTCTCCCCTGCACATCTCCCCCCCCCCCTCAGCACATTACATCTCTCCCCTGCACATCTCCCCCCAGCACATTACATCTCTCCCCTGTATATCTTCCCCTTCACCAGCGCATTACATCAGTCCCCTGACATCACATCCCCTCCACACACACTCGGCTCCTCCCCATCCCCCTGTCCGTGGCCCTAATTGGACGAGCTACGCCGACGTCACCACTGGGGGTGGGACTGTTGTCGACGGGGCTCTGTGATTGGGTGGAGGATCGTGCAGATGCCTGCAGCAATATAGGCACTGAGGGGAGGGGAGGCAGCCTCACTAGCTCCCAAAATCCACTCGCCCCAGGTAAGGGGTCGAGTGTGTTTGTCGAGCCTTGGTCATATGCATGAAGGATTGATACATACTGTATGATGCACATTTTATGAAGGTTTATATTACTTTTTAGCACTACAATTTGAAGCACAACAAATGTAAAAAATAATCTTAGTAGATAGATCTGGGTTTGTTATCAATGGGAGCAATGAAGTCTGCTACAGCTTTATATAATGTAGGCTGTTTAATGCAACAAGCAAAAGCTCTAGGGTATCCATAAACAGTATGTGGAAAAAAGTAAATTTGCTGGTCACTACTCAGAATCCTTCACTGCAGCTTAACTACTGTATGACATGGCAATGGGGAGAGGAATGCAGGTTTGCTGCATTTTGAACCAGGAATGTCAGTGACTCAAATTGGGGATAATTAATGAAATTGTGATAAGGGCACTATAGCTCAGAAACATCCATTGAAGTAATTGGGAGTTTCTATGCAATAGTGCCCCGATCGGTAATATCGCAGTTTAATTACTAACTCCCAAAGAAAAACAATGATATGTTATATATTATTTAGCTACGTTCATTTTAAACACTTACTTTACTTACTGCAGACTACCCAAGGGTTTTTGCAGCACTTACTTACATGTAGCCCAATTTGTTTCCAGTAGTAATCATTGTACTGGTCCACCATGCATTTTGTTTTGTCTTTAAATTTTTCCTCTGATTCCGTTGTCCACCATGACTGCAAATTTCCATCTTTGTCATATTTACGACCTTCAAGTAAAAATTGTATCATATTTGTTATTGCAGTTTTAACTACTGGAATATAGACAAAGCAACTAAGCAAGATGTTCACATACAGTACAGGAAGAACTTAAGGTAGAGGTGGAACTAAATTAGCACTGGATCAGAACCAGAACTGGATTCATACACGAAAGGCAAGTTACTGTACCATTTAACTGCATCTGCATTGAACTGTTTAATGAATTGAAGTGATATGTTTAATAACTAAAAACTAGTTAATTTACATATTTTTTATTCAGCCAAGTATAAATGTGTATACATATTCTGTCTTACAGTATGTTGAAGTGAGTTTCAACAATTTGTCATCCTATATTAGGTTACTATTTTATTAGTGTGAGCTAAACCATACACGTGCGTGTGTATGATATTATTTGTGACAAAAATAATTACCATCGCTATCAAATCCATGTGTGAACTCGTGGCCCACAATTACTCCGATCGCTCCATAGCTCAAGGATCTGTCAATTTAAAGAAATGTACAGTGTATATATATAGTATATATATATATATATATATATAGAGAGAGAGAGAGAGAGAGAGAGAGAGAGAGAGAGAGAGAGAGAGAGAGAGAGAGAGAACACAAAGTATACCGCATCAACACAATACGTAACTGTTGCCCAGAAACATAATATATGATAAGATGTCAATAGACAGTGGTGCTCAAGGATAATCGATAAGATAGATAGGGCTAAGATAAGGTTTACCTTTATCACTTTTGATTTCTCTGCAGTTATTTTGACCACTGCACAAAATGCCGCTTCTTATTCGAGGTTGTTATTAGTGTTATGCTGCGACCCCATTATCTGTTGGCTCCAGTAGCGCTAGTCAGTCTTGTAGACATACAGCTAGAAGAGGCTCCCTCCCGGCCCGTGGTCTTCTTTTGGATGTTCCTGCGGTTACTATGACTACCGCACGCTTTGACGTTCATCACGTGATGACGTCACTAGCGTCATTTTGCGAATCCCTTACGGAATGACGTAATCAGTACTATTTGACTACCCTGGGCCAATGAGAGGGATAACCTGATGAATGGAGACCCCGTGACGTGCTGACGTCAAGATAACATTTTGATCTGCTACAGCTGGCTCATTTTAAGATCGTTTGGCGCGAATCCTGCTCTTATACCTCCCCTAATTTCTCCCCACACCACTCCCCAAAGAAGACCGTTTTAGTCGAAATGCGTTGGATTGGGAGACTGTGGAGGGGGACCCCTGCCTCTTTCCAGTACAGGAGGCTTTTGCTATCTGTATCTTGGTCCTAAATATCTACGCAAAATTGGTGATGTATCTGCATCTTTAATCAATGTGATGCAACGCTCTTATTCTATACTTTGCAATCATTTTAGGCACTATTGCCCTCATTTGTATCTATTGCTTTAACATAGGCATATCCTTATTTTTAGTACACATGTCTGCAGTTTGTGTAACTATATAGATGAATGCCTGTCATAGAGCCACCATTTTTGTGCTTCTACATATTTTGGCTGTTTATGTTGACAGCCATTGGTGATTATTCTGACCAATTTATGTGCCTTTGCCTCATGGAATATGTGTATTGTCAGTTGTGAGTCCCCCCCCTCTTTATATTTTTCTCCCCTTGTTTTTATCTCTATACTAATAAATTTTGTATCATTCTCTTGGTATGACCGTGTGCTTCACTATAAGGATACTATTTTGTTGCGTTATATATATATATATATATATATATATTGTGACAGAAACCAGGGGTTGGTAATAAACTCCATATACAGGGCTCCCAGGATACTGAACAGTTTCTGTCCTGTCTAAGCTGAACAGGGCAGCCTCGTGGTACAGGCACTCCATTCCACAGTTTGTCTGCTGCCTGTTTTCTGTCACCTGTCATGCTGATTAGAGTTCAGGTATATAAGACCTGTTTCCTGTTTCCTCTGGGCCCCGCCCA
Source organism: Ascaphus truei (assembly GCF_040206685.1). Classification (NCBI taxonomy): domain Eukaryota; kingdom Metazoa; phylum Chordata; class Amphibia; order Anura; family Ascaphidae; genus Ascaphus; species Ascaphus truei. The sequence goes on along the minus strand of NC_134485.1, from coordinate 112,211,667 downwards.
AGAGCCTGGAAGGCTGCTGAACTGCAGAGGGGTGAGAAAGCCTCTTTCCCAAATCGCTTCATTCATTCTGTTAGTTTGTCTAAAGACTGCAAAGGTACTTATTTTGTTGGTGGAAGTGGACAAGCCACTTCCAACTCTGAGTCAGGGACATCTAAGTTTAAGTTATCGCTCAGACGAGCAGCTTTTTGTTTGGCTTTGTTTTCTGTTTAAACTGTGGCAGTCTCAGTGCCTGGGACTGAATAAACCAGGCATAGCCTGTTTAAAGGAACAGTACGTGACGTCTCATCATTTAACCTACCCTAAAAGACCGTGTTCTAACAGTCCCGGACAGACGGCGGAGCCCCGGAGTAAGCCGTTTGTCACATATGGTGGAGAATGCGGGCAGAACACTGAAAGGTCTGGGGGTTAAAGAACTTTAAAAAAAAAAAAAGAAGGTTTTTTTTTCTCTCTCTCCAAACAAGATGGAAGACGTGGTGAGTGCGCTGGTACGCAATGTCGCTGTCCAGAAAGACGCGAATGAAGCCCAGCAACAGGCGAGTGAAACCCAGCGACAGCTGTTAATAGCCCAGCAAGAGACTAATGCAAACCAGCAAGAGACAAACCGCCTGCTGAGAGAGGAGCAAAAGCGGTTCGCTCAGGGCTTACAGCAGGAACTCGAGATCCTGAGGGGGACTATCAGTAACCTTCCACTGGCAGAGGCAGCCCCAGTTCCGAAAATGACCAGGGCAAGCCACTACCTTCAGAAGATGGGACCCTCGGATGATGTGGAAGCCTATCTTCTCACGTTTGAACGCACGGCACAGAGAGAGGGATGGCCAGAAGCTGAGTGGGCTGGTCTAATCGCACCCTTCCTAAGCGGCGAACCCCAGAAGGCTTACTTTGATCTAGAGCCAGCCGAAGCTAACGTCTATGCAAAATTGAAGTTCGAGATCCTCGCCCGCATCGGCGTAACCACGGCTGTTCGTGCCCAAAGGTTTCACGCATGGTCCTTCACGATGGATAAAGCCACCCGAAGCCAGATGTATGACCTCATCCACCTCGCCCGGAAGTGGCTACAACCCGAGATCAACTCAGCAAGCCACATCGTGGAACGGTTGGTCATGGACCAGTTCTTGAGGAAACTTCCCTCTGCCTTATGCCGTTGGGTCAGTCGGAGTGACCCCCACAATGTGGATGAGCTTGTGGCCCTTGTAGAAAGGTACAGTGCAGCAGAAGAGCACCCGCAACCCACAGTCGTGGAGCAACCCCACTATCCGAGGTTCCAGGACTCTTCCAGAGACGGTAAAAGGGTACCGGGGTTAAGGGGCGCTGAAGAGCGGCGACCACCTTCACGCCGCTCCAGCAACAGTGGTTCGCACACTAAGGGCAATAGCCAACATGGGGAGCCGGGAAAAGGCTCTAAGTGGGACACAGACTATGTACCTAAATGTGTAAATTGTCATGAGAGGGGCCACACAGCAAAAATCTGCCCACTAAATGATGAGCCCATGCAATGCAACAGCGTGGAACCTTATTCGCTGTTGTCCCAATGTATGGGCCCTAGCCCAGAGGACCCCTTGAATAACCATCTGTGGGCATTTGTAAAGGTTAATGGTAAGAGGGTTCGGGCACTTCTTGACTCTGGGAGTATGGTCACACTAGTGTCCGAATACCTATTGCCCATTAAGAAGAAACAGGTAAACAGTTCACAAAGAGTGGCAATTTGTTGTATACATGGGGATAATCATGAATATTCCACTGTTAATGTTTTTTTTGAAACAGAATTTGGTTCTTTAGATTTCAAGGTGGGTGTTGTACCCAAACTGGCACATGATGTGTTAATAGGGACCGACTTTCCCCATTTTCTAAAAATGTGGTCCCCAGCTCAGAATAGCGCCCAGAGTTCAATAGCAGACCATAACGAAGTGTTAGAAGAAACAAATCCTTTCCCTTTTTCAGAAATGGAGGTTGACGAGGGCCCAAATAAGAAGGGGGAAAAGGAGGAGTGCTGTGAAATTCCCTTCCCCATCACTACTTTGGTAGGGAATACCCCAAATCAAGATGTTGATCAGGCACTTACCCCCCCAGTACAGGATAAGACCCTCGCTGACCTAGAGGTCAGTCCTGGGAGTTTTAAGAAGGCCCAGTGGGAGGACCCCACATTAGCGGTAGCAAGGGGAAATATACGGGACCAGAATAGTACTCATGGCCAACCAGATAGGTCACTTGCTTACCCCTACTTCGAGGTAGAGAACGACCTAGTATATCGGGTTGATAAAAGAAAATCAGTTACAACTAAACAATTGTTGGTACCACGGACATTCCGTAACGTAGTATTACACCTCGCACATAGTCATCCATTGGGGGGACACCTAGGGGTGGAAAAGACAAAAGAAAAGGTTCTCCGAAGCTTTTATTGGCCTGGGGTTCTGGCAGAAATTACAAACTATTGTTCCTCATGCCCAGAATGTCAGATCACCGCCCCGTTCAAAGCATACCGCAGCCCATTGGTACCCCTTCCCATAATAGAGGTACCATTTGACCGGATTGCTATGGATCTAGTAGGACCCCTAATAAAGTCTGCTAGGGGACATCAGCATATATTGGTAATATTAGATTATGCTACCCGATATCCGGAGGCAGTTCCCCTACGTAGCACCTCTGCTAAAAACATAGCAAAAGAGTTAGTACTTCTGTTTTCCCGGGTCGGAATTCCTAAAGAGATCTTATCTGACCAGGGAACACCATTTATGTCCCAAGTAACAAAAGAGCTATGTAAACTCCTAAAAATCAAGCATCTCAGAACCTCAGTCTATCATCCACAAACAGATGGTTTAGTGGAAAGGTTCAATAAAACCTTAAAGAGCATGTTACGCCGGGCGGTCGATAAGGATGGGAAAAACTGGGACTGTTTGTTACCATACCTGTTATTTGCCATTAGGGAAGTTCCCCAGTCATCCACAGGCTTCTCCCCGTTTGAACTATTGTATGGCCGACATCCAAGGGGCTTACTGGATATAGCCAAAGAAACTTGGGAACACGAGGTTACCCCTTACAGAAGTGTAATAGAGCATGTTGCCCAAATGCAGGACCGCATTGCTGCAGTCCTACCCATAGTGAGGGAACACATGGAGAAAGCTCAAGAAGCACAAAGGAATACGTATAATAAGGGTGCTAGGGTCAGAATTTTTTTTCCAGGTGATAGGGTACTAGTTCTGGTTCCCACCGTGGAGAGTAAATTCCTTGCTAAATGGCATGGGCCATATGAGGTCTTGGAAAGAGTGGGAGAAGTAAATTATAGGGTAAGGCAGCCAGGTAGGAGGAAACCTGAGCAAATTTACCATATAAACCTACTCAAGCCCTGGAAAGATAGAGAGGTCTTGTTAACCCTAGTACCCCCAGGTCCGTCAGAGAATCAAGAAACTGACCCAGAGGTTAGCATAGCTGAAACACTGTCCGTGCATCAGAAACGAGAGGTCCAGAGTTTAGTGAGAAGGAACAAAGAAATCTTCTCTACACAGCCAGGTAAAACTAACGTAATTAAACATGACATAGTCTCTGAACCGGGGGTCCGAGTTAACCTTAAACCGTACCGAATCCCAGAGGCCAAGAGAGAGGCTATAAGTTTAGAGGTTAAAAAAATGCTAAAACTAGGCGTAATTGAGGAATCCCAAAGTGGGTGGAACAGCCCTATAGTTTTAGTCCCAAAGCCAGACGGTACAACAAGGTTTTGTAATGACTACCGGAAACTAAACGCGGTGTCAAAATTTGATACTTATCCTATGCCCAGGGTGGATGAACTTGTAGAGAGACTGGGCAAAGCCCGATATCTCACAACCCTAGACCTAACAAAAGGGTACTGGCAGGTTCCCCTCACAGAAAGGGCAAAAGAAAAAACAGCCTTCTCAACCCCAGACGGCCTCTTTCAATATAAGGTGCTGCCTTTTGGCTTACATGGAGCTCCCGCCACATTCCAAAGAATGATGGATAAAATTTTAAAACCACAAACACTCAAAGTAGAGGCGATACAAAATTGGCCAAGGCCAGTCACAAAAAAACAAGTAAGGACCTTTTTGGGGTTAATTGGCTACTATAGGAGGTTTATTCCCAATTTTGCAACTAAGGCAACCCCACTAACCGACCTCACAAAAGCAAGAGGACCGCTAATGGTAAAGTGGTCCCCCGAAGCCGAACAGGCCTTTAGAAGCCTGAAAGAAGCTCTCTGTGCCCAACCAGTGTTGGTCACACCTGACTTCTCCAAAGAGTTCGTAGTCCAAACCGACGCATCTGAGGTAGGGCTGGGGGCGGTACTCTCCCAGGAGTCTCAAGGGGAGGAGCACCCCATCCTTTATTTAAGTAGGAAACTAAATCCCCAGGAGAAAAATTACTCCATAGTCGAGAAAGAGTGTCTCGCAATAAAGTGGGCTGTAGAGACACTCAAGTATTATCTGTTGGGGAGAAAGTTCCGATTGGTCACAGATCATGCACCCCTTACCTGGATGTGTCAAAATAGGGAGAAGAACGCTAGGGTGACCAGGTGGTTCCTAAGCCTACAGCCCTTTAAATTTTCTGTGGAACACAGGTCGGGGCACAAACATGGCAATGCCGACGGGTTGTCAAGGATGCACTCCCTAATATCCATGGTCGCTCACCCCTCGAGGTCTGAGCTGGGGGGGAGGATATGTGACAGAAACCAGGGGTTGGTAATAAACTCCATATACAGGGCTCCCAGGATACTGAACAGTTTCTGTCCTGTCTAAGCTGAACAGGGCAGCCTCGTGGTACAGGCACTCCATTCCACAGTTTGTCTGCTGCCTGTTTTCTGTCACCTGTCATGCTGATTAGAGTTCAGGTATATAAGACCTGTTTCCTGTTTCCTCTGGGCCCCGCCCAAGAGCCTGGAAGGCTGCTGAACTGCAGAGGGGTGAGAAAGCCTCTTTCCCAAATCGCTTCATTCATTCTGTTAGTTTGTCTAAAGACTGCAAAGGTACTTATTTTGTTGGTGGAAGTGGACAAGCCACTTCCAACTCTGAGTCAGGGACATCTAAGTTTAAGTTATCGCTCAGACGAGCAGCTTTTTGTTTGGCTTTGTTTTCTGTTTAAACTGTGGCAGTCTCAGTGCCTGGGACTGAATAAACCAGGCATAGCCTGTTTAAAGGAACAGTACGTGACGTCTCATCATTTAACCTACCCTAAAAGACCGTGTTCTAACAGTCCCGGACAGACGGCGGAGCCCCGGAGTAAGCCGTTTGTCACAATATATATATATATATATATCTTACTATATATTTCTGAAAGCGTCATATGTGTCCGTGTCTGTATGTGTCTCCCTCTGTCCCTCCCTGTGTCCCTAGCGGCAATCCCATTGGACCTTGGGCAAGGCCAATGAGATTGCTCCCTTGGCCAGCCCGCCCCCGCACACCTCTCATTGGCCTGAGGCGGAGTGACGGGCCAAAGGAGAGACGGAGAGACACACACACACACCCTCTGTCCTCCCCCTGCCCCCCCCATCACGTACGTGCCCTGCACCGGCTCCCGGACGGAGGGGAAGCGCGGCCCTCCTGCCCCTGCCGCCAACTTCAGGCTCCTCCCCCTTCGCTCTCAACCGGCTCCCGGAAAGACACCACCGCTACCTCACCGCCGCACCCTTACCTCTCCGCATCATCCCCACCACGTGCGCCGCCACCCTGCACCGGCTCCCGGAAAGACACCACCGCTACCTCACCGCCGCACCCTTACCTCTCCGCAACATCCCCACCACGTGCGCCGCCACCCTGCACCGGCTCCCGGGCGGAGGGTAAGCGCGGCCCTCCTACCCCAGTCCCACTCTCCACCACCTCTCACTCCCGGGGTGTGTGTGTGTGTGTGTGTGTGTGTAGAGGGACATTTTACTCCTGCCAACAATTTGTGCCTCACTTTCACCCCTACCCCTGCCCTTCACCCCCCCCCACCCCTGCCCTTTAACCCCCCTACCCCTGCCCTTCACACACCCCCACCCTTCACCCCCCCACCCTTCACCCCACCCTACCCCTGCCCTTCACCCCTTCCCCTACCCCTGCCCTTCACCCCCCCCTACCCCTGCCCTTCACCCCCCCTACCACTGCCCTTCACCCCCCTACCTCTGCCCTTCACCCCCCCTACCCCTGCCCTTCACCCCCCCCTACCCCTGCCCTTCACCCCCCCTACCCCTGCCCTTCACCCCCCTACCCCTGCCCTTCACCCCCTACCCCTGCCCTTCACCCCCCTACCCCTGCCCTTCACCCCCCCCACGCCTGCCCTTTGACTGACGCACGCACACAAACCCTGACTGACTCACGCACACACCCTGACTAACGCACGCACACAAACCCTGACTGACGCACGCACACACCCTGACTGACGCACGCAAACACCCTGACCGATGCACGCACACACCCTGACCGACGCACGCACACACCCTGACTGACGCACGCACACACACACTGACACACACACATACTGACACACACACACTGACTGACGCGCACACACACACATACACTGACTGACACACACACTGACTGACGCACGCGCGCACACACACCCCCACACCCACGCAGGCACACACACACACACAGTGACTGACTGACGCACGCACACACACACACTGACTGACTGCCGCACGCACACACTGACTGACTGAGGCACACACACACGCACACACTGACTGTGTGTGTGTGTGCGTCAGTCAGTCTGTGTGTGTGTGTGTATGAGTGTTTGTGTTTCTGCGTCAGACTCACTGACGCGCACGCACACACACACACACAGTGACTGACTGACGCACACACAATGACTGACGCACACACACTGCATGAAGCTGTAAAGGGGGACAAACAGAGCTGTAAAGGAGGGAGGGGGGGGACTGGATTTATGTGAATGGGGGACAAATAGAGAGAGGGGGAAGGGGAGAGGAGAGAGAGAGGAGCGGGAACATTCCATCCCGGGCAACGCCGGGTCTCTCAGCTAGTATATATATATATATATGAACCTTCCGTGCACATCTGCTAGACAAAGGCATGGATGGAAAAAAAATACAGCAATTACGTAGAAAGTAAACCACAAAATGTTCAAAATCCCTGTTATTTCAGAAGGCTTCTACTTTCCACAGCATCATTTATTTTCTGATCAGGAACCTGCTAGGACTCAGAATTAAATAATTCATTTTCATGAAGTTGCATGGGAATACCACAGATCAAAGATGAAATGGGATCATCGGGCTGCCAGTTCTAATCATTTCCCCCTGGGAAATTTGGCAAATGTTTGACACTGATTCATGCAAATTCAGTTTTCATTATATTTTCAAGCTTGCGGTCAATTTTCTCTTAGTTATGCAGCAAAAAGAAATTGTGAAAAAAAAAGAAGTCTAATAGCCTACAGTTCTTACAAAATTCTCATATCGCTTTCTCAGCTGCTGGAGCCGGCACTAAACGTGTTAATACAAGAATGATGTACAAAATCAATTTTATACATGTCCATGTTAATCACCAAATTGCCTTTACAGAACCTCAAAGCATGCGTCCATTTTGAGGGAGAGAAACCTATCGCAGAAGATAAATATGCTGGCCTGTTTCATTGCTTTAGTCAAGTCTCTGTCCTTCCAGACTCAGACCAATATCGGTGTTGCCTTGCTGATTAGGCCCACAGCCACAAAAGAGTGCACCCTTTTGTGGAGCCAGGCCTTAGTGAGGTATGCAAGCAATTATGCAGCATTAAAGCATCAGTTCCGTTTGACAAACTATGTAGCAATTACACAACTCATGTCACAATCACTCTGCTTTAATGTTGCTAATATTACATATAGTACAGCTGCGCCAGCTTTTATTTTAAAGCAGCCGAAGCCGAGCCGCTCTGATAACTGTGGCCAGAAGCGCTCTGTATTCCAACCGTTTAGAAATTAACTTTTTTTTTCCGATCGGTTTTCGATATGTTTGCGATACATGCAAGTTTGCTGGTATCTGTACGTGAAATCTTGCTCAGGCTGCAGGTATCCAGGCGGGTACAGATAGCAAGGGTTGCCGGTCACCAGGTTTTCACCAATGAATGCGGCAAAGTGCGTGGAATTTAGAAAATGCAACCGCAATGCCCCCGAGAAGTTTTCAAATAAAAGCTGCCGCAGCAGTATGTTACATAACTTCTCAATTGGATCCAGTCTACACAAAAACATACTTGACAAGGCAAACTACCGTATTTCCTCGATTGTAAGACGCAGTTTTTTTTCCCTTTTTCACTTGACTGAAATAGGACTGCGTCTTACAATCGATGTACTGAAAAAAAACCCAACAAAAAACAGCCAGGGGGCGCTGCTGTAGATGCCTGCCGGGTTTTCTGTGTGCAGCAAACATGTCTGCGATCACGGTCCCCCCTCCTCCCCCTCGTGCAGAGAGATATGCTGCAGATGCCGGCCGGGTCTTGCATAACAGCATAGTTGTGATCACAGCCCTCCCACCCCCTCCCCTCCGTGCAGAGAGATCATGGCTGCCCCCCCTCCATGAGGTGCAGAGAGTTCAGTGGCGATCCTGGGGACAGGTGTATCTCTTCACAGCAGCCACCCTCCCCCCTGTCAAATCTCTGTGTGAGCTGCACATGCAGAAGGAGCTCTGTGTGTATCTCTGTGTCTGTATCTCTATATCTCTGTGTCTGTATCTCTATATCTGTGTGTGTGTGTATCTCTGTATCTGTGTGTGTGTATCTCTGTGTGTGTATCTCTGTATCTCTGTGTGTGTGTGTGTATCTGTGTGTATCTCTGTGTATGTATCTCTGTATCTGTGTGTGTGTGTGTGTGTGTATCTGTGTGTGTATCTGTGTGGGGGTATCTCTTTATCTGTGTGTGTGTATCTCTCTGTGTGTGTATCTCTGTGTGTGTGTATCTGTGTGTATCTCTGTGTGTGTGTGTATGTATCTCTGTGTGTGTATTTCTGTGGGTGTGTGTGTGTGTGTGTGTGTGTGTGTGTGTGTGTGTGTGTGTGTGTGTGTGTGTGTGTGTGTGTGTGTGTGTGTGTGTGTGTGTGTGTGTGTGTATTTGTGTGTGTGTCTGTGTCCGTCTGTCTATCTCTGTGTGTGTGTGTCTGTCTGTCTATCTCTGTGTGTGTCTCTGTCTCTGTGTGTCCTTCCAATCCCTCTTCCCCTTCCCTCCTACCCCTCTCCCCCCCTTCCCTCCTATCCCTCTCCCCCCTTCCCTCCTATCCCTCTCCCCCCTTCCCTCCTATCCCTCTCCCCCAATTCCCTCCTATCCCTCTCCCCCCCTTCCCTCCTATCCCTCTCCCCCTTCCCTCCTATCCCTCTCCCCCCCTTCCCTTCTATCCCTCTCCCCCCCTTCCCTCCTATCCCCCCTTCCCTCCCCCCTTCCCTCCTATCCCTCTCCCCCCCTTCCCTCCTATCCCTCTCCCCCCTTCCCTCCTATCCCTCTCCCCCCTTCCCTCCTATCCCTCTCCCCCCTTTCCTCCTATCCCTCTCCCCCCCTTCCCTCCTATCCCTCTCCCCCCCTTCCCTCCTATCCCCCCTTCCCTCCTATCCCTCCCCCCTTCCCTCCTATCCCTCTCCCCCCCTTCCCTGCTATCCCTCTCCCCCCTTCCCTCCAATCCCTCTCCCCCCTTCCCTCCAATCCCTCTCCCCCTTCCCTCCTTTCCCTCTCCCCCATTCCCTCATATCCCCCTACCCCCTTCCCTCCTATCCCTCCCCCCATCCCCTTCCCAACCTATCCTTTTCTCTCTCCCCCCATTCCCTCCTCTCCTTCCACCCTTCTCTCCCCCCATTCTCTCCCCCCTTCTCTCCATTCTCTCCCTCCCTTCTCTCCATTATCTCCCCCCCATTCTCTCCATTCTATCCCCCCCCACTCTCCATTCTCCCCCTTCCCCCTCTCTCCCTCTCTCTCTCGCCCCCCAGAAAAAAATTATGCACATTTAATATAGTGTTTTTCCCCCCAATTTTTTTTATTAAATCAAGGGTGCGTCTTAGAATCAATGGCGTCTTAGAATCGATGAAATAGGGTAGTATATTTCCAATTATGGTTTGGGAGCACAATTATATAGCAGCTCTGTAAATAATCAGTTATAACCAACTTTAACCCATTACTCACTTATTATTTCATATCAAGTAGATTCCTAATAAGCAACGTTTTAATTGGTTATACTTGATTTATTTAAAAAGAAACATTTAGGACCTGTATTTCTCAATGGCTTATGCTCTTTACAGAGATGTGCTTTCTTTTTACATTATATGTTATAAAGCTATATCAATATCCTTTTCTCATAGGAACAAATTATTTTGTTGTCTCATAAAATTCATGTGGGCATTAATTCCCTTTGATTTTTAATGTTTCATTAGTTGGGAGTAAGGGCCATATGCACTATGCAGGGTTATGACATTAGACACTCGCGTGCTAGGAAGAGACCTTAGTAAACATGGGTCTAAATATTTTCTTCCTAGCTTTTTTTTTTAAATAAAAATATTTTCTAACGTGGTTTGAGATATGCCGTTTAATAAATTCCACATTCTACCTGCCCTTACTGTATAATATTTTTTTATTTTCTGCTGGTGAAATCTCTTCTATATTCTCAAGGGATGTTAATTTGTAGTTGTAAATAGTAATCATATATGCTTCTATACATCTATTTTCTAATGTTAACAATCCTAATTTAGCCTTTCTCATAAATTAGACCTTCAACCTCCTTTATTTATTTATTGGCTCTTCTCCGAACTTATTTTTGTTCCATTATGTATTTTTATGGAGAGGTGCCCATAACTGTACTTCATATTAAAAGGTTTGGTCTTACTAAGGTTTTATACAGGGGCAAAATGATGCTGTCTTCTCTTCCACCGATATTACTTTTTATGCATGATAATCTCATTAGCCTTTTGAGCTGACGTTGACTAAACATTCTAAATTTTTCATCTTCAGGAATTTACCTAATTTTGTTTAGGTTTTAGGTAACATACAGTTTGTCGCTTTACAAATATATAACCTTCCATATATTTGTATTAAACCTTTTGAGTTCTAGAGGCACCGCAGGTCCAGAATGCCATGGCCCCTCCAGCACTCGTGATCCTGTAACCACTTCTCCAAAGTGTTGGGTAGATTAGAGTCAGGGAATTGGAGTTTAGAGGTGCTGTTGGGCGTCTGGTTGACTGCAGTTCTGGGATAGTTATATCAGGTGCCGGTGTGCCGGTGCCGAAGTTTGCGTTTGCATGACCCTGGCGGTCAGGTATTTCCATGTGCCCTGGTATTGAGCATGTAAGTTCTAAGGCAGAGTCAGGGGCTGGGAAGAGATGGGCAAACTTGAAGTTCAGCCTGCGAACATTCAAGTGAACTTTCGTCAATCCTCACGAACCCATGAAAGTTTACTGTATATGGGCGGTTTACACTTACGTAGTGTATCAGGGCAAAAGCATGGAAATCCACCAATTGCTTCCTTTTCACTTACTTTTGCTAAATAAAAAGTTATTTTCCTCTCGCTCTCAGCCATGGGCAAGAATTTGACAGTTTGCACGAACGGAAAAAAACAAATAGCAGTTACGTTTCCAAACTAAGATGTTTCTGAAGATTGGCACCTGTATGCCGATTGTGCCGAAAATGAGCACATCTTAAGGCTGGGGCGGACAGGGTGAGCCAATCCTTCAAATTCTCATACAGCTGGATAGCTGACCAGCCGTGTCGGTAGCTGGGAATAGTGATGGGAAGAACCAGTCAAAATCTGTTTCCTGGAATTCAGCAGATTGTTCTGAAGAAATCCGTCCCGTCCCCCACACACCAAAATCCGTCTCCAGATTGAGTACTAAAAACGTTGAGTGGATTCATTCAAATCCGTTATTGAATACAACCCATATGGATATGTAGGAATTCGAACTCGGATTTCATATTGAGTCCGAAGCCAGATTGTTAAAAATAAAGGGGAGGGAGGGAGAGAAATAAAGAGTTCCCAACAGTTATCAAATATACCACTTTGGCTCCATTTAAGAGGGAACATTCATTCTGGCCCATGTTACAGTATGTTTAACGTAAAGGTTATTATTGTCACTCTTTCATAAGGTCAAAATTAAAGAGAGAAAAGATTGTTTCAGGTGCTCAGAATAGCTTTTCTGCATCGTTTGGAAGCTAGAAAAGTGAAAAATTGGCAGCCAGCCTTCATTAAGCCTTTTACTGCAAAATTGGTGTCATTGCAAAATGCTAAAATAAGAGAAATTAAACTTTAACTCCATTTTATTGGAGTTACAGGCATGTCTACACATATCCTAAATAACTATGCAAATTAGAAACAATATATTTAATAAGGGCTTGCTAAAGGTGGACACTAATTAAGCCATGAACATTAATATTTCACAGCGGCTATGTGAGCAAGGTGTAGTACTTAATATTATCTGCTTAGCTTAAACTACTGTCAACATTGTACAATAATATTTTAGAACTCTATAATTGGCTATTTTAGTTACACCTAATGCATTCTTATAAAGAGCCTTTTGTGATTTGCTGTTCCCTCTACTATCCAAAATGCAGTTGCAACAGTTATGGCATTTTTTTTAATTTAAATTTCGCCAAGCCTCAAAAGGCTAATAATGTCGCCAAATCAGTCTTAGAATTTGTCATTCAAAAGCTTTCAATTAAATATTGTCACAAAGTAAGCGAAATAAGGTGTACGTGAACAAATTATAGTCTCAGAATTACTGTAAAATAATCTGGCTATTTTAGAGAATTTCACAAACCGGCATAGTAAGAGAAATTGAAGTAAGCATTAAATTGTTCTTGGTGAAACGCTTGAGAACTCTGTATAAGCCTCAACATGCTTCACTGCTTCTCCCATTCTCTGTGAAACTTCAGACCCTACTAGATGCTTTGGTTTCTGCCATATTTACTATAGCCTTGTTTCACTACAAAGCATTTTTTAACTCCCTTGCTGTATTAGCTTCCACTACCTCTACTAGAGTTCTACCTTCACCATGAATCCACCAGCCTTTCCGTTATGAAGTACTTCTTCACATTTCCCCCAAGCCTCCCACCCTTAATTTTAAAAGCATGGTCACGTATTTTAACACATCTTTCTCTGAAATATGCTTCTCTCCTATGCCCTGTTGAAACCCTTGATGGATTTAAGAGTTTATGGATTTTGTGATTTTTACCTAAGGGCTACAGTATGCATCAATCTCAAGAAATAGCACATTTTGTTGGTAAACTTAATCTCAAAGCCATCTGTCATGATAATATCAGGAGATATTATGTATTCTAATCAATATGGTGCTTCAGGGGTTAATGTAGTTACAGTTTGATTTTAAAAATACAAAAAAAATGTTTTATGGCCTGTTAAACCCTTGGCCAGGCATAGTTTAGCATTGATCTAGAATCTATAGTTAAGAACATATGTTTTACCAGAGATGGGATTCAATTATTGTTCCCCTGACCCTAACGTAAACAGGACACTATTTAAAGGTACTTTCAAAGCATTCCTGGAAGGGGTCTATAGAGTGCCAGGGGGCGTGACTATGCCATACCATCCTCAAGATACTAAATATGGAATCATGGACTTGACAGCTATCCTGAAGTATAAAATGTTGAAATTTGTAATCCTGGCAAGGAGACAAATGCAATGAGGCCAGACACATGAGGTCTAGCAGGTAATAAGGGACAGATATCCAAATCAGGGACAAGACTTCCATACTTAATCTTGTTGCGTCTGTTATGACCACCTGAATCTATTGATGTGACTCATGTGTGTCTAGGTACTAGAGAAGGGTGCCCTGACAAAGCTTTTGGACAAGTGAAACACGTAGGGTTCGTTAGGTGGTGTTGTTCCTAATTCAGAAGAGGTGCGAGGAGACGCGAGTTTATGGAAAATTGCCATCCATGACATCAGATGCCGATGAAAGGAGTCCGTAAGGGAACAGAGAAATACATGTGGATACACCTGTTGTGTGCCGGCAACTGCAGCACTCTATGGGGCCTACTGCACCGACACACTTTATTCGAGCAAATACCCAGTATGTACCTGGCAGATACCTGGAATGCGCCGCTCCTCACCTCTGACAAGCCCCGTTGTGTTTGCCTTCCCAGCCTGGGTTCATGCCTGGCTGACGGGCGGCTGATCTGTTAAATGATAATGATTAGGATTTAATAGGCTGCAATGCTTCGCGTGTCTACCAGATGGCATAAATTCATGAATTGTAATGCAGTATATATATATATACTGTGCAGTATTGCAGCCAGGGGGAATAAAATGCTTCAATCCCTGCTTGGAAAATACCTCAATGCACTCGGGCAGAAAACAGTCACAAACCTCAATACACCCGGGTATACCCGAATTCGTGGGACTAGCCAAGCTCGAATAAAGTGTGTCGCCAGTGTATGCAGAGAGCAGCGAATTTTAAAAATGGCGAATTTAGTAAAAAGTACCTTTTTTGGAGAGTTTTATTCTCCATATGCAGAAAAGTGCGAATTCTGCTATGTTTAACATGGATGCGTGTGGCGAGTTTAAATTGGCGAGATGCGCGCTTCAGAAACGTGTAAAAACAAATTCGCGCCTTTTTTTTCCCATTGCAATGGCCGCGAGCGGCAGCTTCTTGCCAATTTTTTCTGGCGAGGCAAAAAGGAGACAATCGCGCCATTTTATTGGCGCGAACAGCCGCTAGATGCCGTTCGCGGCTCTCTGCATTAGGATATTTTTAAAACTGGCGAGATTGAGGTTCTCGCCAGCCGCGAGGCGAGTTTTACAAATAGAAAAGAAAAATTGGCGCGTTTTTCGGAACTCGCCATTTTCTGCTGTTTTCTGCGCGATTTTCTCCAAAAAATGGCGAATTTCGAAAATTCGCTGCTCTCTGCATAGGCCCCTATGTGCGGTATACTCCCTGGAACGTATGACTCACCTGCATATCGGTGGTGACTATATAGACTCTTCTCCTATCTGTCCCTTTCTGATGCTGCACTAATCTGACCTATGATGTAAGTGAGAATTGGAGCTACTGTGGTTCACAATATATTCTTGCATTTTTCTAAACAAGGCCGTGCTTGTCTTTTTTTTCCTTGTATTTCACATAGTAATTTCATCAATGTTTCAGCTTAAACATACAATAAGCCTTTCTCAAAAAAGCCGTAACATTGAATAAATAAATTACTATTTTGCTTTTTTATTTCAAACCCTGTGAGTGCATGAATCTTTTTTACTTTTTGACACTTCAATTCAGTTTTAGATGCACCAGGCAAGCTATGTATTCTAGCTGTGCGTGCTGCAGACTATGTACATACATACTGTGTGTTTATATATTATAAACATTGTGTGCGTGTATACATATACATCTATATATACTTACATGTGTATACAAACAACACATCATATGTACATCTAGACACACTCACAAACACACACACACACACACACAAATATACACCATATACACATTTACAAACACACACATCTATCTATAAACATCTATCTACACATACACACAAACCATATATATCTATATACACATATACATCTACATACAGAATATATACATCTATATGCACACACACCATATACACATTTACAGTATGCACACACATACCATATATACATACACCATGTATATAAATCTATATACTCACACACCATATATAGAGCTATACACACGCGTAAAAAAAAATATTTTGCTTTTAAAAACGGGTGCCACGCTCCCACCGCGTTATAAGCAGATCTGCGTTTTAGCGGATCGCGCTATACCGGGGTTGAGCTGTCCCTAATGCGCTGTGATATCCAACCAAGTCTGGCTGCCAGCTATTACTGAGCCTAGTGATAACTAACACACAATATTCCAATATATTTACACACTTCTCCCCCCTTTGGGTCTCCGATCCGACACACCCTGCATATCTCTATATTTATTGAACTATTTGTGTTCTATTATTCAGCATTGTGGATCTAGTTATGTTAATACAGAAAAACATTTTGTAAGGACAATTACATGTTGGCCATATGTGAATTATAGACCACATTACACAAATACATATAATTTTAATTGATTTTCTTGTGTGATATTATTGTACTTAATTTGTTTTTCATTGATTAGTGTGATTTTTTTGATGACCTTATGTAATATATTTTTGAAGCACTGTTTGATTAAGACCAGTGTCTGTTTCACGACACTCTGTCACCGCATGTTCAGACATATATTTGTTCACAGCACTGATGTCACTATACCTTTTCACTGTGTGGCACCCAAGAGGGTATTTATAGCACAATTTTCACCTGCAATGTATCGTGAGAAAGGCCCGCAAGCCGACCAAAACGTCGATCACCATTGAATAAATCTTTATATTTATTCACTAGACCACGCGAGTGCCACTTCTTAATTTACCTTTAACTTAGAGGGAAACCAGATAACACTTAAAAGTTCACATTATTTCAGTACATTTACCAGTTTACATCCCTATTCAACATGATGTAAAGTCGTCTTCCCCATGCTGTAGATTTTAGTTCCTTTACTATATGTGAATGGAGCCGATTAGTAGACGGGGAAGTGGCTACATAATACGGTAAGTAGGGGTCTTACCGATGCGGCCACCAGTATGTATCAGCTGCCGCAGAGCATGTACTGGTGCACAGTATGCCAAGAGTTGACCGCCTATGGCACAGTGCTTGGCAGTGGGTAATGACCCATCAGGATTTACACAGCAGGCATCCCTGCCTCTGAATTGGACTCCCACTGTGTGAATCCTACCAAGCTGCATCAGTCTGTAAGAGACGCCCATTGAGAGTAAACAGAATAAGTCACTCTCCCTGTGCATCTCTAACAGTTGATCGCGCGGCTTTTATTTTAATAACAAAATATTGAAGCAGGAGGTCTCCGCAGCTGAACCACATTCATTTCATTTTTAAATGTCACGGTCACTTGACGCGGGAGATTTAAACAATACAGGGAGATACCGGCACCACATACTGGGGACTGTAACTTGGAAAGCAGGGGGTCCCTGAGACTGAAATGTATTATATTTGGTGATTGTTTTTCATTTTTAGCTTGCCCATTCATTTCCATAGTGGCAAACCATGCCCAAGTATCCAAGAATCAAACTCAAATAGAAATGTTGGACCCAAAATGCACCAGGTTTAGATTTAGAAAGCAGAGAATGTTTTGATGGCATGGAGAAAAGGTTGTCGATACTGTAACATTTTCCCATTTCTTAGAGCTTTTTGAATTGTGTATGTTTACAAAACATCCAGCTATTATTACCTTCTCTTTTTCTAAAACCTGTGATGATTTTTTTCGCTCATGACAAAGTTAGATTCTAATTATTGTACTGTATTATCCTAAATTCCTTTATTGCACTTTGTATGGCCTGCTGACTTCTGCACACTGCATGCATGGTATAAGCAAGCATCTAACTGACTAAATTGTTCCTGATTTTATGTTCTCCTTAAGCTTAGTAAATATTTAAAGGCAGAGGCTGGAAAGACTGGAGACTCTATATCGCAGCTCATTTTTGTGTCCGTGATCACCTTTTCAAATATTAATATTTATTTATATTTTACCGTGGATACTCTGTTCCCCAAAAGAAAGGTTTCTGAAGTTCTCCAGCTGGGAATCCTGCAGATACGCAAATACAGAAAATAAAATAAATACAGTATTTGATCTATTCATACAATAGCATTAAGTTAACGGTAAATGCAAACACAAAATGCTTTTCAGGAAAATGTAAACAGGATGCCTTAGAGCAGCGGTGCGCAAACTGGGGGGGCGTGACCCCCAGGGGGGGCATGTGACTGACTGCGGGGGGCGCAGGGCTTACAGAGGCCCCGCGCGCTTCCCGAAGACACTTAAATTAAGTGCCGGGGGAGCTGCAGGGCCTCTGTAAACCTTTACTTACCTTGGCTCCGGCGACTTCTTACACGCATCGCCATGGCAACACGGCATCATTTGGTTCATGTGATGTCACGTTGCTATGGCAACGTGCCGTCATGACGCTGGAGCCGAGGTAAGCGGGGCTGAGGGAGCAGGCCGCGGAGCAAGGGGATCGCTGGCAGGGAGGCGCAGGGAAAAAAGTTTGCGCCCCCTGCCTTAGAGTAATTACCAATGTTTCTACATTCTATATTAAATGGAGATCTATCCTATTGTTATTATTAGAAATACAGCTCAACCCCGTTTTAATGCAATCCATTACAACGCGAATCCGCTTATAGCGCTATGCAAGCATGGCTCCCAATTGATCGTATATATGAATGCTTTACAACACGATTATTGGTGTCTTAAATACTTTATTGTACAATGCACACAATGTACATTATTTCTAACGCAATCTGCTTATAACGCGATGTGATTCTTTGGAACCCAAGCACATCGTTATAAGGGGGTTGAGCTGTATTGATAGATAAATGTGCACAATTCAAGCTGTACCATGCTAAAATAGGCCTAATTACCCGTCCCTTACATGCAAAATAATCTACAAAGGCACTGCAAAACCACAACCACTGTTTTCTAGTACCCTAGTCCAAGCAGGCCATACAGTATGTCCTATTTGGTTATCTCTATGAGGGGTACTCAACTCCAGTCCTCAAACCCCCAAACAGGTCAGCTATTCAGGATATCCCAGCTTCAATCAGTCATTGAGGTGTCTCAATTAGTCCCTGCTTCAGCATAGGTGAGCCTCTGATTGAGCCACCTGTGCTGAAGCTGGTATATCCTGAAAACATGACCTGTTGGGAAGGGGGGGGGGGGGGGTTGGCTTGAGGACCAGAGTTGAGCACCCCAGATCATTACCACAGTCATAATACAATTATCCAAATTGCATTTTCACCACTGAGGAATAGTGAGAGAAAAAAGCCTTAGGGCAAATAAATACTGTTATTGCAACCATTCAGACTAAATTAATGAACTTGCATGATTAATTTGACAAGTATTATTCATTTATATGCTAGTTGGTATGCTTTACTCTCTCCTTCAGCCTTTATTAAATAGGGTGAAGGGAGTTTTGCACAAAGTGTGCCTTTGGGGTTTGTTGAATAGGAGCCATTGATGCAGAGACAGAAGATGAAAATAATGAATAGTGACAATATTTATACAATAAATATTTCTGAATCCTATTTAATCCTGCATAAATCAGACACAGTAATGTGGAATGTCCCTATTCTAAGCATAGTTTAATGTGTGCATCACTCTGCACGCACTTCCGGTATAAATGAAAAGGTTTCTATCACTCTAGTCAGTGTTTTACTGTGAAATAAATTACTGGATATGCCATTGCGATCAATCAATCAACAGGTTTTTTTGTAATGTTTTTATATGTCCATGCCTAAGCCTAATGTATACGTAAAAAAAAATCACTGTTTGACATAGTTACCTTGTAGATGAGGTTGAAAAAAGACATGTCTATCAAGTTCAACCTATGCTAAATTTAGACAATAGATACTTATCCTCTATTTGTATTTACACTATTTTGATCCAGAAGAAGGCAAATAAAAAACCCCAGTGAAACATCATCCAATGCTGTTTCATAAAGGTCAAATAAAATTCCTTCCCGACTCCAAATAATTAATCCTTTCCATGTTTTCTTATTTGGTATATCCCTTTATACTTTTCCTTTCTAAAAAGATGTCCAACCGGTTTTTTTTTTTTAAAAGATATCTATTGCATCTGCCATCACAGTCTCCATGGGTAATGAATTCCACATTTTAACTGTCCTAACTGTAAATAACCCTTTCCTTTGTTGCCAGTGAAATCTCCTTTCCTCCAACCTTAAGATATCACCCTTTATCATTTGTACTGCCCTTGGGATGAATAGTTCGTTTGAAAGCTCTTTGTATTGACCCCGAATATTTGTATATAGTTATTGTGATGGCAGCGGTAAATGTGACTGCTTTTAATAAATGTCAAACCTGCCATTACACCTACCTGTCAGTAATACATTGGTGTTATGTTTGTATATATATATCTGTATTGTAAGCCTGGTTCCACCACTTCAGGAACCAGGAGTTCATGTTAAGTTCAGCTGGAATGCTGTAAAGGGGTCTGTGATCTTTCCAAGTAACTCTTTGCATGTAAATGTGTTTGTTGTTGCATTTCCACCCACCAATCAGGGGTTAGGTCATATTGTAAACACCTGGGGGGAGGGAGACCCCTAGCTAGAGCAGATAAGCTCAGTTTAGCTTTAGCTGTGAATTCAGAGTGCTTCACCTGAGGCAGCTGGGAAGAAGCCGTGAGTAACTGGGAGAAGCTGCAGAGGACTGCAGGGAGAAAGAACAGGGTAAATCTCTTTAGGGAGGTCCATGCACCCATGTTTATAGGGTAATCCAGATTATGACAGTTATCATATCCCCTTTTAGACGCCTCTTTTCTAATGTAAACTAATTTAAATTAGCTAGCCTCTCCTCATAAGTCAGACTCTCCATCCCCTTTATGAATTTGGTGTCTCTTCTCTGCCCCTTTTCTAGTCCCAGAATGTCTTCTTTATGCCCAAAACTGTACTCTATTCAAGGTGTTGTCTTAATAATGCTTGTATCACTTTCAGATCAAATCCCTTTTTTAATTGGCTAATATTCCCAATAATATGGTTACCTCATATTTAAACTTACTCTTCCTGTACAGTAATTAGACTCTCATATGAGAATCCTCTTTAAACCTTTAAATTATTCTCACTACCAACTCATCACATAATGTATATTATTGAATTGACACAAGAAAGTTTGTTACTCCAAATGTAAGTATTTTACCAGGCAAAATCTTGATCTATTATACATTGCAAACTACATCTTCAATACTAAATTAGAATAATGAAAGGTAATTGTTAGAAATATAGTTTTATGATTTGTCATGATTTTTATTATGTGCCATATATACTTTGTTTTGCCTGTCTTGCTAAATGAAGACATGAAGCAGTATCAAAAGAAATCTTTAATGTAATTTAACAATGCAGTACATATGTAGCCTGATTAACTTTCCCTGCAAATATCACAGATTAAGGGCCATATTTACCAAGAGGTACTATTACATAAGAGACCTTAGGGACTATTTGAAGTTGTTTGTGGAGTTGTAGGACAAAATCATTGCGTGCACAGGAAATAGCAGGTTTGTGGCACATAAAAAAAGTAATCAATTTAGACTTGTAAAAGGATGACTCGACAGGCAGAGCATAGGAATGTGAATGACTAATTTATTTAAATTAGATAAACACGGGGCGTACACACATTGCATAGCACCGTTCTTGCATTAGCCTCCAATTTAGAGTATATCTAATGGCTGTTCTAAATTTAGAAAGGCATCGTCATGCCTTCTGATGTATTTTTGAACAAGTACCAACTTGCATAGAATGTTTTACTGAAGAAATGGCCCAGAGAACAAGGGAAATAATTTTTAGAGCTCTTCTGAGTTTGTTCTGGATGCCTCATGAGGTTACTGATTCATCATCAGGATCAACATACCATAGGTACTGGCCAACATTTCACATTATCCTAAAAAACGGTAGATCTTACGTTGATGCAGAAAAATATCACACCCCAAAAATATTTGTTTGCTTGAGACAGTCATTAAACATGCATGAAAAAAAGTTAGAATCTCAATATCATAATTTATAAACAGATGATAATGACTCTTTGGGGGAATCCTTGATGGAGAAGGATTTAGGAGTGCTTGTAGACAGCAGGCTTAGCAATAGTGCCCAATGTCATGCAGTAGCTCCAAAGGCAAACAAGATCTTATCTTGCATCAAACGGGCAATGGATGGAAGGGAAGTAAACATAATTATGCCCCTTTACAAAGCATTAGTAAGACCACACTTTGAATATGGAGTACAATTTTGGGGACCAATCCTAAGAAAAGACATTATGGAACTAGAGAGAGTGCAGAGAAGAGCCACCAAAATAATAAAGGGGATGGACAATCTAACTTATGAGGAGAGGCTAACTAAAGTAGATTTATTTACATTAGAAAAGAGGTGTCTAAGAGGGGATATGATAACTATATACAAATATATTCGGGGACAATACAAGGAGCTTTCAAAAGAACTATTCATCCCACAGGCAGTAAAAAGGACTCAGAGCCATCCCTTAAGGTTGGAGGAAAGGAAATTTCACCAGCAACAAAGGAAAGGGTTCTTTACAGTAAGGGCAGTTAAAATGTGGAATTCATTACCCATGGAGACTGTGATGGCAGATACAATAGATTTGTTCAAAAAAAGGTTGGACATCTTTTTAGATGGGAAAGGTATACAGGGATATACCAAATAAGTATACATGGGAAAGATGTTGATCCAGGGATTAATCCGATTGCCAATTCTTGGAGTCAGGAATGAATTCATTGTTCCCCTTAATGGGTTTTTTTGTTTGCCTTTCTCTGGATCAATAAGTAAGTATAGATATAGGATAAAGTATCTGTTGTCTAAATTTAGCATCGGTTGAACTTGATGGACCTACGTCTTTTTTCAACCTCATCTACTATGTAACTATGTAACTCTGTAGCACCCAATTCTATATCCTATCATAAGCACAGAAATAACATATGCGCAGTGTACACCCCTGATATTTCTGCATTGCCTAACCAACTTTAAGGCAATAATTCTATATACTCCAGAAGAGGTGCCTAGGCAGTTTTAGCTGAAAATCCTAATTGACATCAATGCAGATTTTGGGAAAAAAACAGGGCCAAACGACTTGTTTGTAATATTTAGAATAAGACTTTAAATCTGGGCCCTTTCACATTAATGGGTAGTAAGGGGTCTTTCAGTATCATAAGGTAACTTATGGAATAGTGTTTTGCCATGGTCTTGCGACCCCAGAATTTTCACATCTGAACATAATCATGAGGAATGTTAAGTAAACTCTAATTGTAATTTAACATTTAGGTGAAATATTTGAAGGAAAGGCAGTAATACTGTACCATTATGTCTCCAACTCTCCATATTATTATTATATTTGCCATTTGTACACTTTAGAAAACAGTCTGTTTATAAACAGACTTATTATAAGCCACATTTGGAGAATATTACCATTCTTTTGCCTGTTCTAGTAATACAGTATGCAACATTTATGTATTTTAAGAAATATTTAAAAAAAATTGAGGTTTAACTGCAGTCATGTTGGAATATCGCAGACTAAAAATATCAAAATGACAACCATTGTACTCAACTTGACATTGGAAGTGACAGTTTAACATTTTCACAAGATATTTAAAAATGTAATTATCAATTGCTTCCATTTTTTTAATAAGTGGAGTTTTTATATATTTTATAGGATGTGCTCCTTCTAAAGGAATTTATTACCAGTGAACCAGTTTCCATGTGCTGGACAGCTGAATGAATTAAAGCTGTAATATATTTATCTTCACCTCTAGGCCATCTGTGCAAATTTGATGTTACTGATAGTGTCAAAATGCAGTTACAGTGTCTTTCATTGCCTCATGTAAAATTAAACAAGTAACTAATGTCTACGTAATATATACCTCAACTGCAGTGTACTGTAGTTAACCCTAATTGAAAATCTTCTGTGTAACAGAGGTGTAGGATTAAAGATGTAGTGGACATTTGTGTATTTAGGAGGCAAATATTTGGTCCCATAATGTTATTGTATCGGTATACTGTAACTGATGTAAAACACCATTATAACACATTATTGAGGATATTTTCAGTAAAATTACAATACCAGTTGTCAATGGTCTTTCAAATAAATGGCTACTAAGGATTGATAATAGCTGTTTCACTTTAATGAACTTACTACATACTTTATCAATTGAGGAGGGACATAGTTCAGGAAGAAGATGATTCTCAGGTACAGAACCCTTTACATGAAAGGACACTTGACTGGGACTTGGTTAGGATGCTCTTGAACCTGAAATCAGCTAAAATCTTATGACATGTAGATTATAAGGTCAGGAATTACAAGGGATAAGTATTTGGAAGGTCATGCATTATATCAAGGGTGATACATTTGTTATCCGGTTAGAATTTCTTCCTGAGTGTTTTGTGGGGAAGGGGGCAGCAACTTGTGTGTGTGTGTGTATATATATATATATATACATACACACACTTATACATATACATTTTAAGTTATGGTGGGTGAAAAAGGCAACAAAAAACTGCACCACAGACCTGATATTCTTTATTGGCTATATATTACATATATACACCATAATACTAAGTTGGATTCCGTCTGTTTGTTTGTATGTCAGAAGCATCGAAATCTCAGAAACGGCACCACGTAGCAAAACAAAACTTTTACTGTACATTCTGCTGCAGATTTGTAGGTCAGCGCAACTATTTTGAGCTTCCAATGTGACTCATCTCCCAAATTATGGACATTCTAAATTTCCCTCGGCTGTCCAGCAAATCCATTAGAGCAGGAGCATGGGGCGAGGGCGTGGCTACTAAGTGAGGGGGCGTGTTCTTGCCTGGATCGGGGCTGTGTTTGTGTGTCTCTGTGTCTCTGTGTGTGTGTGATGTGAGATGTGCGGGGGAGATGGTGCCAGCGGGTGGCTGGGGGGGGGAGATGTGCCAGCTAGCGGGGGAAAATGTACCAGGGGGGGAGATGTTCCAGCTAGCGGGGGGAGATGTACCAGCAGAGCGGGGGACATGTGCCGACAGCAGGGGGAGATGTACCAAGGGGGGGGGGCAGGAAAATGTGCCGCCAGCAAGGGGAGATGAACTAACAGGGGGGGGGGGCAGGAAGATGTGCCGGCAGCGAGGAGACATGTCACAGCAGCGCGGGGAGATGTGCCGCCAGCAGGGGGGAAGGGCGGGGACATGTTCCGGCAGCGGGGGGAGACACACACACAGACAGACACACATATACACACACACAGACACACAGACACACAGACACACACAGAAAGAGACAAATCTCACCCCCGCACTACATCCAGCAGCAGGGGGGGGAGGGGGACATGTATTCAATATTACATTCCCCAGCCAAAGCCGGTGCACAAAAGCTAGTATATATATATATAAATAAATAAAACGGAAATAGCCGTGTTAGTCCAGTTGCGATAGTGCAGAATAAATTAGTTCTTCAGTATTAGGTGATACCTTTTTTATTTGGACTAAGAATTTATGTCATAGGACAAGCTTTCGAGAGTTCTCCTCTCTTCCTCAGGTCAGCAATACTTATTAACTTTGTTAATCCAAATGGTAGTTTTTTTTTATGACAACATAAAGTAAAAATTATATAAGACTCTATCTTCTGTAGATCCCACATGGAGATCTTCCAGAAGGTGATGACATTATTAAAGCTACTGTGGGAAACAATAACAGGATTATTTGTGTGGGCCACCGTTGTGTAAGATACTATAGGCACTGAAGATTAAAAGTAAAAGGACTTGTATTTATTAATGCAGATAAGTCTCTTTAACTCTCTGTACTGTACTTTCCAAATGAAAGAAATGTAAAATAAAAATAGAATGCTTTTTCAAATATTAATTAATTTATTATACGTAGCCATATCATGTAGAACATTACTGCACTACAAGCAGGAATATAATAGCTAGGAAATCAGCAAAATAGTATGAGTGCTATTGTTAAGAGTTCCAAGATAAACCAAAACATCACAGGCCCCTTTCTACAAAAGAGCCACGGGACTGTTAAAAGCAGTTTTCAGTACTTACTAATTTGGTTGGTAGATGCACTGTAGAAGGCATTGACAGTAGTAGGGCTGGTGAACCATCTGCATGGAAACAGATGACAATTTATTTTCCAGGGTACTTAACATGTTCATCATTACTCCGTTCATTTCCCCTTGATGTTTAACAACGTTTTTAGACTTCAAAACATGTGCAAAACATGTCACTAATGTTATCATAGACAACTATTCACATGCTAAGCAATAGATGTTGCAGGACTTACATTATTTAGTGTGTTTACTATAGATGAAACTTGTGTACAGGTCTCATAGGTCTCATTTTGAAGTTTACTTAACCCCATTTAGAGCAATGAAATGTTAATGTTGATAAATGTGGTTACATTTTTTTTTTTTTTTTACCAGACGGGACATTTTATTTAATAATATTTTCAGTCCATCAATTGTATAGACTCTAAATTAATTGAAGACCCCGAAGCTCCATGTAGTTCAATTGGAAATGGAGTTAAATAATGAAGCTTAACTGCTTACAGGATTTGATGTTTTACAATTGTTGATTAAAATCAGGAGCATTTTAGATATTCTTGAATGCATAATTATTGAAGCTCATCTACCACTCGAAATGAGTGCAATAATGTTTAAAGCAAGTAGTGGGAAAAATAGTTAATAAATCTTCTTTACAATCATCTCAGATATTATTGTTAAACACAATATATGCTCTTTGTTATTGGAACAAAACCAAAACAATACTTATATCATTTGCTAAGATGTGCAACTGTAATTCATTAGGTGTAGTTTATGTAAATGTTGAAATTATTCAGTCATGGTTATTAACTTTTAAAAGGATTTTTTGAGCTTAGCTTCACCCGCCTCATTTCCAGTAGTATTTTTTAATATTGCCTAAGTGGTTGGTTCCACTAATCATATCAACTTACTAGAAATCTTAATCTCAGTTAAAACCATAATAAACCAAATCAAGTGTGTTTTACATAAAAATTGAAGCTCGCCTAAGAAATATGGATGAATTGAACATTCTAAAGAGCCATCTCGCCATTTAACAGCAGAGACAAACTCTTTGTATCCACGACACTACATTAACCAATCAGAATATTGCCTATATCCTTCTGATGGAAACGTTCCAGAAAAGGAGAGAAGAGGATCGATTGGCCCGAAATAGTTAAAGGGAAGGAGGCATAATGTGGAAGGGTATTTGTAGAAAACATAGGGAGATTTTCCTACCCATACAATCACAGACTTTAACCTCATAAAAAGCAGACTTAAATATAACATTTTCACCTTCAATTATTAGAAGTAGATTCTATTTCCATCAGATTTTTGTGACAATTGACAACATTCTGGTGACATTCTGAGCAATGTGAACATTTGCAAAAATATAGAAAAACGTGACGTAAGAGACAACTGAAATGTTATGAAGCAAATTTGAAGACAGTCACATTATAGAGCTGTTAATAACTTAAATTATAGTGTTCAGACCTTTCAAACCCTCATAGGTTTGTTTTTCAAGTGTACTGTGTCAGTGATGCTTAATAGAAATGGGCAATTTTTTACTTAGAATTTTAATCCAACCCAGATTGGCCAGTTCCTTTTTCCTTTCAGCCGCGGATGTTCACTGATCAGTCTCAAGAAGTCAATTCCTTGGAGTTTTCTATCACTGAAAATCCGCTGTGTCAGATTAGTAATCAGACCCTGAAAACTGACTCCGAATCACAGAATTATAATAAGGGCAGGAAGAGCCTAGGAGGATTATAAATAGTGGTGCAGTTTCAAATTGAAGCCATTGTGTTGTAGGTACTGCAGGGTGTATATGTTGGGTTGGTTAGGCCAGGGGTGCTCAACTCCAGTCCTCAAGCCCTCTTTACAGGTCAGGTTTTCAGGATATCCCTGCTTCAGCACAGGTGTCTCAATCAGACCCTGCTTTAGCACAGCTTGCTCAATCAGAGACTTGGGGCCTCATGCAGAGAGCAGCGCTAACAGGGAAAGCGGCATGTATTGGCGAAATCTGCCTTTAGAAAGGCAGATAATGGGGAGTTTTAAAAAAAGCGCCATTTTTTTTTCTCAGAATCTCGCCGCGCGGCTGGAGAGAACAGAAATCTCTCCAGTCTTGAAAACGGCCGTATGCAGAGAGCAGCGAACGCCATCTAGTGGCTGTTCGCGGCAAAAAAATGGCGCGATTTTCAACATTTTTCCTCTCCACCAAGTAGCTGGCGCTCCGCAGCCGGTGGAGGAGAGAAAAAAAAAAAATCGATTTCTTTCCCACTAGTTTCAACAGCGCTCATAGCGCTGTTTGAAACTCTCCATATGCAGAAAGGATTGTAAATGCAGTTTTATGCCCTTTCTGCATATGGAGAAAAAAACTCTCCAATAAAGCTAAAAAAAATTCCCCTCTCCAATTCTAAATAGCGCTGCTCTCTGCATGAGGCCCTTGGTCTTTGACTGAGCCATGATTGAGCCTCCTGTGCGGAAGCTTGGATATCCTGAAAACCTGACCTATTAGGGTGTCTTGTGGATTGGAGTTAAGCACCCCTCCGTTAGGCTGTTGCTGCTGTATTCCTATAGCTCAAACAATCCATTATTTACTTAATACAATTTGTAGTTTAACCATTAACTTGTGAGTGACTGGACTGACCCCTGTCTGTGTGTGCCCAGTGTCCATTCCTGGGCTGTGGCATGCCTGAACTTAGTGGTCCTGCACTGTTTCTCTGTCTAGTAAATTAAGTACAGTATATTGCAGTATATTATTATTTAATAATCATAATATTAATAAGAATTCTGATTTTTTTTACAACAAATCAATCCGTTGTAGTTTTTTTTTTAAATTACAATCTGATGTCAGATTCGATATAAACATGGTCTGTGGACTGTATTTACATTAAGTCCAACATTGGGTTATTTACAATCTGAGAAGCCGAGCCTTATGGATGGATTTAAAATAATCGGATTTGGAATGAAATCCTGGATAAATCTGAGAAGGGGATTTAGACCATTCTGCCCATCTCTAATGCTGAAATACTACTTGGATATAATTTAACGGTTTCCTCAAACTTAATCTGTTTGGTCTCAGCCCCATGCTGATGTCATGTGTAAAATCATGCTAAACAGGAAGAAAGGAGAAAAAGATAGGGCGCATTGAACGTGGGAGGCAAGGAAATATCATGGATAACAGTGACCTTACATACAAGGGAGGAGCCAGAGGAACTGGAACCGTTCGCAAGTCACTATGTTGACAAAATTAAGTCTTAAAAATGATAGAAAATGCATTTAGGCACTTAAAGCTTTTTAAACATGTTATACCTGAAATGTATTAGTTTGGTGCCATGAGGCATGGCACCTCACAGAAAAAACACCCATACACTTTAATAGGGATTTTAAGCCCAAAACAGCCCTCAGATGATTCTAACAAAGGCAGACTGGCCATTCATCCTAATTGCCTAGCAGTTGGTTGAATATCAATTTTGGTTGTGGATTTGAACCTCTTAATTGGAAGTGATGGGTGTGACAGTGAGGGGGTAACCAGGCTCACTAATAAAGGTTGAGCCCACTAGGTTGCCCCGAGCTGTGTTTGGGGGTCATAGAGTGTCAGCTCTTGGTCCTGCATGTTGTACATGTACCGCTATGCAATGTTTGTAAAATGTGCAACCATAAGGATAAGGGGGCAGGGGGCAAGGTATCCCCAGAACAGTGTATGGGTCCCTAGTCTCATGGGGATGCCCAGTTCATGCCCAGATAACCCTAATCCTAGTATAAGGGGTTCAGGGGGATACTCCAGTCAGGTATAAGACTGTGAAGCTTTTAGAAAAAGTCTAAGTTTGCAGAGTGTAAGGGATGTGGCTAGTGGGTAACACAGCTCAGATTTTCACTCTATCCCTCACACCAATAGACTTAGGACATTTTAATAAGAACATTTATAAAATATATATTTTTAAAGCTGGTATGTTTTAAAATATGTTATACTTATACATTGTACATAAGCTGGGTCCTTTTACTGCAGAACTCCACATGGGGCTTATGAGCTACCAGGGTGTGGTGCCAGGGTGTCCTAAGTCCATAGATCAAAGTGACACCTTTTGCCAGGAGTGTGAACAGACATCTGTGCAGGATGGCTGAGTTAAATGTCCAAGTCCTGGGCTGATTACAGGCTCTTCCGACCAGTAGTCACCTCCCTAGACTAAGAGGCACCTGGCCTCTCCATGAGAAGTAGACAAGATGGCGATTTTCGCACATGCCCTTTGCTATACTGAAACGTAGATGCCAGGCATCGCAAGACTGGCAAACATGTGAATGGCTAGCAGTAAAGTTCCCACATTTGTGGGTTGGCAGTAATGCTGTGGGACTGACTTTGCAAATGCTTTAAAAAAGTTAGTAGCCAGCCCAGGAAGAGATCCCAAGACAGTTCCAAGTTGTGACTCCAAGCCCAAAGAAGCCTTGTGGAGCTAGCAAGGAAACAGCTGCGGGACGGCTGAGCAGAATATTTTCTAAGTCCTACTTTCAGCACCATTTCCAACTGACTTGTTAAAGACTTTATTTCGGTCAAGGAAGTTTAGTTTTTCAGCCCAAAACCCCAGTAAGTGTGTTTTCTCCTGTTTGTTTTTTGATTGTAATTCACTGTGCGAATGTCTGTTTCCAAGAACTAAATGCAATTTATTTTACATTTTGATTTTGCTCAATGATATGATCCAGGATAAAGGGGTAAGTACCTGGTCTCCCGTGACAATGGGGAAGGCAGTGTCATTCCCGGCTTAGGTGGACGGAATGGGAGTGTCTTTCTGTATAGTGTTACATGTGGCCTGGGCAGATAGAAGCTATGGGGGTACGAGCGGAGGGTATCCCTCAAGGTCTTAGAACATGATAACAGAGCAATCTGTCTGGGTCCCTAGTTTCTGTTAATGGTTTTGTTTATTATGTTGATTTGTTATTAATAGACCTGTGACCGGTTTATCCCCCCAATGCGTTATGTAGTGTGGTTTTTGGGACTCAGGGGAAGGCTCAAGGCATGGGGTATGTCAAGGAAATTAAACCTGCTAAAAGTGGTTCCCACTTCTGGAAGACAACATCAGCAAATGCAAAAAAATAAAAAAACACAATAGCCATGGATATTTTCCTTTTTTATATTTGGTGCAATAATGGTTTGATAGTTAGACCTCAAATAAATCCGCAAATGGATTTGGTCGGTTTTAATTCACACGAATTCATCAAAAACCACCGTTGGATACAATAGTTTTGTAGAATCCAATCCGTGGATTCAGCGATCTGTTGGTGTATTATTAAAAATCCACAGAATCGGATTGAATTCTTCAAATCCGTCAATGGATTGCGGAATCTGCTGAGTGTATTGGCAATAATAATGAAAAAATCCGCAAAACGCGAATCGCCCTTTTTGAGATTGATCCGCAGAAATCCGTGGACTAAAGGAACCGATCGATCTGCTGTGAATCCAAATCCACCCCAAAAATTTGCCCATCTCTAGGCGTGAATATGCTCAATCTTCTTCACTGCCTCAAAATACTCCCTAACACACCCATTCTCTGTTTGCATTCCAGTTTTGAAAACCAACTGCCTCCTCTCCTCCTCCTCCGTTTTTCCTTATGTGGGCTATCAATCTTCAGAAATGGAAGGAAAATCAAATCTCTAAAACTCTAATTGAAAATTAAGTTCCTTCCATAGCAATCTCTTCAAAATTATTTCTTTTGCATACAGAATAGAAAAAGTAGTTTTGGTATCTTCATCATTTTTAAAGGCCTAGTTACTGTAGAGTTGAGATATAATCTTGAAATAAATCATTTGACCTACTCTTTTCTAGAAATGTCTTTTCTCAGCCAGGAGAAATCAGACTGGGCTAAAAAGTGGAGGGTCTGTAGCACATTTCCAAAATAGTCAGATTCCGAGAATTTCAGCTGTGAAGGTAAAAAGAAAATGTATTAATTCATGGTAGTAATATTGACTATTCTAAACAACAAAAAAATCTTTAAGATATGCAGACACTTAAATATTAATAATATAATAAATATATAAAATATATAAAATATATAAATATATAAAATATAATAAAATGAGTAAGTGATGTGGGTTGACTATGATAGTATAGGTGTTCCATTTAATCTTCATTGAAGCATCCAAGTTTAAGATTATAGACAGAGACAAACAGTATTTTCAGCAAATAGAAGAGAATGCAGCGCACCACGATCCAAAGAGAAGAACAGGTCTGGCCAAAAAACAATCTTTATTGAAGAGTCATAAAAACAAGGGATGCAGCCCTTCTACGCGTTTCGTGTCTAGCACTTTATCAAGAAGTGCTTTCACACGATATACAGAACATTTAAATAGCAATGGCTGCCAAATCTCGCGATACCTATGACGTCACAGCTCAACCGCGAATATTGCATTCCAGCGCAGGTGTATACCATAGGAATGAGGGAACATGCACCCTGTGTCAGATTTTATCACTCTCCTGTTGGGTGTCCCTTTAAGGATGATGTGTGGGCTGACATATGGATGGTCACTCCCCCATGTCAGACGGGGGACATATGCGCTGTGGTAGGATTAATTTACATTTTTTCATGTATTTGAGATATTGTGATGCCCTATTTCTTATTGCACCACCATTATCTCGCGCATGCACATGGAGGCGGGGTGGGGGCGTATACAGCCATTACCAGTGTCCATCCCTCTTTTTGGGGCACTCCCCTATGGGCGTTCCCTATGAGTGGATGTTAGGACTGCATTATGGCCAGTCACTCCCCCACGCTGGGCCTCAGAGCGCATGCGCTAGATGGTAAGTTTTCATTGGCCGCGGTTGAGCTGTGACGTCATAGGTATCGTGAGATTTGGCAGCCATTGCTATTTAAATGTTCTGTATATCGTGTGAAAGCACTTCTTGATAAAGTGCTAGACACGAAACGCGTAGAAGGGCTGCATCTCTTGTTTTTATGACTCTTCAATAAAGATTGTTTTTTGGCCAGACCTGTTCTTCTCTTTGGATCGTGGTGCGCTGCATTCTCTTCTATTTGCTTGACTTCATCTCTCTTCAGCAGCACGCGGTGGAGGGGAGACTCTGGTTGCTGAGTGAATACTGTGAGTACTCAGGGCCAACCCAATGAGGTAGGGGAGGCTGTTTCTGGACAACCTATCCCAGCCTTCAGGGTATCTAGTGCCCCATTGCTTTATGCCCAGTATATACACCAATTAATGCATTGATATCCAGAGTGTGCTCCCCTCCTTCCTATATATAGTACACTTTGAGCACCTTACTCCACCAAACAAACAGTATTTTCAGCTTCATGGACTTTATAGGGTCCGAGGAATTTGTAAACTACGTAACTTTGTAAACAACAGTGAACAATTGATCAATTCCAGTATTTAAATCTATACACTGTAGAGCTATGTTTACACAAAGAAGTACACTGCCATAAAACAATGGGTTGGAAGGTATCTTCCAGTGCCGGATGGTATCTTATACTGGAAGACTGCTAAGTAAATATGGGTTATAATATTTTAATAACCATTATAGGCTAAAGCAGTAAAATTCCGGGCATTGGAGGCGCATGCGCGACGGCAAGGAGCATGGTCGCCTAGGTTAAGAGCTCCGTGTCTCGCTTGCTGAAATCGATAGCTGAAACCTAACAAAAGCACCCATCCAACTGAAAGTTTCATTAAATAAACCCCACACAGTCCCGAGATGTCCAGAAAAACCCCCAAAGTAGCCAGAAAGAAAGGATTACCGGAGTACTTCGGCTGTGCAGGGGCGAGTGGAGCAGGGGGAGAAATGGCACCGCATTCAAATGCCGGATCGGAGACTGAGCCGGAAGGCGAAGGAGAGGAGCGGGACAACCCGGCACTGCGGCCAGTTAGACAGTGCGATTTAGATAAACTGTATGACAACCTAAAAACACTACTTCAGGCAGAACTCAAGGACCTAAAGAAAGAGGTGTCTGGTCTGGGGGAAAGGACAAACACCCTAGAGAACAAAGTGGATCAATCGATCAGGGCAATAAAGAGGCAGGATCAGAAATACACGGGCCTACAGGACCAAATAAACGAACTGCGGGAGCGCCAGGAGGACTCGGAGAACAGGGACAGGCGCAACAACCTCCGGATCAGAGGGGTCCCTGAATCTGTCCTGGACAGCAAAGAGTTTATCTCAGGGAGGCCCTGCTC
The DNA here is from genome assembly GCF_040206685.1 of Ascaphus truei. Lineage (NCBI taxonomy): Eukaryota > Metazoa > Chordata > Amphibia > Anura > Ascaphidae > Ascaphus > Ascaphus truei. The sequence continues at coordinate 112,177,987 of NC_134485.1, read as the reverse complement.
CCTGATACCCCAAAAGAGTATCTGGCGCTAGATAGGTGCCACAGAGCCCTAAGAGCCAAGCCGCTACTGCACGAACAGCCAGGGACATTGTGCTCAGGTTACATTACTACCGCACAAAAGAGGCTGTCTTACACAAAACAAGACCCCTACCTGTGGTGGAACACGAGGGCGCGAGAATGTCCATCTTTCAGGACCTGTGCCCGGAGACGTTGGCCCGCTGCAGAGCCCTGCTACCAATTACAAAAACCCTAAGAGAGAAGGGGGTAAGGTACAGGTGGACCTTTCCCTTCGGCCTACAGGTAGCAAGAGGCGGCAAAGCGTTCACCCTCCAAGGGCCAGATGAGAGGCCAGCCTTCCTCCACAAGTTGGGCCTAGGAGAAGCCCCTACAGCGGTGGACCCAACTAACCCACTCCCGGAACCCATATGGGAGCAATGTGCAAGGGCCCCCAGGGAGCAGAGGGAAGCAGAACAGTCTTAAAACCCCCACAAAACAAAATAAAATAAAGTTGAGCCATTTGTTGATGGACTTTCGTTAAGTTACTAGAAAACATACCCCCGGGCCCCGTTGAATCGGTACTACAAGTCGGACCCCACCCCCTGTAAAGAGCGAACCGAGCCCCCACAACTCAGCAGCGGACGGTCCACGAACGTCCACCACGCACTAAAGATGAAATTACCATCATAAAATTTTCGGCCTACATTTTCTGTGGTAGCGCCCCCCACACAAGATGGCGAAGACACCCCCGTTGGCGGGAATACACTGTTTGCCGCAGGAGCAGGACGAGAGTGGAGAGCGGGAAACAGGAGCAGGCGCACGCACCTCCACACTGGTGAGAGACGAGATCCAAAATGGCCACCGCGTCACGGAGTGGAACCATCTTGGAGGTGGCGCGGAGCCTGCCCCCACTGTCGCAGGCGGACGACATCACAGGCGTAGACAGCGCTGGACGAACGGGAGGGGAAAGATGGCAGGCAGCTTAGCAAGAGGGCAGAGTAGGTATACGAGGGAGCAGTAAGTAAAGAGAGGAGTATTGAAGGAGTAAAGCAGGTGAGAGTAAGAAGGTAGGACAGAAGGTACGTGAAGCAGGGAGAAAGCAAGTAGTAAGGAAGTTGAAGGATATAAGCAAGTGTTAGAGTAAGAAAGGAAATGAGAGGTGAGGGAGGAAAGAAGTAGATACAAAAGCAAGGCAGACGGGGAGGGGACGTGCATGATGGGAGGAGGGAGTGGTGACTGGTAGCAGCGTGAAGGGGGAAGTGAGGATTGGCATAGCAGGTAGTGGAAAGAATGAGTTAGGGAGCGGAAGTTATAATGAGAGGGAGAGAAAGAGAGGTGTGGGTCAGGGACGGAGGGGAAGGAAGAATAGGGGATAGGCGATGCTAAGCAGAGATAGATAAAAGAGGGCATCCAGAGCGGTAGGAGATAAGGGAGGGCGGGCGAGAACTGAAAGGGAAGGGGGGAAGTGAGTCCTGCTGAGGTTTCGACACCGGGCATCATACTAGAGCGAAAAGGGAGAGGAGAGGGCCGGGGTAGCCACTAGTTGATAGTTGACAAGTTAGGTTTCGTTAATATAATACCAGGATGAGCGAGGCAGGGGCAGAGGGAGGTGACCTGCTTCAAAAATCCGCATGGGCCACACACTAGGGGGGAGGAGGGTGGTTCTCCTGGGCCCTAGTGAAGTCCTTTGGGTCAAGACTCTGGGGGAGGGTGACCCCCACCCCAAGTTACACCTGGACTGCAGGAAAAGAGTCCAGATACCCAAAGGCGATGACCTCGTCGAGGAGGCTACTTCGCCAAGACGTCGAGAGTTATTATTATATAACGCATTTTGTGTGTTGTTCTTGTCCCCCCCGGTGTGCCCCTTTGTGTGTCCCCCCTTTTGTGTCTCTGTAGGTGAGGAAGAGCGGTGCAGCATTACAAGGAAGAGAGGAGGCTTCGGAACTGGCCCAGTCACGCCAAACAGGAACAGATTTCAGCAGACACGTCGACCCACAAACTTCAATGAGTAAGGAACTCAGGCTAGTATCCCACAACGTTAAAGGGTTTAATAACCCGGCTAAACGCAGAGTCGCCTTTCGAGATTATAAACGTAAAGGGGCAGAAATTGTATTTCTGCAAGAAACACATTTCTCACATGGCAACTGCCCCAAGTTCCTTGATAAAGATTATACGACACACCTTATGTCCTCCGCGAAAGTCAAGAAACAGGGGGTGGCCATACTAATCCATAAACGAATACCGTTTGTAACCGACAAGACATTCAAGGACAGGGAGGGTAGATTCCTCATCGTGTGGGGAGCAATCCAAGGGTTCCCAATCACACTCGCAACACTATATGCCCCCAATGACACAGCCCCAGACTTCTTTAACACCTTCTTTGGGAAACTTAGCAAAGTGGCCCGAGGTAATATCATAGTTGCGGGAGACTTGAACAGGGCACTACGTGAGGACCAAGACAGATATTCATCCACTAACGTAACACATAGACCTGATGTACTAACAATTAAAAAGGGTTTACGTGACTGCAAACTACTCGACATATGGAGGGAACAACACCAGAGAGTGAGGGAGTATACCTTCTACTCATACCCACACAACACCTATAGCAGGATTGATTACTTCCTTGTATCCAATAGAATGGTCCCCGGGGTCTCTCGCTCCGAGATCCATGATATTTCATGGTCTGACCATGCATCTATAGAGCTGCGATGCACATTAATCCCACTAGACAGACCTAGAGCGAATTGGAAGTTAAATGAGATCTTGCTGAAAATCCCAGCCCTACAGGCGGAAATTGGGGATAAGCTCAAACAATATTTCGAGGAGAACGAGGGGAGTGTGGCAACACACTCCACGCTGTGGGAGGCCCATAAGGCTACCCTCAGGGGGGTCATTATGAAGCTCCATAGCTGGAGGGAAACGTGCGTAGGGCACGTAGTGATGTTGTAAGACTCCTACTGGGCACGTAGTGATGTTGTAAGACTCCTACTTGGAAGTCTTTTTATTCTAAAAGTGACGAATCTACAGCTGACCAATAGTTACACTCTCATAGTTTGAGTGTGGGTTTCACAAACTGGCACTTATTTGCTGTGCCTGTGTATATATGTGCGGTGCCTAAGGCTCATAACATCTGCGGTGATATCTGTGTGACTCTGGTGCAGTGTTGGGTCAGGATATTAGGCTTTGCCACATTTGAACCTGCTCGCTTAGGGAGCTCCACCTTTTCTGCTGCATACACCTCTAGTCTCTGTCTGGATCACACTATATCTATGACAATCACTATGTGTATTTGACCTAGTACTACCACCTTATTAGGAGCAGTAGTCTGGTATTAGGACTTTTTCATACCTTACTTTCTATTTAGTGAGCTCCCTACCTATGATTGTAACTTCATGCACCTATCTGGTACTATCAATATATGGGATTTATAGGTGCAATTAAGTTTTGGTCCTAGGTGGTCTACCTATACCACGGCTGTATCTGCCTTGTATCTCCTAGATTATTAGCTTTATTTGCTATTCAGTGGCTTAATATCTAGATTAGATGGAAGACAGTCGTCAAATTTAATTTAATCTATGTTTAATCTTGGTTACACCTACATTATCGGTAATATATGTTTTATGTAATGTCAATAAAGGTTATATTTTAAATGTATGTGGTGTGCATCTCAGTGAATTCTACTCTGAGTGAACTGCCTCCTTCCTGATTCACTTCAGTTCACAGGTTTGCACCCACGTGATAATTATCGAATTTCCATTAAATTAGTATGGTCCCTAGTTGATCACTCCCTATCCCTTTCTTTGTTTTTGTAGTCCTCCCAAAGATGTTATATCTTTTCCAGAGTTTTCCTATCCCTTTGGTACAGGCCGACATCCTCTCCCTGCAGTCACAAATAATGAAATTTATTTGGAATAAGAAAAACCCAAGAATTGCTAAGGGAATCTTAAAACGTCCCACAATAAGAGGAGGTTTAGCGGTGCCTTGCTTGCAGGCCTACTACAAAGCAGCCCAATTAGGGCAGATTCTCCAATGGCACACTGACGCAAGCTTACGGAGATGGGTAGAGTTGGAGAGGAAATGTTGTGCACCAATTGAAATTCGAAACTTAATCTTGCTACCCAAAGGAGGGGTACGCAAGATGAACATACCGCTGCAGACCATGGTCAATTCATTAAAAGTTTGGGAGGCCACGAAATTCAGATGTCAGTTGACTACCAGAACTTCATTAATGATGCCAATTGTGGGCAATCCAGACTTCGCTCCAGGCCTGAATAGCAAAACCTTCTTGATTTGGACTCAAAAGGGGATCACCCGTCTTAAGGATCTTGAGGGCATAACGACCATACAAACCTTTGATCAAATTAAATCTTCTAACAATATCCCAAACAGCGAATTCTTTAGGTACCTCCAGATCAGAGATTTCTATAATAAAACGCCAATTAGACCGGCTCGAACAAATTTTGAGCAGCTGTGTTCCAGAGATACGGACACAAGAGATTCACATCTAGAATGTACAGGGAAGTGATCTGCCCGACGACGACCAACGACAATAGACTGTGCTACATGAGACGCTGGGAAGAGGACCTAGGGGAGACATTAGAGGACGACGAGTGGGACAGAATTATTCAGGCTGCTGCAAAAAGTTCAATCTGCACCACATTAAAGGAGAACGCATATAAAGTCCTTATGTGGTGGTATTACACTCCAACCCGCTTAGCTAAATTTGTGAGAAGCTACTCCCCTCTTTGCCCTAAGCAATGTGGGGAGGAAGCAGATCTCCGACATATGCTGTGGTCTTGCACAAAGATGGCCCCTATTTAGGAACAAATTAGAGATTGGATTCAGCGGATTCTCAGTTTGGAGATCCCCCTGGACCACTGGCTGTTCCTGTTGGGCAGGCGGATCCAGGGTCTGTCAAATGCAGCGCATAAATTGATCGCGCATTTTGCAACTGCTACGAGATGCGAGATCGCAGCATTATGGAAGCAACAAGAGATCTCAATTAACCCCAAAATCAGAAACAGGATTTGGCACGTATGCAGGATGGAACAATTAACAAGTTTAGTTAATGGCTCCGGCACAAACTATCTAAAGGTCTGGGAACCATGGTTGGCCCAGTTAGACATCCCAGGAGTGGATGCCGCCACAATTTTGCACTAATATATATAGGTGCGTTCTCCTTTGAGGGCAGAACAGACGACACGACATAGTGACTTACTGATAGCAGACTGCCCCACAGGTTTAGAGCTGAAAAGAGGACACATAGGAAGAGCCCGCCCCAGAAAGCCACCTCAGTCGGCGCCGGGCACGGTGGCCTACGGTCAGCAGCAAGATCAGAAACAAGAAGCATCCGCCTCTCACCCCCTCCCCCCCCCTTTTTTCCCCCACCCCAGTCCCCTTGTCAGGTTCGTCTCGTCCTTTCTGTAACGTTGTCTGTAGATGTGTGTTAGAAGTGACTATACATGTGTTTGTTTACAATTGGAATCGATACATCGGGCTGTGTCACATTGGTTGTACTTGCAATTTCCAATAAAAATTTAAGTTGGAAAAAAAAAAATTCCGGGTATTACTGAAATCCCTGCTCTCTGTTTGGTTAAAATTCCGGGCATTATTCATTCAGTAATGCCCAGAATTTTTGCAGCTTGCAATGTGTTTATTTCCAGCCAATCTGCTTTTTCTTTTGTCAGAAAAGCTCTGAGACAGGGCAGGGGATTGGTCAGGATGCAGGAACAGCTCTGAGACAGGGCAGGGGATTGGCCCATAGGCAGCAGCAGGCAGTGACTCCTCCCCCTCCCTCCGTGAACCGAGCTGACAGATTCAGTTGAATAGAGGAGAGAGACTGTGTGTAGTTGCAAAGTAAGTAAGTGGCTGTCTGCAGTTTGTTTGTGGCTGCAGTTTCTGTCTGTCTAGTGTGTGTGTGGCAGCAGCAGCAGTGTTTATGGGTGTAGCAGCAGCAGTGTTTGTGTGTGTGTGTGTGGCGTGCTGTTATGTTGTATGTGTGTGTAGCAGCAGAGTTTGTGTGTAGCAGCAGTTTGTGTGTGTGTAGAGCTGCTGTGTTGTGTGTGTGTGTGTGTGTGTGTGTGTGTGTGCGTGTGCGTGTGCGTGTGCGTGTGCGTGTGCGTGTGCGTGTGCGTGTGTGTGTGTGTATAGAGCTGCAGTGTGTGTGTATAGAGCTGCAGTGTGTGTGTCTGTAGAGCTGCAGTGTGTGTGTATATGTGTGTGTGTGTCTATAGAGCTGCAGTGTGTGTGTATAGAATTCGTGTGTGTGTGTGTGTGTGTGTGTGTGTGTGTGTGTGTGTGTGTGTGTGTGTGTGTGTGTGTGTGTGTGTGTGTGTGTGTGTGTGTGTGTGTGTGTGTGTGTGTGTGTGTGTGTGTGTAAAATGATAGAAAATGGATTACTGGACAGAGACAATTTACCACAAAAGCCAACAGCACAAAATAAATTAACAACATGACTCAAGACGTGCAGTATCAAGATTAGGGGCAAAACTGACACAAATCCAGTCCAGTGTGATATCAGAACTGTTAGGAGTTAATAATACACATATTTTAAAGGAGTGTATTGCAATCTGCTCCCCTGTTTATACCTTTTCTCCCTTTGCATAAACCATATACAGTACAGTGTGTCTTCAAAACATGCATGTCTTCTTTAACAATGCGTATGGTGTTAAATTATCACTATGGTCTCTAATAATTAGCTGTGAAGTTGTCATCCCCTAATTCTTGAAGATTTCAATTCCAATAATTCTAAGAAAGCTGAATACGTCCAAAACAAGAGAAAGACAGCGTCACTGTGTAATCATCAGGGCGGGGGGGGGGCTTATATTTTAAAACAATATAATGTTGCTATTGGCAGAATTGAATCAGACTGATTCAATATGCATTAAAAGAAAGGTAAAATAATAACTTGAATGCAATAAAAGTCTGTTTCATTCTTATTACCAGTGCTATAAGTGATTTGAATTAAAAGCTCAAAATAGTGTTTGTTCTGAATTTAGAACATTCTAAAATCGTATACACTTAAAATTTCAAATCTGACAGGTAGATTTATCTCAGGATCTGCACGTAAGCACTTAAAGCAAACAGTGTAAAAAAAAACCTGTGTGCTCCAATGCAAAAAGTGTATTTCTACCGTTTGTCATACCTTTAACTTAGTTATGCATGAGATTTAAAAATCCTTGAAGTCGTTAATGGTCATGAAAACCTCTGCCAGGCAAAGTGATTTGTTTTTTTTTTTGCATTTTAGTCCCATAAAAGGTAAGACTACCTACAGAAATACTATAGGTATTAGCAAGAATGATGGGATATATGTATGCAAACAATATTTCAGTGTCAAATTTTAATATACTGTAGCATCTCATAGTGCTAACGCAGCAAGGCGACTTTCTCCAATATTTTTCCAGTGCATCAGCTTGAAATTTAAGGGTTACATTTACTTTAGAATTAGTTAGTGAAGAGTTACTTGATCCACATATTACATATTTCATCATCCATCATTTCCCCCATGATTTTGTAAAAAAAAAAACAGGGGTGATAACAATTCCTCTTACAATCTGCGTGCAATGTAGGACGCTTGAGTAATTACTAGAGATGGGCTAATTATTTTGGCGGATTTGGATCCGCAGTGGATTGGCCAGCTCCCTTGATCCGCAAATTTCTGCAGATCAATCTCAAAAAGGGTGATTCGCGTTTTGCTGATTTTTTTTTTTTTAATTCTTATTATTGCCAATACACTACGCGGATTCACCAATCCGATAACGGATTTTTAAGAATCCACCAACGAGTTGCTGAATCAGCGGATTGGATTTTTCAAATCCATCAACGGATTGTATCCAATGGCGATATTTTATGAATCTGCCTAGATCAAAACCGCCCAAATCCGTTTGCGGAATTCATACTGCAAAACGGATTTTGGGGGGAAAATGAGAGAAAATCCAGGAAAAGGATTTGTCGGATTCGCCCATCTCTATTAATTACCTTGTGGCTCTCTGGGATCATGATCACGTGATCATGTGGGTATTCATACCATGGTAGTGACACACCGTCTAATAATGCAAATGAAAGAGGAAGGTCTCCCACAGGAAATCAACAAAAAAGTGATGACATTCAATTAACGTCATTAGGGCCACCAGTGTGTAGGCCCATATGATATTAAGAGACGGTCGTAAGCATAGACATAGTCAAGGTGGGGCCTGAGCACGCAAGGCCCGCTCTAAAACCCCAAATTCCTAACCAAAAAATCCAGGCTCTAAATGATGCACTTGCCGGCTACTTCTCGCTAAACAGCTCATCAGCACTCAGCTGGGCTGACGGAACTCATAAGGAGGCATCGTTTGCAAAGACTCATTGCTTCATAACAAGCTCACTATGTTGGAGGCAGGTTGTTCTTGCTGCTGTTACCTTCCTGGTTCTTCACTCAGCCTTCGTTATGACTCTGGTTTGCCTTACCATTCTGTTGTGCCTGCTCCTTACCATGACTCTGGATTGCCTGGCTACTCTCTGCCTTCCGCCAGCCCTAACCCCCTTCTGTGTCCGACTACTCTCTGCCTTCTGCCAGTCCTAACCCCTGCTTTGTCCGACTACTCTCTGCCTGCTGCCAACCTTGACCCCCTTTTTCTACATACTCCTGCCGTCCCGGATCCTTGGGTTCCATTCCAGCTGTCACTTCGTTCCCAGGTACTTTATCTGACTCTCCCTATGGATAGGAAAGTACCCTTCATAATTTGCACATCACCGGCCTAGACAGAGCAATGCTGGCATGGGTGCATGTGGGTGCAGCCCTACTTCCTTCCGACGGTGCAAAGTACCCCACAACCAACCCAAAATGCCCTACCTCGGGCAGAGCCGTGGCTATGGTTCTAAAAGTTAACAAGTTTCTTACTTTTTTATGCAGCTTCATGTCACAAATGGTGTAATGTGTCACACCAATATTTTCTTTGTTTCATACTGTAGCTAAATCCCTGTTTATCCTGCCTTCCACCTACTAGCAAGCTCTAGTGCTCTAGTTTAAAAACATAGCATTAACCAATTGCAAATAAAAACAAAATTGTGTTGAGCACAGATTGGCACAGTACTTCCACCATGGAAGATTTAGCATCAAATACAAATTGTATGTTTAATGGATGCTCAAGCTAGTATATTGAAGCACTGATACAGTAAATGCAAAGCATATATTTTTATATCCGCAATAACTATCTGTATAGTTTAGGTGGAAATCGATACTCTATGCTTATAGAATAACAAACATGCAAAATGCATTCCCTCAGTTACAGTATTTTGTACCTGTCAGGTATAATGGCCTTTTTTAAGAACAACATTTTGAATACCTCGGAAAAATGAGAGAAACAAATACATTTTGTGCAATTCTGTCAAATTAACATTTTCTGTGCTTCTTTTTTTGTAAGGGTGTGTTCCTGCAAAACATACTCGGCTCACAACAAAATCACCCATAACAACATCCAAAGCCGTTTTAAACATGTCAATAAATTATATTGTTGTCATACAGTATGATGGGCGATGTGATTTTTTTAGTTGGTAAAATACTTATGTAAATGTATTGGATGGAAAAAAAAACACAAGACAAATTCTATCTTATTTTGAGATATACAGTACTGCACATATTGAATATAATGTATGGGTAGTACAAACAATGTTGCCTCTTTAGACATGGTTATGTCAAAACATATAATACTGTACCTCTAAGTAATCTACAACTGCAAACAAACCTTTATTAAAACTTTGCTTAGTACACTCTATGTCCTATTAAATTACTTTGTCACAAGGCACTTAACTATAATTCTCCAATAAAAATATTTACCATCAGGAAATACAAATTGACTACAGTATATATACTGTGGTATAACCCATGAATTATTTATATAGTGGTTAGAAAGATTTGAAAGTATGTATGTGTTTAATTTTTTTTTTACTAAGAGTGCTATACTGTATTATATTGTAAAAAAAATCTATACTAATGTTAATTAAGTCATTTTACTATTAGTCCTGAATGGCTGATGGAGTTGATCTGTTTATCAGATGCAAGTGGCCACATTTACAGAGTGGTGCTATGCCATAAGACACCTAGCTTCTGGCATGCGAAACAACTTTACATTATATTCAAGCGATTGGCCGTAAGCTGTTTTATGGAATGACACTACTTAGTTTTATAAAGCTCAATATTCCATTCAATATTTACTATTACAGTGATCTAATTAAGCTCAATTGATACATGATTTCCCTCATGATGTAAGTGTATGTTCAGTTTTACGTTCACTTTTTGTGAAATGTTATTGCAAGTGTACACAATTGCAGAACAAGAGGGATATCTGCAAATTCAAATCAATTGAAAATGTGAAGTACTGTATATATTTAAATGAGTATATTTCCCATACTTCATGTCACGTTATAGGAGGCTAACATAATGTTGCGCTACAATAACAATGACGATATTAATGAGATGTATTTTGGCCAATGTTTTTGCATATAATTTAGCTTTGTGGATACACAGTAACCTGAGGAAAAATAATGTATGTTACTGTATTAGGTAACATCATGTTTTGAGTTGACAGGGCTTTGTAAATCTGACCCATAATGGCATATTGCATTATGATGAGGATAACAGGAATTCTTAAGGGCTTCATGTTTTCACATCAGTCATGTATCTCTACAACAAATGCCCCTTAATTATTATTATTATCCACAAAGCATTACGGTTACCACTGGAACTTAAGGTTACGTTAGCTAGGTGATACCTAAACTTTGCGTTACTCCCATCCAGACTCTGAAAAAAAAATTTTCAAGCATTATTTCCCTCTTCTCTCCTCTCTTTCTCAACTATAGTTAAACAACCAGTTAAGGGTCTGGAGCAGAGTATGGCCAAGACATACTTAATGTCACGTTATTGGCAGATAACGCATCATTTGCTACAATAACATGACATTAAGTGTATGCTAATGAGATTCAATAGGGCTGCTGTTTTTGCATATAATTAGCGTTGAGGGTACGCATTAACATAAGGGAAAATAATATCCTTTCCTGATTTATGGAAAAGTCACGTTATAGAGTCCTGACTTAATGGAGCCTTGTGGATCTTGACCCAAATATGCTAAGTAGATTTTACAAAGTGGCAGTGTGGCCATTCGGAAGTAATTCAAACAGCATGGGATAAACATGTATTATTAGTTCCTGCAACTATGTTGATTGTAACATTTTCATAATCACTTACTGATTTGATGTCTTCATTTATATATGTGTCATTCAGTATGAACTCTGGGTATCCCACCTTTGCCAGCACAGCTTTTGCCTGGAAAGGAAATAAATATAGAATAACATTTCTAGTATTAGATGATTTATTTGTAAACTAGTTTTTATTCTGACACAGATGTTACATTACTTATATTGTTCGCCTACAGAAAACCAGCGACTTAAGATGGCAAGGAATACATTGTTTTAAAATATATATTTAAAATCTCCAAAGTATTTCCTAAAATGGATGTGTTTAATTGACATTTTAACATATTAACACTTTTATATTACTCTCTGCTGGTGTGTATTGTTGTACCCACTGAACTGTTTAGTACTGTAGAATGATTATAATTGGAAGTACTCAGAAAGTTTCATTAACACCCTTACTATCTTAGAGAAAAACACTGAGAATGAATCAGGACGTTCCCTTTGTTGTCTTTTAAATATCATGCAATATTTAAAATACAACACCATCAAACATTTTGGTGAAGCCATACAAATGAAAACACTTTGGGAGTGATGTATCATGACAAATGTGGAGAAAATGTAAGCAAACAGCACCATTTTCATCTTGCATCTCTTTGCTTTGTATCAATGTTTTGTACAATGTGTGGAGTGACAATAGGAGAAGTTCAGGAGGAATTACATGACACAGATTATAATGAGCTGTATCAAATTCTACATCTTTGTGTGTCACTTTTGTATATTGTATTTGTGTCCAAAAATCCGGCACGTCTGAGGTGGTACAAATATTTCTGGCCAACAATTGGTGTCAAATGTGGGAAAGACTTTTTTATATTTGATGCAACCACAAACAGAACATTGAGAAATGCGGGAAACAATCTTCTATGTGCACTTTCTTTACGTTGATGCATGTCCCCCATGGTGTAACTATGTATGTATGTATGTCTTTAGTTATATAGTGCCATTAATGTACATAGCACTTCACAGTAGTAATACACGCGACAATCCTATAAATACCGAATAATACAAATAACAGATCATAGAAATAAGTGCTTCTGACATAAAAGTTACATTTAGGAAAAATAAGTCCCTGCTCTGAAGAGCTTACAATCTAATTGGTAAGAGGAACATACAGATACAGTAGGAGGGCAAACTGGTATGTGCGTCTGTAAGGGGCCAAGCTTTATGTATCAGGTGTATAGTATTGGTCACGGAGCTAATCATATGCTTTGTTAAACAGGTGTGTTTTAAGGTGGGTCTTAAAGGTAGGGTGCTAGTCAGGTATTGAGGGGAAGGGCATTCCAGAAGTGTGGGGCAGTCAGTGAGAAAGGTTTAAGGTGGGTTGAGGGCTTTGGATACAAAGGGAGTAGAGAGATGACATCCTTGAGCCGAAAGCAAGAGTTGGGGTGGTGCATAGCAATAAATTAGAGCTGAGATGTAAGGAGGGGCAGAAGAGTGTAAAGCTTTAAAAGTGAGGAGGAGAATTGAATGTGTGATACAGGCTTTGATAGGAAGCCAGGAGAGGGATTTCAGCAGGGGAGTGATTCTGGCAGCAGAGTTTAGGATAGATTGTAGGGGAGTCAGGTGAGAGGCAGGAAGGCCGGACAGCAGGAGGTTACAGTAATCGAGATGGGAGAGAATGAGGGCCTGTGTCAGAGTTTTAGCAGTTGAGCAACAGAGGAAAGGGCATATCTTTGTGATATTGCAGAGGAAAAAGCGACAGATTGTAGATACATTTTGAATGTAAGGGGAGAAAGTGAGAGAGGAGTCGAGTGTGACCCATAGGCATCGTGCTTGCGCTACTAGGTGTATGATTGAACTTCCAACAGTACAGGTAATCCTCGTTATCAAACATTTCACTTTACAACGAATGGCATATCCAATGCTTTACAATGCAACCCTAAGGGTCGTTTTTCGACACCGGAATGCGTTATCCAACTCCTGAATGCGTTATCCAACGCTCACCACCACTGATTAACATGGGACTCCCTTTACAACAGTTTCACTATCCAACACTACTTCCAGAATGGATTTCGTTGGATAACCGAGGACTGTATGTAATGTGGAAGGAGGTAGTGGGTCCAGCTTTGGGAGGAAGTATGAGGAGCTCTGTTTTTAAGTCGCGGAGGGCCATCCAGGATAATATCGCAGAGACATTCAGAAACTTTGGTATGTACAGCAGGTGAACGGTCAGGGGTTGAAAAGTAAATGTGTGTCATCAGCAAAGAGGTGATCTTTGAACTCAAGAGATGTGATTAGGTCACCTAGAGAGAGTGTGTACAGAGAAAAGACGAGAGTGTGTACAGAGAAAAGACGAGAGGTCCCAGGACAGAGCCCTGAAAGTACGATGGGAGAGGTAAGAGGAGATCCATGAGACAGCATTGTTAAGAATGCCCAGAGTATGGAGAATGTGAAGGAGAAGAGGCTGGTCCACCGTATCAAATGCTGCAGAGAGGTTGAGTAGTATGAGCAGAGTGTAATGACCTCTGTCTTTGGAAGCATGAAGGCCATTAGTTATTTTAGTGAGGGCTGTTTTGGTGGAGTGAGCAGTACGGAAGCCAGATTGTAGAGGGTCTAGGAGAGAATAGGTGTTGAGAAAATGGAGCAAGCGAGAGAATACAAGACGCTCAAGGATTTTAGAAGCAAAAGGCAGGAGGGAGACAGGCCGATAGTTAGAAAGACAGGTAGGGTCAAGCTTGCTGTTTTTGAGTAAAGGTATGACTGTTGCATGTTTGAAGGAGGAGGGAAAGGTACCAGAGTAGAGGGAGGAGTTAAAAATGTGTGTGAGCGTAGGGATTGTAGTAGGAGCAAGAAGTTTTAGGAGATGGGAGGGAATGGAGTCAAGAGGGCAAGTGGTAGATGGGGAAGAGGAGAACAGAAGTGCCACATCCTCCTCTGTGACAGTGGAATAAAAGTCAAGGAAGGCATGGTTAGAGTTAGAACAGGACATGTCCTCTGTTTCCTCCATCCCAGTAGGATAGGAGGAGGAAACAGAGGACATGTCCTGACGTATTGATTCCAACTTCTGATTGAAATAGTCAGCAAAGTCCTGAGGTGAGATGGAGGAGGAAGAAGAGGCAGCTGAGTGATCTGAGTAGGGAGTCAAAGACAGAGAAGAGTCGGCATGGGTTAGACTTGTGCGTGTTGATTAATTGAGAAAAGTAGGTGTTTAGCCTGAGAGAGGGCAGAGTTGAAACAATCTTAAGTCTGCTTGAATAAACATTAATATGACAGTCTGTATTAAGGAAGTACAGTGCCAGCAAAACATTCAGGAACATCATTTTTCTCCATTTAGTTAATAAACCTCATTACTCTTTTTTGACACCGTTTTGCCATCCAAAATATGAACTCTAGGGTCCCACAGGACAGAATCATGACACATAGCTTCAAAGACACTCTGGTTATTGAGATTCATTTTTCTTTTGACACTGCTTTCACGGACAAAACAAAGATGGCTGCAGTGTCACCCAAAGAAGGATTAAAAAAAAGAGAGCACAAGAGGTTCGAAAATATAACATTATTTAATAAAGGTAAGTATACAATAGGAAGCTGCAATCTCATTTCACTTTGATGTCTCCGCTTTCTATTGGCATCCAGAGTGAGGCTGTTTCTGTTGGCACATTGATTCTCCTGGACAAGAATTCTTGTACATGAATTTCAAAATTAAATTTCTCAGAAACCACTAAATACTCTAGATAATATTTTGAACATATCAAATTGTGTTCTCAAATTAGTCTTTTTTTTAATGTTCTGTTCCCATTAACTTTTAGCATTTTATCAATCTCAAATTAAATTAGACCACTCACCCTAAAGAGATTTTTTCGATGGAAAAGAAGGATTTGGAAATATCTCCATTGAAGATAATAAGAATGTGACACCTCAGAGAAAGATTGGCAATTCCTCCAAGATCTAGAGGAACTACATTCCTACGATCATAAATCGATGAAAGGTACAGCATGCATTTTAGGGACATTATGAAAAAAAAATAGATTCCAAAGTTCCGCCATTACCAGTGTGTAATGTTCCTGTATCATAAACACAAGGAAAGAGGTTTTTTTTTTTCAACATTTCATCCGGTCCATGTTAAGGCGAAGTACATTACAACTTTTTTTCAGTGTGTCCATGAAGCCAGGGATTGTAGGCAATGGCATACTGTATAGATGCAGCAACGAGTATCCGAACACTTGCCTGTAAAAATCTGGGGCAATCTCCCAGTAATGCTGCAACATTTCTGTGACATTTCTGCAAACAGACTAATGGCCAATCGGATAACACAGCGGTGGTCCCTGGCAGTATCCTTCAGTTTGAATGGGACTGCCAGGGACCCCCGATGTGTTAATCCGATGGGCCACTATTCTGTCTGCAGAAATGTCACAGAAATGTTGCAGCATTACTGGGGTATTGCCCCAGAATCTCCCAGGCAAGTGTTCAGATACACGTGGCTGCATCTATATGCCATTGCCTACAATCCCTGGCAATTACAATTGAGCAATCGGTGTTCTACTCAGATGCTACACATAAATATAACCTGACTTAAGCCTTCATTAACAGTGAGGTAGTTGAACAAATGTACTACAATAAGCTTTAGGAGGTAAAACAAATATATATATGAATGACACGCCTTTAGCAATTTTGAGATGTGTCCAACGCTGCCAATCATATTGATATATACTGTACTAGGAGCCTTGCAAAATAAATTATTCATAAGCTTGAAAGAAAGCTATGGTGATTGTTAATGTTAACTATTGCCACAATAAATACTTCAATCAGCCTTGTATGTTTTTAAAGTCTGACCCATTTCCCTTAGTGACCGCAGTATCACTTCATTAAACAGTCTTTGTCTTATCTGCAAAATGTGGCCTTTTTTAAATTCTCAGAAAATAAACATGACAAAAAATGCAATTATAATTGTAGACTTGCTCTTTGGAAAGAAGTACAGCATCATGTAGCTTGTACTGATTCTCAGCAGATGCAACTGTATGTACGGCCTAACTGCTACTGTACATACAGCTTTCTGTATTGAGTGCCTTAAGTAGGCAGAAATATACTAAATAGCTTATATATTAAATTAATGTTACATAAAGACATTAAGAGGACTTATTTTAATTATATTAACGATGATATCCGGACAATAACTGTCTTCATGAGCCATTAAAATCTTTTGCAACAATTTGCCCTCTAATGGTTATTGATTCTGTACAGAGAATTTGCTACTCTAAATGAGTGGTTTTAAGGTTAAACTTGAAGACCAAATGCATTTAGTTATTGGTACTTTTGTAATAAACACCTCACACTTTGTGTCCTATTTATACAAATCTGTGTCTTGTTTTGATACTTTAAATACTGTATGACAGATGGTATGTGTTAACTTATGTCTTGATTCTGTATGGATATGGATATTTAAGCATAATTGCAGCAAAACAAAATGAGCAAATATAAGTAATATGTGTGTAACATTAAAAGGGGTCTATTTATAAATATGACCCCTTTAACGGCATTCTGAGCCTCTACATTTACCTACAGTATTTCATCCCCTTATATTACATGTACTGTAATACATTTGTTAATTTAGTTTCTTACAGATGTAGCTCAAGTCTCTGTACTTGAACTCGTAGCTATTGTCTTACACCATAGTCATTGTAGCTTAAAGAAGGGGAAAACCATGGTAACCTCCAAATCACTCACAGATGCAAGAGAAAGATAGGTGCAAAGTACTTAGACACATGAAATGCATTCATCAATTTAACATTAAAAATGCCAACTCTCCAAAAGGAAATTTACAAGGAAAAAACAGCATTTTTTTGTATTGTTTAGTATATAGCAATGAGAAAGTATGAAGCCATGTACATTATAAGTACACTGATAAGATTTGGTGCCACCTTACATTTCAAAATAATGTCTACAGTTCCATACCAACTACCTTAGGTAACACCTGCTTCAGATGGCTGCCCTATAGTCAATAACCATGGGTGAATTTCATCTTCCCTTGAAACTGAGAGTATTCTGTTCCCTCTCTATCAAAATGACATATTTGCAGGCCACATGACACTAAGCAGTGAGGATCATTAGAAACGTAACAGTAAAGACTGTTCATGCTGTCTTTCCATCTACTGCTGCGGCTCATTTTATTCTAACACATCGCCGGTTTTCCCTGGCTTTTTCCTGGAATGCGAGGCACTTCACCGGGAGCACGCCACATTCATTTTGCGTTCTCAGCCACGGGTCATGCGCGGGTCACGCGCGGTTGATGCGTTTATTGAGAATCGTTCGGATTTAATAGGTTGCAATTCTTCGCGTGCCCACCAGATGGCAGATATTCATGAATTGTAATGCGCATGCGCTTCAGTAATGTGTCGACTTGCAGGTGTTTCGTGTAAAAAAGATACCACAGTGTGCTATTGTAAATTGGCCTTGAGACTGAAGTAAGAGGTTGCAAAAATGTATCAATTTAGGCTTTTCATATTAAATAAAGACAAAGACCAGTGTCTGTTTCAGTATTCTCCAGAGAGCCGCCGCCATGAGTGTTCAAGTGCAGCCCGCTTTCCAAAAACCCAACAGAAGTTACGCATATTTGATATGGGCCACGATTAATGCACCCTACACCCCCAAATACAGTACATAAAAAGCACACAAATCAACCATGTGCAGGCAAACACACAGATTGAATATCGTAATATCAAGATTGTTTTTGCAGGCTTGTGGATAAAATAACAGTTAATTAATGCAACAGATGATAAGATGGCAACAGTTGTTCAAATTTTATAAAAAGTTATTACTAAAAAAAAAATTGGGGGGGGGGCACTCAAGCAATCAGTGGTGGGTGAAGTTACAGGCGCATGAGCAGTAATCAACTAGCTCCCATCCGAAAGAGGATTACACAGGCGCATAGAGAGGTGATGCTCTGTGCAAATAAAATTCGAGAAGGGATTTTCAAAAGCGTTACCGTAAACAAAGCCTCAAAGCTCCCATCTCAAAGAGGATTACACGCAGGCGCAGTGAGGCTTTGTAGGTCGGCTATGGACGGATTAAGAATACAATGGCAAGATTCAGAAAATGAACGACTATGTGGAGAGGAGGGGGTTGGCTGAGTCATGTGCAGTAAGCAGCTAGCTCCCATCTCAAAAAGGATTACACGCAGGCACAGTGAGGCTTTGTAGCTTGGCTATGGACGGATTAAGATCACAATGTCAAGATTCAGAAAAGTAACGACTCCGTGGAATTTCAAATCCTTGAGCTAGCCTTGTATGTGTTCGTGGGGGGGGGGGGGGCTACAGGGTACAGCTGCATGAAGTTCAAAGATAAAGACATACTTTAATTTCAAAAGACAGTTCATCATAATAATATACCCCCAAATACAGTACGTACAGTAAAAAGCACACAAATCAACCATGTGCAGTCAAACGCACAGAGTCGCAGTCAAAAGCTATAGCACAAATTGAATATCGTAATACAGTAAAATGGTTTTTGCAGGCTTGTGGAGAAAAAAAAAAAATTACAATAAAAAAAAAAAAAATTTTTTTTGGTCACTCACTCAAGCAAGCACGTAGTGGTGGGCGAAGTTAATGTGATTGAAACCAGACACACGTTCAAAGGAATGGTGTGGGAGAGATGTTCTGCATTGTAGAGAAGATAAGAAGTTGAAATACCCTGCAGTGCAGTTAATTATCCTGAGCGAGGGGAGAGCACTGTATATGCCGAAATGTGACACTGTTACAGTACTGTACACGCCTATGCGCTTTCAACAATCTTCAAATGAGACATACTGTATAGCAGCACAGCACTGCAAATGCATGTATACTTTAAATATGCAAATTTACAATTACTGCGCGCGCACACACAGACTGTGTACTGACGTAGGTTGAACCGCGAAGGTATTAGACTTCCAAGACAACAGCTCGCAAACGCCCCCCTGAGTTTTTACACGGCATTGCAGTATTGCAGACGGAGAGAATAAAATGCTAAAATCACGAGCGCTAAAATAACGCAATTCACTCTGGGCGAAACAAACAGAAAACCGCACCTAACCGGGATAATCTGAGAGCCGCGGATCTAGCCGACTTAGACTCAGGTCGGCCGCCACTGTATAGATTTTGAGGAATGCACCCCTGTTTCTCACAATGGAAGTATTGTATTAAAGCACAACTGAAGCAACCGTTATGACAATTCTCTCACTTTGTTTCCGTGTCAATGTATCAACTTTTTTGCTCCAATGTTTGTTTCATGTACGTCAGTTTGCAATTTGTGGAGTATACACAAGAGTTAGGGAGGCGTTACATTATGCGCAAAATATATTGAGATGTATTAAATTCTGTGTCGCTGTGTATCACTTTTTGAAACAATATATGCCAACCCCTGTTGTAAATCAGATGCAAGATTGACAGTTTTATGACAGAGTAAAAACACTCCTAAAAATCGACGTTTGAATTTTGCCTCAATATATAACTGCACTCATAATTTTCCTTCTGTAATACTTACACACACGCAACTACTGTACATTAACAGACTTGGGTGCTCATCACGGTAATAACGAGACTAATCACGACCATCTTAATCCTAAATTTGAGTGACAAATGGATATCTGTCCCTTAGTACAGTATCTCTTAACCATGCAGTGTGTGGTGTCAGAACATGCAGCTCTGTGACACGGTTACACATTTGTAACTCTTATTATGCAGAGGAGATTACGTCACATGATATTCTCATTTTTAATAAAGACACTCTTTGGTTGAATACTTTCTTAGCCATGCCCCCTGAACCTTGCAGAATGCATCAGAGAATACCATTGAAGCTAGTTCTAAAAGGATCCTGTTTATAAATGTAGCCCTCTTTCCCCCCTAAATAAAGAGACTACTGATACTGCTGTTACCTGTTGGCTCACAGAGGACCCAAGCCTCCGCCACGGGGAGTCTGGGGTGGTATAATTATCATCTCGGTGCAGCACCTCCACCTGCGAGGGATCCCGGCAGAGTGGGAGAAGCCCCTTACAGGAACCAATAGTAATAGTAAACACACACAGTATATAATAACAACCTTTACTGATAACACATATAACATAACACCACCTTCCAGTATAATGAACACCCCACCCAGTACCACCAGTGAGTGTCCCAAAGTATATCGGGTGCGAGGCACCAATAACCTGATGTCCCTTTCCCAGTGTCCAGCCCACCCAAAAGTGTAGGGAGTAGCGCTATCCCGTGAACTGTTAGTGCACTTGTTAAGGTACTTGCCGCGTACTCCAATACTCGGTGCGGCTGACTTAGAAATGAGGATCCGTCTGATCCAGCGACGTGGTTCTCCACGATGGCATCCGCCTCTGCATTGGGTGGACTCGGGTAGGAGGATCTCACCTTTAAGAGTCTTTGATAGCACCGCGGTGGTTTGGTCCCAGAACACAGATGGCAATCTCAGCACGGCGTCTTCACTTTGTCCCTGACACTACAGTAAAATGGGGAAGCATCCCTATCTAAGGGCCTTTCTCTGAAGCAGCCACAAGCTACACGTGAGTGGGCCTATCTGGGACCTATGGGGATTCTCTGGCCTAGTCTGGGTGCCACTGACACTCAGACCCTCCCTTCCCCTTGTCTGCCCTTGCTCCAACTCCTTAACTCACTCCCCCACTAACTGATTAGTTGACTAACTGCCTTAACTGTCTCACTGCTCTAACTGTCAGCACGAGCTCCCTTTATCACAAATGCAGCAGCCCTATTGGCTGCTTGTGTTCCACCTGACTGCAGCCTCTGAGGCTGCTGGGGTTTGTAGTCCCCAACGGATCTAATCCTCTAATGGCCGCTGCTTCTAAGGTGCTCCTGCACATGCGCAAGCTCTGTAATGGCTGCCGCAACTACTGGCACCTCTCTGCGCATGTGCTGTGTCTCGCGTATGCTCGGCTATACTTAAGATGGCGGCGCCCTGTCCCTCCATCCGCCGCAGGACTCCGGCGACTCGGTCGCCTTGTCTATCAGCCACAGCTCCTGCACATCTCACAGGGTGTGCACACCACATCTCCGGCACCCACGCGGCGCTGCAACCTCCCCACCCCACATGATGTAAGGGGAACCGGAGGAAAATGAAGGGGGCTGAGGGGGAGCCTATATGGAGTCCTGGCCACATAAAGTTGTCCAAAAAGCCATATTTTAATCCCGTCTCTGGCAAAACAACTGCCCTTATCTCGAGATTCCATCAGCTCCATACAACCCATCTTGCACTTTTAGTGGGCCATATAGGATAGGCCCCTGCAATTAAGTTCCTTTGAAGCTCAGAACAGACCCATGAAAAGTCCTGATCTGTTCCAAACCCAATATATTGTATTTTTAAACCCAACTTGTACCTGCATTAACCGCTGAAGGCCCGTATGGATTAAAATACATTATATCTCATAATATTATCATGACAGGGTCTATTTACTAAAGTAATCTGGCTGTTAAGCTTGTCTCAAGAACCGGGAGGCCGCCAAGTGGATAACCATTTTTTTCTTAAGTACTCCACAAGACATTCTACTTACTGTACTTGTTCCACATTGTAAACTAAAATAAACATTGGAAATTAGATACCCTAATGTAGGTATCTTACCTTAATTGCTCAACTCCAATCCTCAGAATATCCTGAAAACCTGACCTGTTGGGGGGAAGGGGGTTGAGGATTGGAGTAGTAACACATGATAAAAAGTATGTTCAACATGGTTTAATTAAATCCAGTGTGTCTTTTCTTCATGATTTTCTATTGATAAGTAGCCATTCAATGACTTGACTGGTGCTGAGGTACAAACAGACACGATGGGGCTATGATGGAATAAGCTTGGATCTTTGAAATTACGTGACCTCAGGAAAAGGAGACAAAAATAACATACACACTCCTATAGTGCATTACCCTGAGATAAAAACTGATAAGCTTGGTATGCAAGGCAAAGGATATAAATTTAATAAACAGTAAGAAAATAAAATACATACATAAAATACACGTTGTGCTCACAGCTTAATAACAAGATGGGTAATGATCTTAGTCACTTGTGTCATACCCTCCTCCGCCGTGGGTAAAAATTAGAAACCTACTCACATCAAGTGGCTAGGTCTCAAGCCTCAATGTGGACAATTTCACACGCAAAATGGATCTTCTCCCGTCTGTGGATGGTGCTCTCCGTCAACTTGTCAGCCTCAAGGCGCCAACTCCTCCGAATCGGCTACCGCACTGCTGCTCCCGATGACATCACACGCTGTGCTTCCACTACGGTGTCCTTGCTGTGCCAAAATCCAACACATTTCTAGACTCGTAGTAACTGGTCTCTTCGTCAGGGATTATTATTTTTTTACTGTTTATTACATTTATATCATTTCAAATATCCAAGCTTATTCCATCATAGCCCCATCGTGCCTGTTTGTACTGCACCGACACACTTTATTCGAGCAAATACCCAGTATGTACCTGGCAGATACCTGGAATGCGCCGCTCCTCACCTCTGACAAGCCCCGTTGCATTTGCCTTCCCAGCCTGGGTTCATGCCTGGCTGACGGGCGGCTGATCTGTTAAATGATAATGATTAGGAATTAATAGGCTGAAATGCTTCGCGTGTCTACCAGATGGCATAAATTCATGAATTGTAATGCAGTATATATATATATATACTGTGCAGTATTGCAGCCAGCGGGAATAAAATGCTTCAATCCATGCTTGGAAAATACCTCAATGCACTCGGGCAGAAAACAGTCACAAACCTCAATACACCCGGGTATACCCGAATTCGTGGGACTAGCCGAGCTCGAATAAAGTGTGTCGCCAGTGTACCTCAGCGCCAGAGAGGTCTGTTTATGTTTGCATTATATACTGGACACTAGACACCCAGTGGACTTTTTAGGCTGCTTTTGTACAAATATCACAGGACTAACACATTGGACTTCATTTGTTGTTTTTTATGATTGATTTTCATTCATCCATTCACTATTCACTATTAGTGTGTTTATTATTAGTTGATATTAGCGCTTTTTTTGTACACTAATTATTTAATTTGATTCAATGACTTGTGACTTCAAACTATGAAGGAGGACGAAAATCATAGTCCTAGGGACAATGATTCAGGTGGCACCTAAACCTACAAGGTCATTTATTGAAAAACATTGTGCTGCTTGCTGCCCTGTTGTTTTAAACAACTTTGAAGATAAATGTTATATTGTGCTAAAAGGAGGGCATATTAAAAAAAAAATACTGCATGCAAAAGCTTATAAATGAAAAATGCATTTGTTTTCATATCTGTAATGAATAACCAAAAGTGACTACTAAACTACTTTCCTTTATTGCTACAGATAGTCTACAGGATGTTATTCACATTGACATTTCCAGTCCAGGCTCATCATTTTAATACAATTACACTTGACTAAAACTAGCGTTGAATTAAACTTTAATGGCAAAGTTACAATTCATTTAATTATGAAGATTAATTCCACTTGCCTTTCTTTTTCGTGTGTTTATGTTTTTTTATTCAAAATAAATCATCTAGGCAGTTTGATATATTGCAGTTTCCCTACCATGGCAATTGGTACAGTAAGCCAGATATTTTGTAGACATTAGCTTTGTAGGCAGATAAAAAAAAAGTTAACTACTGTATGCAGAGTTATTTTATCATGCATGTCCATTAAACAAGAACAACATTAAACATACTCTTCTGTCCCAGAGAAACATACAGTATATTGATTTTAATATAAACTTAAAGCTTTTATTAAAATGATACCTTTTGGAACATTCTTACAATTAGCTTTATAGGGAAAAAAAGGCATTTAGGCCATATTGGTCCCTTTATTAAAGCTAAAAAGAGGGGGGGAGGAAACATAGGTAGTATGATAACTTTGATTTGACCAGGTTCAAAGTTTGTACACTGTTGACTTTTGTAGTCCAATAAAACTGTCATGCTGCCAATTTTTCCTTTTGCCCTTTTTACCTTTATAATGTGGTGTGATTTAGATTTCCACATTTAGGACCAAAAGCCCAATTGTAAAATAAGAATGAATGCATATCCAATTGCTCTCTTTTTTTTAAGGTTCATAAATTACATAGTTTAACAAATAATCAGATCTGGTTGTTATAACACTTGTCAAAGAACGATATCCTATGCCTCAACTTATAAATGGAACCCCTACATTGCATACTGTAGGCCTCGGTCAGAAGGCCTTGGAGCAGAAGCTCCCATTTTAGGCCCATAGTGTTTTAAACCTACTACGTCTTCCACTGTGTACCTAACACAGCAGTGCACTGGATTCCTAGGCTACTGGGAAAGGGATAAGAGGAGTGCCATGCATGAAGCAGGGGGGGGGGAATAATGCTGGCTGCGTGGGGACTGGAGGCCTCTGTTTAAGAGCAAGAGCCAAATGGAGCACAAACCGGTTGTGAGTTGCGACAGCCACAAGACACGCAAGCAGTCAGCATAAATGTTCCTACTCCTTCCCATGCCAAGAAACACTCATTTGCGTACACGTTTGACTAAATTTGGTTCTTTGTTTACTCTGCATCTTCTTTTCCTATAAGAAAGGGGGTCAACGAACTCCTTGGGCTTAAGCCCTTAAATTAATTCTGGTGGTGGTGGATGCGTAAATAGTCTTTAGTGCTCATTAATAGTGCACTGCATGGAGGTTAGAAGTAGGGCAACTGGGTGGCTAGTTGTTGTTAACCCAGTTCACACACACGTACACGGGTAAGTGTGTATGTGGCACCCTTATATGTATTCTCATCATTCAGAATAAGAAACCTTTTTTTTATGTATTCATGTTAAACAGTGTGAACGCATTAACCAGTTTGTTAATATGGCAGGGCTCTCTAGAGACCAATCAATGGGATTTCATCCTCATTTACAATGATAACAACAATGATGGGGCTGAAGGAGTGGCACAGTGACAATGTAACACTGTAACACTGACTCTGTAAATACTGACACTGAGCAGGGAAACCTGACTCAATTCCCAGTATCAGCTCCTTGTGACCTATGGAAAATCACTTTACCTCCATGGGCCTCAGACATCAAAAAAATAGATTGTAAGCTCTTCTAGGCAGGAACTGTCTGTAAAAATTCTATATGCTAAATACCAAAAACTATACAGTAATTATGAAGTGATTTGAGTCCCATTGGGAGAAAAGCACTCTATTAAATAAAGTTGTTATTGTTAATATTATAATGATCTAAGGCAGGATTCGGCAACCAGTTCTTTCAGCACCTACATGCAGCCCTCCTCCGTCCGCAGGTTGCCGCTTCCCAGCTGCTGCCTCTCTCCCTCACTGGGTTGCCAGTAGCTGCAGGGGGGCCAGGCTGCCGCTGGTCAGGCTTCTTGTTGCTGCCGGGCATCTCCCCAGCTGCTGGCATGCCTCCTGCACAGTCCCACGCTGTGCCTTTCTGATATCACAGAATCTCTCTCCCCCTCTTCCCCAGCAGCCACCAGCAACCCAGTGAGGGAGAGAGGCAGCAGCTGGAGAGCGGCAACCCAGGACAGTGCAGGAGAGAGGCAGGCCCAAAGTAAGTGTCTGTCTGTATGTGTCTGCCTGTGTATCTATATGTATAAAACTGAAATGTTTGTCTGTCAGGATGTTTGTCTGTGGGTTTGTGCGTTTTGTGATTGGTTGGCGGCTGGCCACACTTCTTGCTGTTGCCCTCTCCCATTGGCTGTGGGGCAGGGCTAGCTATTTCACTCTATCACTGTCCCTGAGGCTAGGATTGAGCTATGTGAGTGGTTCTATCCTTGGTGCTTCCCCCTCCCATCCCCGGTTCCCGTGGTTGCACACTCACAGCAGTGGGCATGGGGGAAGTGGTGAAGTGATGGAGATGTTTCAGCAGCTCTGGGAGAGGAAGCCTACCACACAAGGTTCTCCCCCGGCCACCACAACCCCCCCCCCCCTATCCCGGTTACCCCTGGCGTCGGCGGGTGGAAGGCTGAGAAGGGTGGAAGGTGTTGGAAAGTCTGGCCAGAAGTGGTCTGGGAGCTGAAGAGCTTGGTGTAGCGGCCGCACTTGGCCAGTCCTTAATCCGGCCGGTCTGGTCACCCGGCGTTCAGCAGTTGCGGTGCAGCCTTCCCCCACCCAGCGCTTCCCAGTCAGCCCCCACTGTCGACTTTTGTCACGGGCTCCGGTCTGCAGCCAGCGCGCTTTCCCCCATCTGGCTTCCCACTCCCTCTCGGGCGCTTCCCTCCTCGATCGGGGAGGTGTGTTCAATGAGGCTGAGCAGTATGCGTGCGGAAGGTGCAGTTCTCTCCCGGTGCTCCCCCCCTCCTCAGTTACCATTGCCGCCCGCAGGCGGCTGTTTGAACGGGAGGGAGGGGTGTTTGGGGAGAGGGGTGCAGTGGACCCACGCCCTGGGTTCGCGCTGCTTCAGATTGGGGCTCGGCAGTCGATTCTCACCCCCCCTCCCCTTCCCACATGGCCTGGTGGAATGAGCACCGGGGACAGGGGGAGGGAATAGGGGTGGGAACGACCTCCGGGGACAGGGGGGGGGAATGAGCGCCAGGGACACGGGTGGAATGCAGGGGGGGAAGAGTCATGTGAGGTGCAGGGGGGAGTGTGATGAGGGGTGCAGGGGGGAGAGTGATGTGGGGTGCAGGGTGGGAGAGTGATGTCAGGTGCAGGGGAGGGGAGTCATGTGAGGTGCAGGGGGGGAGAGTCATGTGAGGTAAAGGGGGGAGAGTTATGTGAGGTACGGGGGGGAGAGTCATGTGAGGTGCAGGGGCGAGAGTGATGTGAGGTGCAGGGTGGGAGAGTGATGTGAGGTGCAGGGGCAAGAGTGATGTGAGGTGCAGAAATTAAATCCTGGGCAACGCCGGGTATATCAGCTAGTCTCAAGTCCATTATTACATGGAACCCTTATGCCAATGCTCGCTGTTTTAAAGACAGCTTTTAAACATATCCTGGGATGACATGCAAAACCTGTGAACCCACTCTCAGACAGCTATTTCGACCTTTTGGGTCCCATTGGTGTGAGGTTGGTTGTACTGTCTTTGCAATATATATATATATATATATATAGAGAGAGAGAGAGAGAGAGAGAGAGAGAGAGAGAGAGAGAGAAAGAGAGAGAGAGAGAGAGAGAGAGAGAGAGAGAGAGAGAGAGAGAGAGAGAGAGAGAGAGAGAGAGAGAACACAAAGTATACCGCATCAACACAATTCGTAGCCGTTGCCCAAAAATTGTCCTAAGTGTATGATAGAGTATCAATAGGCAGTGGTGCTCAAGGATAATAAATGTATAGCACAACAAAAAAGTGTCCTTATAATAATGCACACGGGCATACCATGGAAATAATTATTACTACAATATGTATTGATATGAGAATAAAAACAGGGGGAGAAAAATATAAAAGAGGAGGGGGACTCACAACTGACAATACATATATACCATGAGGACAAAGGCACATAAATTGGTCAAGAGAATCACCACTGGCTGATATAATACACAGCCAAAAAGTATTGGAACACAAGAATTGGTAGCTCTATAGAAGGCACTATTCTGTGAAGTAACACAAACTGCAGACTTGTGTACTATGAATAGAGGTATGCCTATGGTGTAACCATAGATTCAAATAAAGACAATGTTGCCTAGGATAATGTCAAGGAATCTAGGATAAGAGCATGTATCACAATGATATTGAGTATTGATACATCCCCAAAATCTGTATAATTGATATGGCCAAAATACGAGTTGCAGAGGCCTCTTATACTGGAAAAAGTCAGGGGTCCACCTCCACAGACTCCCACTCCAACGCGTTTCGACAAACGGTCTTCTAACTATATATACAGTGTTCGACAAACCTATACACCTGCACGCCCCGGGCGAGTGGATTTAACACCGTGGCGAGCTCCTATTGGCCCAAGCAGCACACGTGATTTTTTTTTTTAAATTTCCCTGCTCGCGCTGCTGTTCAATTTACCCCGCTCACGCTGGAGAAAAAAAAAAAAAAAGCCGGAGACCGGTTCATGTTGTTGAGGGAGATTATCCCGCCTCCAGCTCTCTGAGCAGTGCCTTCCCTCCTCCCCCGCCTCTCAGCAATACTTTCCCTCCTCATCAGCGCTTTCACTCCTCCCCGTTCTGGCAGCCAGCCCCTTCCGCGCCTCTGTCTGCCACAGGCCCCTGCAGGGCCATCTGTCGCCCCCCCCCTCCCATCGAGCCATCTGCCACCCCCCCCCCACCATCGGGCTATCTGCCCCCCCTCCAATTGGGCCATCCATCTCCCCTCCTCCAATCGGGCCATCCGCCCCTCACCTCAATCGGGCCTTCCGCCGCCCCCCACCTCAATCGGGCCATCCGCCGCCGGCCCCATCATGTTGAGTCAGAGCGTCCGCAGGTCCCACTACGGGGAGGGCCCAGGCCAGGTAACGGGTGTGCCCTGGGGGGGAGGCGGGACATCGCCGCAGCTCATGCTCTTCCCATGTTCCGGGTGCAGTAAGGCCAAGGGCGGCCCTGTCTCATGTGTGGGGGCTGGGAGGCCTTATGATGTCCCTGGGGCAGCCACGGCCTTGTCTCTGTGTGGGGGTTGGGAAGCCCCTCCGGGAGGTTCCTGGGGGGTTCCCGGGGGCTGTGCTGATGTAACGCTGAGAAAACACGCTGCAGTTACCCACCCACAACTCACCCCCCCCACCCACAACTCACACACTCACCCCACCACCCACAACTCACGCCCTCACCCTCCTCACCCTCCCACGCACTCACCCTCCCACCCACTCACCCTCCCACCCTCCCACCTACTCACCCTCCCACCTACTCACCCTCCCACCTACTTACCCTCCCACCCACACACCTACTCACCCTCCCACCTACTCACCCTTCCCCCTACTACTCCTCCCACCTACTCACCCTCCCACCTACTCACCCTCCCACCTACTCACCCTCCCACCCTCCCAACTATTCACCCTCCCACCCTCCCACCTACTCACCCTCCCACCCTCCCACCTACTCACCCTCCCACCCTCGCACCTACTCATCCCACCTACTCACCCTCCCAACCTACTCACCCTCCCACCCTACTCACCCTCCCACCCTACTCATCCTCCCACCTACTCACCCTCCAACACTCCCACCTACTCACCCTTCCACCTACTCACCTACTCACCCTCCCACCTATTCACCCTCCCACCTACTCACCCTCCCACCTACTCAAGCTTCTCACCCTCCCACCCTCCCACCTACTCAACCTCCCACCATTCCACCCTTCCACCTACTACCCTCCACCCTACTCACCCTACTCACCCTACTCACCCTCCCACCCTACTCACCTACTCACCCACTCACCGACTCACCCTCCCACCTACTCACCCTCCCACCTACTCACTCTCCCACCCTCCCACTCCCACCCTCTCACCTACTCAACCTACTCACCCTCCCACCCTCCCACCTACTCACCCTCCCACCTACTCACCCTCCCACCCTACTCACCCTACTCACCCTCCCACCTACTCACCCTCCAACACTCCCGCCTACTCACCCTCCCACCCTCCCACCTACTCACCCTCCCACCTACTCACCTACTCACCCTCCCACCTACTCACCCTCCCACCTACTCACCTTCTCACCCTCCCATCTACTCAACCTTCTCACTCTCCCACCCTCCCACCTACTCACCCTCCCATCTTCCCACCTACTCACCCTCCCACCCTCCCACCTACTCACCCTCCACCTACTCACCCTCCACCCTACTCACCCTCTCACCCTCCCACCCCCTACTCACACACTCACCCCCTACTCACACACTCACCCTACTCACACACTCACCCACCCTACTCACACACTCAACCACCCGACTAGTCACACACTCACACACTCAATTCTTAGTAGCAATTTACGCCTTTATTTTAAAGTGGGGGCAGGGCTAGGGGCGGAACTAATGGCAGGCTGGGGGCGGGGCTAGGTGGCGAGTAGATTTTTTGGTTCGGCGAGTAGATTTTTGGGTGATTTGTCGACCACTGTGTATATATATATATATATATATATATATATATATATATATATATACATATACGGGGTGGTAATAAACAATGACATCAATAGGAACAGCAATAAACATATATGTATACCAACCCACGGAATATCCCCACAGTACTTGGGTGCAGGGGCACCAGTGTCCCTTCATAGACAGTCTCTGAACGTAGGTGGTCTGATCCCAGACCACAAGTTACACGTCACCGAGTGGCGTAGACACTGTGTTCCTGATACTGCACAACACAGGAAAAAGGGTCCCTAACTATGGGCTTCCCTATACAGCTGCAGGTGCCTACTGTGAGTCAGGGACTAACTGGGGCCTGTAGGGGAAAGCTGGCCTAGTCCCAGGGCTACTGGCACCTGGGACCCTACCTCCCTCTTCTGTACCCTGCTCCCAACTCACCAACTGCCCTAACTGCCATAAATGCAGCAGCCCTATTGGCTGCCTGGCAACATGTGGTCTGTAGCCCCTGAGGCTGCTGGGACTTCTAGTTCCCAGCAGATCTGTGGGACTAATGGCCGCCGTTGGCTCACAAACTCCCTACTGCAACCACACAGCCGTCCCCCTCACGCAGCCTGGAGGTAAGAGGGGGACCTGGCTACATATATGTGTGTGTTTGTGCGCATTAGTATGGAGCTGGTGATTAATATGCTTTGCAGAAGATAGTCCCTCGTGTAGTTTTTTAATATATATATATATATATATATATATATATATATATATAGGGCAGTGTGTGCGTGTGTATTGTGGGGGGGATAGTGTATTTCTAAATGACAATGTTTTCCACAGAAAAACAATGGAAAAAAAAAACAAAATAAAGGGACTATTATTGTGAGATGCATTTTATTCTGAACAAAGTAAGTTTGTCATATGTTAATGCTTATACAGTATATACCTATTAGTGTGTGTACAGTACAGGCGGTCCTCGCTTATCCGATGGCATGTGTCCTGCAAACCGCCGTCGGTTAACGGACCGTCGGATTGCGGGTCCATGTTAATTGGCAGCATTGACCGTGGGATAAGCGGTCTGACATCGGATAATGCGTCCGGTGGACTGCATTATGCAGCGTCGGATAAGACATCCGTCGGTACGCAGGACGTCGGTAAGCGACTCGCTGTATATGTATGTGTTTGTTGGGGTGTACTATTCATGCATGTGTTGCGGCTCTCTGAATATTTTGGACGAATAATTTTTTTATAAAATGGCTCTTCTTCCTTGGAAGGTTGCAGACCCCTGATCTAAGGGCTAATTAGTTGATATTACAACCACCCCCTTCAAATAATATATTTTGTATTTTCACATAATATTTAGTTGCAAGCCACTTTTGCATTAATTGCCATTACCTCAGGCAAGGAAGAGGTTAAAGGTTTTGGTAATTCTCTGTCATCATTGGACATAGAAATGACTGTGGAAGCAGCAATATAAAATCACAGTATCCTTTAATCTGCTAAACTAATCTTAATGGAGCTTGGAATTCAAAAAGGTATTTAAGAACAAACATTTCATTTCAGTGTTTCATTGTTATCACACTAATTTAGGCTTAGCTTCATGGGGTAATTTTGTTTATAACAGCTGGTACTGAATAATGTACAACAAAGTAAATTACATTTTGCAAACAGTTTGTGCAGCTAAAAAATCCATTTGTGGTGAACAGGGCAGTTTTTCTGTGGGGTACTGTAGTTCACCAGGGAGTTTAGCAGGAACCTTCAAATACTGATTATGAAATCAGTAGGAATAGGGCTATAATATTATCTGGGAAAGGATAAAGTATTTTTCTGCCACATTTCTTTTTTAAAACGATATTATTTATTGCAGTTTAGATGAATGAATCTAAACATTTAAATGAATGCCTATTTTCTTATGATTCCCTCATCTCTTTTCCATAGAAAAACCCCACAGGCATAAATGAGCATACTGTATCATCAAATAAACATCAAACCAACAATGATATCCATTGTGACCCTCGTTATAGTACAAGAGACCTGTCAATAACAGATCTATACTCTCCCAAGGGCCAAGGAAACTTTTCATGCACGAGTGGAGAAGACATTTTAACCAATATTCTATTTTACTGTCAAAGTTCTACCACCATGAGGTCTATGTATGAACATGAGAAAAATGTGTTTTGATGCACTGCACCATTGTTTTGCAGTTGACATACGTACAGTTTGAAATATATATGGTCTCCTCTCACATTTACTCACAGTACTTTCTACTTTGACTATCTATCTTTCTACTACAGTGTAAGTGACATCTATGTTTTCCTCTATACTAATTGTCTAGCAGTCTTACACATGGTACCTTTTTTCACATGCTTTCCCCAGTGTATAGTATGTTTTGAATTTCCTTTCAGTGGCATGTTCAAGGTAAAAAATATAAGGTATTGACTTGGCTCCTACGGAGTGCCTACTCACGATGTGTAGAATGAATATGCACAGATCCAAAACAGTGGCAAAGTCGGCATTCATGTGGTAACTTCAGAAGAGATGATCAATAAGTATGATAATTAAAAGCATATATCACATATGTGTGGACGTCGTCGCTCTGACCTGCTCACCGCCTCCATCTCTGGTGACTCCGGCAGCAAAGGGAAACCTCCTCCGCTGACAGGCTCTCTGCCTGCATCGATCGCAAGCTCTAATATGTCACTTCCAGTCGGCATTATGTCATTTCCAGTTTCGGTTTCCAGGTTCAGGGACGCGTCTGTGAGTGCTCTCGTCGGCAGGGACCTCCTACTCTACGCATTTCGCCAGTGGTGAACCGGTTTCGGAAGCTGCTGTTTTGGATCTGTGCATATACATTCTACACACCGTGAGTAGGCACTCTGTAGGAGCCAAGTCAATACCTTATATTTTTTATATTTTTTCACATATATTTACACTTAGATCTTTGTTGTTTTTGCTTTTCTCCTTATGCTCCCCCTGGATTGTGAGATGAGGTACAGTGTTTTGGGACCAGTGAAGACAGGACCCACCAGAGGGTTGGAGCAGGGAGTTACAACCTTATTTATTTGTGGGGGGTTTTCACCGCACTTATTTTTGGCACATTGATGTTTATATTTTGATGATATCATTGTCACTGTGTATAAGAGCATTGAAAACGGATCACTGTATTGTTTAGTTATCACTCTACGGAAGCGCCTTTTTTCCCCCTTTCTCTGTTTCTTCAAGGTAAAAACACACAATCCCTGCAAGCTCAAGGTAGCATTTCATTGACATGGAAAACACAAAGCTCAAGAAACGTTTTTTCCTTGAGGCAAAATAATCATGTTTCAAACATCACAGATACAGTATATACAGTATCCCAGAGATTTATACCACCTGTGACCTGGTAGAAAACTTAGCCTTACAGTAAGTCTTTATATTGCTTTCTGTAGCCACATCCTAATTCACAATCTAGCGCACAGATGATAAATTACATTATGTTGACACAAAAAATATATATATTTGCTTAATTTTACGGGAAAGAGGACATGATACATGGCAAGGCTGCTTGGTCAATGAGCAGGGAGTGGCACACCAGTCTAGCATGAAGAAATATAAAAACGTTATTTGTTTCTCAACATTTCAGTGTTTCAGCACACCTTCATTAGGATATCATAATATCTGGGTCATATCCTTTGTATTTCAAATTTCTTGCAAGGTCAGTCCTATATAAAATAAAATAGTATACTTACTTATAGTACACCCTTATTTTGAAGTGACCAAGTATGTTAAAGATCCTCTCTAGCAACCATTAGAAAAGTTGCATGAAAATAATAAAGATAACCACAAGGTGTTTGCAATTGCAGGATATCATTCTTAAGAAGGGAACATTTGTCAGAAGTATCTTTCATGCTAAAGCATTTACTTGCCTTACACAATGAGATGAGGTGTAGAGAATGACAGCTGGGTGCCCAGGGTTAAAGACAATTCCCCTTTTGTTCACATATTCTAAACTGCTTGCCTGCATGCCTCTCAGGTTTTTTAATAGAAGTGACACACTGTTCAACTGACTGAGCAGTACAAGCAATCAGATAACAGGAGAAAAGCTGACAGTGGCAGACCCAATCCCAATGATAATTGGCAAGAAAACATCCTATGGTTAAATCCTAACCACCGAGCTAAAATAAAGAAAACATTGTTCTATTAACTTTAGTTATGCCTTTCCCTTCTTAAGAGAGAATGGAAGATGGAAAAAAATGTCTAAATATCTTTAAAGGAGATATTATGGTATGTTTGGCTAAGTTTGGAAGAAATGTTTCTCTTTCCTCAAATTCTATTTTATTCGAAAGCCATGTAACTATGTGACCTATGACCACCAACAAAAGCTTGTGGTCAACTTCAATGGAATTATGACATTACACATAGTGAGAGAGTAGATTGTGGTTATGTCACTGATACAGTAACACCCAGTATGAAAGACATTGCCATTAAGTACCTTCCCCAAAATGTTTTATTTTTTCTCAGCCAGGAATTCCACCAGAACAGGACTACCAAAGTCTTATTGCTTTGAGTCACAAGGTCAGGAAATATACATACTGGAGCTACTGTTCTGGTAACTTCAGTATCATAGGGATATTTTACCATTAACCATTGGTTCACCAGCCTCGACATTAACAAGTCCCATATTTTACCTAAAAAGCCAGGGCTGGAGCCCTGCATGAAAATATTTCCAGAACTAGAGATCCAGGTGGTAATAAGATCAGGGTAGTCCTTTTTTCCCACACAGGCTCCTATTCTAGTAGGTTTGATGAGTTTGCTGCTACATCGCAAGGTTTGGCAGGTTCCCGCTGAATGGTTTGTAATTGGAGTTATCACGGTATTCTGAAAGGACCTGGGCCCCTCTCAAATCATGCGGCGGGAAAATGCCAAAAACGTACGACGTAGCAGAAAAGTAATCTGAGATTTCTTTTATTATTCTGTCTTTTTAGCGCTGTCTTTTTTTTTTTAGGTTGCCCATTGACTGCTATACAGCCGCGGCCCCTTTTATTCTAACACTTCACCGATATTTTCCGGTGACTTTTTCCGAATGCCACGCGCTTCGCCGCGTTTATGCGGCGTTCGTGCCGTATTCATGTCGCAATCATGCCGGCGTCCACTGCGCTTGATCTGTTTAATGAGAATGTTTCGGATTTAATTGGTTGCAATTTTTCGCGTATCCGCCAGGTGGCAGATATTCATGAATTGTAATTCGCATGCGCTTCAGTAATGTGTCGACTTGCAGGTGTATAAAAAATACCACAGTGGTCCTTTGTGAATTGACCTTGGTAATGAAGAAGTTGTACAACATTGTATCTATTTAGGTGTTTCATATTAAAAACTAAATGCAAACTGTCTGGTGTTCTATTCCATTGTCCAGAGAGGTCCAGAGATGAGTACATCACTGCAGTCCGTGTTCAGAAAGTCCAACATAACGTACGCTTATTTAATATGGTCAGCAATTAGTTCAGCAGATAAGATGGCCACATTTGGTTAAATTTATCAATATTTTTTCGAAAATTATGACTTTTACAGATTTTCACCAGATGCTCTGGGGTGGAAGCGCGCGAAAAGGAAAAAGGTATGTATCGATCCGCGGTTTTTTCGTATTGCTCCTGCACCCGGAGTTACAGGAGGAAGGTATTGTCGTATTGCCCCTGAATTTTCCAGTACCTTTGTAAAACCAACTCGGAATCGTCAGTCCCAGGCAAGCAATATGCCAGCGCCAGCACCGGCTTCCAATAACGGTCCGACCGTCTGTGAAAACCTGCTGACCGGCAACCCTTGCTATGAGCCCCCACCTGGATACCTGCAGCCTGAGCAGGATTTCACGTGCAGATACCAGCAAGTTTGCATGTACCAAAGCGATTTCCAGCTTCATCAGCTGGCAACTACAGGTCTAGCAGGCCCGCTGTCACCTGTCAACTATGTGTATAATCAAGACTACGGGACTGGCAGTGGCACGGCGCCAACCAATTGGCAAAGTCTATAGTGAGTACGGCTGCCGTATTTTATTCTTCTTTGAAATATCAATATCAATGCACAGTAAAGCGATTCTCCTGTAATCAATCTCTTTGCTTATGGTTATTTACTGTAGTTCTTTTAGTAGTCACAATTTGCCAAACTTTAGTCCAGCAATATCATTGGCTGAGCAGCTTCTACAGTAGATTGGTGGACAGCTAGGCGCATGCGCATTGGAACCTTGTTGAAACGCATACTGTATGCGTCTCATCACATCTAGGCGCATGCGTGTATGTGAACAAGAGACGCCCCCCGAGAAAATAATTGTTGGGACTGACCGAGGGGACTGCGGGGACTGACTGTGGGAACTTCTTTAGGGGACTGACTACTGAACTAACCATTACAGTATTTACAGTATTTATTTTTCTTCCTCAGAAAAATAAGCTTTGTCATCAGGCTGAGAACAGCAAATGGAGGGATTTCGATGGGTAATATCGCTTTTTGTAACGATGCTTGCACACTGCTGAATCTGAATCAGTGCCATTTTTATTGATTAGGATAGAATAACTGAGCTTTATTACATACTTTTTTACATACTGTACTGTATAATAAACCCCAAAAATAAAAAGTATGCATTTATTCTGTACATGCACAGTACAGTATTACAGTACAGTATGTGTGTTCTACTCTAATAATAATACAAATACGGATAATGCGTTTTAATACTGTTTTGATGTACTGTAATGCGCAGTAAGTAAAAAAACATTAATGGTGTACTGTAATTAAAAACATACAGGTATATTTAAAAAAAGCAGCAATTTATTTTATTGGTGGGTGCAGTAAGTACAAATACATTAATGGTGTCCAATACAGTAAAAACATTGACAGTACGGATACAATCTATAACAATCAACATTATTTTTATTGGTGGAGTACTGTAAGTAAAAAACCATTAATGGTGTACTGCAATTAAAAACATACAGGTATATTTAAAAAAAAAAACATATTAGAATACAATTTTAAACAATGAACAAGTCAGAAATGAGTCAACATTTTAACAGATGAGCAATCACGAAGCGAATTCGATCCCCAGCAGATTGTCCTTCCAGGGCCGATGCCTTGTATGCCGCAAAATGCCATTAATAGAGTCTCGCACGATTTTCATTAAAGGATCGGTAATTGAAAAATAGCGCCACTATTCCTCCACAATAGTCTTTCTCAAATTTTCAGGAAGAGCCTTTTTCTCGTGATTCCCTTCGTAGTTCACATTGTGGGCCCACCCTAAGTACAACGAGTACTTGACAATTAACAAGGCATGCCTCTGGGGTATACGAGCACTTGCAAACCTATACTTCTCCCTGAATGGCTGGAGCAGCTCGCGCAGGATGACCTCGGGCACCGTCTCAATGCAAGCGTATGTGGGTTGGATTCTGGGAGCGGGTGTTCTTTTGGGAGCGGGTGTGCTTGTGGTGGCGGGCGAGGGTAGGTTGTCTGGGAGGATGCTTTCCTCCTGTCTTGGTCTCCTTGTCAGTGATGCCTCCTGGCGTGGTCTTGACGGTGTTGTCATGTCATCCTCGTCAACGGCATACATGAACACATATTCTTCTGATGGAGGGGGTGCGCTTGGTGATGGAAGGTTGAAGGTCCCATTCATCCCATCCATGCCACCCTCCTGCACCGGCGTCCGAGGTACAGGGGCATGAACTCTGAGCAAATTATGTATCCCCGCTATGTCAGTCTCTATCTTCTCCATCTGTTGATCCATCTTCTCCATCCGTTAATCCATCTTCTCCATCCGTTTATCCATCTTCACCATCTGTTGATCCATCTTCACCATCCGTTGATCCATATTTAGCATGGTCTCTAAAAGAAGATCTATCTTTACCAGCATAGAGTTCCCAGGGATATCGACACTTAACCCATTCAGCATGCGGTCTAACAAGCTGGATCTTGTGCATGGGGTGCTGTGGACATCTGGGTGGATGGGTGCATAAGAGTATGAGATGGGGGTTCCCTGGAGATAAGCGGCAGCGTCGTCGAGGAGTGATGGAGGAGGTGTCCTCTGGATTTCCGGGAGAGAAGCGGCAGCGGCGGCGAGAAGTGATCAAGAAGGTGTCCTCTGGGTTTCCGGGAGAGAAGTGGCAGCGGTGGCGAGTGCTGATGCAGAAGGTGACCATTTGTTTTGCTTTGAGTGTACATCACCAAATTTCTTCTTGACATAATAAGGCTTCTTTAAAGCCTTACCTGTAGCCTTTGGAGTTGTCAGAAGGTTTTCTTTATTAGCCTTAGCCTTTCGCTTTGGCTTTGGCTTGGAAACGGCTGCCGCCTTTCGCTTTTTCTGCATGACAGGCACGGCAGAGGCGAGTGGCTTCCTGCGTCTGTAGAATCGGGGTTGATCCATGGAAGCAGAATGCACAATGCAGTATCTGGACAAGGGCAAGTTCAGATACAGATCATCGAGTGGAAGGCAATGCAATGTGTGTCACCTTTTATGCATGGCGACGAGGTGAAGGTGTTAAAAGTGGGCGTATTCTAATGTGACTCATTAAAGTATAAATACACCATCCATTTTGTGGATTCACTGCACATTGAATACACATCGACTAAACATCGAATATACATTCTTGTGCTTGTATTTCTTTCTACACGCAGCGATGCCTGTTAAAAAGATTTCTAAGGATCTCAGCATGAGAATAAAGGAGATGTACATGAGAGGACAACGAATTGCGGATATTCAACGCTGGCTAAGTACTTCTGGCCTCGTTGTGCCAGCAGCAACCGTGAGCTATCATGCCCATGGTAAGACCAAAAAAGTAAAGAGGACACCAATGGTAACTACCGCGTAAGTACTGTACTGTATCTATCTATTTTTATTGTTATCACTGTATATTTATATAACTCTATTCTATACAGTATCTTTCTATAGTTATTGTTATCGCTGTATATTTATATAACTCTATTCTATACAGTATCTATCTATTGTTATTGTTATCGCTGTATATTTACATAACTCTATTCTATACAGTATCTTTCTATTTTTATTGTTATCGCTGTATATTTATATAACTCTATTCATACAGTATCTTTCTATTTTTATTGATATCGCTATATATTTATATAACTCTATTCTACTGTTGCGGCTAAGCTTAATCTAAAGCTTAACCGCAATTATTCGGGGCTTTTTTTTTTAGCCGCCGAACTTGGCCGCGCGCCAGCCGCATCTCGCGGCCGCGTGCCAGCCGTTTCTCCATTCAGTGCTAATGGTGCTGAACAATGGAAGCACCTGCAGCGCCGAAAAAAAAAAAAGCCCGCATCTGCACGCGGTTTAAAAATACCCGCGGAGAAAGCCGCATTAGACTAAAGCGGGCCGCCACTGTATACAGTATCTTTCTATTTTTATTGTTATCGCTGTATATTTATACAGTATAACTATTCTATTAAAGTAATATCTACTGTATATTTGGCCATACTGTAGGTCTGAGCATAAATGTACCTGTACTTGTGGCCTACTGTAACGTATTGTTGTTTTTCCTTTAAACTTTAGGGAGACAACTGTTCTGGTTGACAGAATAAGTGAAGAGAATGATGAGAAGAGTGCCTTAAGGGTCAAAGACACTCTGCAGAAAAATCACAATCTAAAGGTATCAGAGACCAGCATTAAGAAGATGAGACGCAGAATTGGATGGAAATATGGACGTGTGAGGTTAGTACTGGACAGTACAGGAGGTGAAAAGTGTGATTAAATAAACTGTACTGTACCTATAAAATTATTCCTTGTCATTACAGAGCGTACCTATGATAAGGGACGTCAACAAGATAAAGAGAGTGGTCCAGGCACAGGCATGGATCGACAGTGGCAAAACTTTTCAGGATTGCATCTTTACTGACGAGTCTACTATATCTCTGGAGAGATTTGCCACCTTTGCATTCCACAAAAAAGGACGCATATCTATGAAGCCGCGTCAAACACCCAGTGAAGCTGCATGTGTGGGGTGCCATCTCTAGGCGTGGACAAGGATGCATTGTCATCTTTGAAGGTAAAATATATCAAATATAATGTAGCCTTATGCACTGTACTTTACTAGTGTAGCCTTACAGTATGCACTGTACTGTACTATTGTGCAGTTTTTTGAGCACTTTTCTTTTCTTGCTATAGGAATCATGAATAAAGCTTTCTTCAAAGACAACATTGTCCCTGAGATAGTGCAATACATCACACGCGAGTTCCCGAATGGTCACCGCTTCTACCAGGACAACCATCCGAAGCACACCGCGTCAACAGCGCATATCCTTGAGCGCGGTATCAACTGGGTGAAGACGCCAGCGGAGTAAGTGCGGTAACCGTGTCGCATTTGTTTCCCACAGTTTTTACTGTGTACTGTACTGTGTCTCTTAAACTAATTGTCCTTTTTTCCAATGACAGATCGCCAGACTTCAATCCGATCTAAATGGTCTGGCATCAGCTGAAGGACCATATCCGGAAAGTGGCGAAACCCTCCAAAAAGGACGAGTTGTTGAAAGGCATAATGAGTTTTTGGAACGATGTACTCACCGTGGAACGCTGCAATAAATATATAGACCATATTGCCACTGTGTTGCCCATTGTCATCGCGCGTAATGGGCAAGCATCAGGAAAGTAGTACTGTGCTGTAGTATTGAAAGTACAGTATGATACAGGTAAGTATGGCACAGATTTTTTCTTTCCCAATAGTC
This sequence comes from Ascaphus truei, assembly GCF_040206685.1. Taxonomy (NCBI): domain Eukaryota; kingdom Metazoa; phylum Chordata; class Amphibia; order Anura; family Ascaphidae; genus Ascaphus; species Ascaphus truei. The sequence goes on along the minus strand of NC_134485.1, from coordinate 112,137,210 downwards.
AGAGTATACAGTAGTTACAGTTTTTTCTTTACAGAGAGAGCAGCACCAGCCATCAGGTTACAGTGCATAGTATTTAACAGTAGTCAGAGTATACAGTAGTTCCAGTATAGACTAGTTTGACAGTACTACAGTAACTGCCTACTAACTGCTCAATTTTTTTCTTTCCAGAGAAAGCAGTACCAGCCATCTACAGTAGTACTACACATCACACAATGCCATAATACACTACGCACATAACTGCACTCATTTTTTGTTTTCTTGTCGTTTCAGGAAGAAAGGGTGGCCTGGGGGGAGGTGGGGTTTTGTGTCCAGTCTAATCTGTTGGTACAGTAAAATGTACAGTATATAAACAGCAGTATTGATGTACACAAAACCTCTCCTCTCTCAATGAACTACTGTACTGTACACAGAATGAGGAACAAGATAAAGACAGAAAAAATAATATTACTATGTATACTGTATATATATATATATATATATATATATATATATATATATATATATATATATATATATATATATATATATATTATACAGTGCATTACAGTATATATATTATTAAATAATATTCTTATAAATGTGCATAATTCATGATTCTCCATGTTTTACAAATGTTTTCTAAATGTTTATCCAATTTCAATCTGCCAGAAGAACTTAATAAAGTCTGCATTATGTATTATTCATGATTTTTATATTTGTATTTTTTTGGTCCTCAAAAAATAAAATAAATATTTATTCACATTCCTGATAATCATAATCATTGACAACAACCATACTCCCCCCACCCCTACAGTATAAGAATGAATGACAAAACAACATGAATCAGTTAATGGTTTTTTTTTACTCTCAATTCTCACAATGCTGTGCAAATCAGATTTACATTTCAAATTCGAGAAGGCATTTTCCAAAGCGTTACCGTAAACAAAGCCTCAAAGGGTTGGGGGGGAGGGGGGTTGGGTGAGTCATGTGCAGTAATCAGCTAGCTCCCATCTCAAAGAGGCTTAGAGTACATGCAGGCGCAGTGAGGCGATTGACGCTCGGCCAGGGACGGATTGAAAATACAATGACTAACTTCAGAAAATGAATGACTCTGTGGAGAGGGGTGGGTTGGGTGACTCATGCGCAGTAAGCAGCTAGCTCCCATCTCAAAGAGGCTTAGGGTACACGTAGTCGCAGTGAGGCGATTGACGCTCGGCCAGGGATAGATTAAAAACACAATGACTAACTTCAGAAAATGAATGACTCTGCGGAGGTGTCTGTCGATAAGAGTTTGTGTGTGCGTGGGGGAGGGATGAAGGATTAGTTGTGCAGCAGTTCAATGACATTAAATATTGTAGAGAAGAGTACAGTAATTTCAAAAGGCAGTTCATCATAATAATTTGATCAATAAACCCCCAAATACAACTCCCAAATACAGTACATAAAAAGCAAGTCCCTTTATCTCCCTGTGCCTCAGGCACCAAAAACATAGATTGTGAGCTCCACAGGACAGGGACCTGTGCCTGCAAAATTTCTCTGGAAAGCGCTACGTACTGTATACTGTAACTAACAGCGCTATACAAAAACATGCTATTATTATTATTATAATATCAAGGTGATGCTCTGTGCAAATAAAATTCGAGAAGGAATTTTCCAAAACGTTGCCGTAAACAAAGCCTCAAAGCTCCCGTCTCAAAGAGAATTACACGCAGGCGCAGTGAGGCTTTGTACTGTAGCTCGGCTATGGACGGATTAAGAACACAATGGCAAGATTCAGAAAATTAACGACTCTGTGGAGAGTGGGGGGTTGGGTGACTCATGTGCAGTAAGCAGCTAAGCTGCTAAATAGCTCCCATCTGAAAAGGGATCACACGCAGGCGCAGTGAGGCTTTGAAGCCCGGCTATGGACGGATTAAGAACACAATGGCAAGATTCAAAAAATTAACGACTCTGTGGAGAGGGGGGGGGGGGTTGGGTGACTCATGCGCAGTAAGCAGCTATGCAGCTAAATAGCTCCCATCTGAAAAAGGATTACACACAGGCGCAGTGAGACTTTGAAGATCGGCTATGGACGGATTAAGAACACAATGTGGCAAGATTCAAAAAATTAAAGACAGCCGCATGAAGTTCAAAGCTAAAGACATACTTTAATTTCAAAAGGCAGTTCATCATAATAATACACCCCCAAATATGTTACGTAAAAAGTAAACAAATCAACCATGTGCAGTCAAACGCACAGGGTCACAGACAAAAGCTACAGCACAGATTGAATATCGTAATATGGTAAGATGGTTTTTGCAGGCTTGTGGAGAAAAAAAATTACAATAAAAATAAAATTTCACTCACTCATGCAAGCAGTGGTGGGCGAAGTTACAGGCGCATGCGCAGTAAATTCCTGCTGTCAAGCAGGAATGTGATTGAAACCAGACACATGTTCAAAGGAATGGTGTGGGAGAGATGTACTGCAATGCACAGAAGATAAGAAGTTGAAATACCCTGCAGTGCAGTTAATTATCCTGAGCGAGGGGAGAGCGCTGTATATGCCGAAATGTGACACTGTTACAGTACAGTACACGCCTATGCGTTTCAACAATTTTCAAATGAGACATACTGTACTGTACTGCAGAACAGCACTGCAAATGCATGTATACTTTAAATATGCAAATTTACAATTACTGCGCGCGCACACACAGACTGTGTACTGACGTAGGTTGAACCGCGAAGGTATTAGACTTCCAAGACAACAGCTCGCAAACGCCCCCTGAGTTTTTACACGGCATTGCAGTATTGCAGACAGCGAGAATAAAATGCTAATATCACGAGCGCGAAAATAACGCAGATCACTCCAGGCGAAAACGACAAAAAAACGCACATAACCGGGATAATCTGAGAACCGCGGATCTAGCCGACTTAGGGCCTCGTGCAGTAAGCGCCGACAAGGCTTTTATCGGCATTTTCCCGCCAAAATTGGATTTGAGATTCAGTAAGCGCTGATAAGTGCTCAAAATCGGCAGTTTTAACCCACTTATCGGCACTTATCGCCACTTTTTGAAATCGGCTGTATTCAAGTAGCCCCGATCAGCTTATCGGTGCTGATCGGCACTCAGAAATGGAGATTTCAGCGGCAATTGGTCCCGCCAACTAAAGTTGGCAAGTTGGAGGGGAGAAGGATCGGCAAGGTTGCTGGGACGGCACTTAGAAAAAAAAACTTATCTCTACATCAATGGAGTCAATGGAGCGGGGACTTATAACATTATAGGACTGTTTACGTTCTATTGCTCATAATAAAAATGTGCTTGGCATTACAGTGTCGAGGTCATTCACTTCATCGTGTCAGCGCTTACGTTTATTATTGGCATAACATTGTACTTTTATATGTTATGATGATTTGCGTGTCACATTAGTCTTAATGTTATGATGTGTCAATGGAAAATCCTATACTCAACTCTTAAAGGAACAGGTCACATAATATGAAACATGTTACTTAAGTGTGCTTCAATTTATTATATGATGTAACAGATTTCACACATCTAACATATCCAGCGTATAGTAATGTTGGTATACATTACAGAATGCTTTGAATGTGTAACGCATGATCAAATGTAAATGTAGCTGTTTGTTTTCATGTTTACATGTACTTTGTGACCTCCCTCTTTTGATGACGTCCACAATTGGACACTCAATAACATTGCATGTTTACATTGTGCACGATGCATTAGAATCACTTCATGCTAACTTATACACACATCTATAATAGTTACTCATTTTTACACGATTGAAACTAAATCAATAGCAAGTATCCTGATGGCATTAAATTATGCATATGCACATTACAATTAGTTCATGTGAACAGGTGACAATAACATGCCAAATTACACATGTTGCAACGTAGTTTCTCAACGTCAATATCATGGTTGTATCCTAATTAGATGACTGAGTGTTGCGTTCTGAAGTGGTACATGCATTACACATTCCAGAAATACTTGCCAATAAATGGTTGTTCAAATCTTAACGTTACATCATTCTCAAATATCATGATTGCCTGGTGAACACACATAAATAATCCTTTTAATTGGTACTGGATACACGTTGGGAGTGAACAACTTGGATATGTTAATGTAACACCTTGCACTTCATCAAGTCACCTGACATCATCACATAGGTATTTAAAGGAGGGCAATTACCTGCGCATTCACATAACGAAATGACAATGATATGTTTCAGGCAAGCTGTACATTATCCATCTTAACATAAATGTACATGTGAACCTAATTGTCACATTTATTTTCAACACCATACAACATACAATGTTCATGCAGGAATGCTTTGTAAAATTAAGTGTTCTGTTGTACATACTCTGCATATGTTGTGTAGTAATCTAACAATAATAATGTACATCACTACCATGACAGCAAAGTTGACTCTGCTTATAATTCAGTACCTAATTGTGGAAATGTGAATGAATGTTTTTAGTGATCTGTCTGAACATTTAAGAGAAGCAGGTGTAGCACTCAATCTGGCTGACACATGCAGTGTGTCGCTCACAGATGGTACTGTTGTGATAAGGTGGCGTATCTATAAGGTAAAAAGAAGATATGAGTGAACGAATGACTAACGTACGTTTTCATATATAGTGGCCTGGTGGTTGAAAGTATTCAGATAATTACCATTTCTAATGAATGTGATTAACTTATGTTCACCTTGTCAGCGTGTAACAACTGTAGTCCCTCCCCCAAGACGTGACACCACCCTGACCTTTTATTTGGTTCTACTGCCTGTAAGCCGTCCACAAGACTTGACCCTACCATGACCCTGTGATCTGGCTCTGTGCCCGACCCCACCCCCTCTGTTCACCTCTATGCTGTGATTACATATTAATTGCAGCTGGTTTCACACACCGGTACATGAGCGAAATAAAAATATGAAGTGAGCTACATATGAACACAATTAAATACCATATGGTACATGTTCCTATTTATGCTCTCATTATACTACATGAAGCGAAAAAGAGCTTTAATAAAACATAACCAAATGTGTTTGTGCAAATTATTAATGTTGGCCTTTCAATGCACAATCTTCCATGCAAGACTTGATTAGGCAGTAATGGCCTGTTTATAGGTGAAACATAGATTATCACTAATTTATATATATATATATATATATATATATATATATATATATATATATATACAGTAGCGACATACTTTATTGAAGTAAATGCCAGCGGCATGCCGGGATCTACCCCAGCTGCCGCCAGTCACAAACGCGCGCCGCCGCGTTTCCCCCACGCACCCCCCCTCCACATCGCGTGCAATTACCCCCCCAAAGACACCCCGAACCCGGCTTCTACTCTGCCCCTCTGCTTCCCCGCACCCCCGCTTACCTAGATTTGAACTCCAGGGGTGTCGGGGAAGCCTGGGGAAGACGGGGAAGCCGGGCGCGCATGTGACTGTGACGTCACAGTGCGCCGCCACGCGCCGCGGCTACCCGCTTCCCAGCCTCATACAGCCAGCGGCATTTGCTCGAATAAGAGCTGCCGCTGCTGTATATATATATATATATATATATATATATATATTATATGTATATATGTATATATGTATCGACACATACATGAAAAAGTGAATTAGGCATTTGTGTGCACAGACACAGTATAACGAAGTTATACATTACTGTGACAAACAATGAGTGCGGATGTGCTTTGTGGTTATGCATGTTAACCCATTGTTTGTACAAAGATTCACACATACATTCAGCTTTGAACTATAGGGCAAAGATGTTGAATGCTTTGTAAGGTAGAAGGTTGCAGTGTGTGTTATTTGTAAGATCAGTACACATAATCCCTTCATGCAGTTCAAGTTGTGTATGTTTACTCATATTGATGTCATCCACGATAGCTGAGCCAATACATGTTTACACACACACACACACACACACACACACACACACACACACACACACACACACACACACACACACACACACACACACACACACACACACACACACACACACACACACATATATATTAATTATTTTTTTTGTAGGACAACTAGATATAAATATAGATAGATAGATAGATAGATAGATAGGTAGATAGATAGATAGATAGATAGATAGATAGATAGATAGATAGATAGATAGATAGATAGATAGATAGATAGATAGATATAGAGAGAGAGACACATATATACAGATATAAATGTAGGTATGCTTATATTGGGAAGAAAGTATAAGTAGCAGCGGAAATATAGATAAGAACTATAACCTACGACACGCCTAGTACAGTAACATTTGTCACCTGGTGGAAATGGAGCCGAATAAATTCCGATATCTCTGTCCCCTGGCAAACTCTCCACGATGACAGGAAGAAATTTTCCCGCATCTGCTCCTCCAATGGAGTTAAGATTAGAGCTTGTGCTGCCGGCCCACCTCCAGTGCCAGAAGCATCCATCCGTTGTGCTTGGATTTTTTTCTTTAAGTTTGCCCTGATATCATCGAATCTCTTGCAACAATTCGTCCGGTCCCTGACATGATTCCCACACGCACACACAGCCAATGTTACAGTATTTCCTCCCACATTTCATTTTTGGATGCTGAACTTGTCCGCCCTTGAAATACATACAAAATATATGACGTCAATTATTATTAGAAAAACGATCAGTTGCCTAAACTGCTACCTGTTCCAAGAGATACCAAACATGCTGGGTTAGGTGGAATATGTGTACCACATGAGCATTTACGTGTAAACATACAAATGTAAGGAAGCTTGCATGAATATTGTATGAACTTTGTCAAACTTTTTAAACTGATTGTTATGGTCGTTATAAAGCATGAAGGAATATGTGTGTAACAATTAACTTTAATTGATAGATATTATAGAATAACATTGTGATATTAAGACATCTTACATGACCTAGAATAACATGTCTTTGAACAATCAACGCAAAGATAGACTTACCTAGTAAATGGCCATACAGAGAGTCATAGTGCTCCAAAATCCCTGTGACAAGAACTCTGTTTTCCTCTTCATTGAAATGAGGATTACGTGGCCTTCCACACGTTTCCTCCGAACATGTGCAGCCCCAGAGCTTGGCTGCTGCTGACTGGACTCTCCTTCTTCCAATGGAAGAGACTCCAAAAGCTGGCCACCTGCAACCACCCCACCACCAGACACCCCAGCAGCACCAGCAGCAGACACAGCACCAGCAACAGACACCCCATCAGCACCAGCAACAGACACCACAGCAGCACCACCAACAGAGCCACCAGCAGCACTCGCACTCCCAGCAACACCAGTCGCACTCGCAGCAACAGCACTCCCCTGAATCCTACGTTCACTCAGACGCATACTCACACGACTACCAGTACCACTCACACCAGCACCACTCTTCCCACGCCTTGCGGCCATACCTCTAGCACTCACAAAGAACAGAAAAGAAATTTAAAGACAATCGCACTGAACACTTACAAAGTGAAAACAAGACAAAGATGTTAACAAAACAACACAGGAAAAACCTCTCACAATACACCACAACTGTCTCAGTCAATATGAAATATGTAAATCGCCCAGCTCTGTGTGTCTCTCTCTCTCTCTCCCAACAACACAGAGAATGAATAAAAATACACGCTGCCTTTAAATGGGCCGCTCAATCCAAAACATGCTTGCTTCGGCAGATTCAGCAAGAAGTTTCATTGGCGAACCTAACACCACCCCGCAATGCACGCCGATACACCTGTGTGTGATCGGCAAATCATCGGCAGAGTGGGAGCAAATGTTTTCGGCTTGATTCGGAAGGGATTCGGCACTTATTGCACACGGAGAGGGAAAATCGGCAGAATCATGCCGAAAAGGTACACTTGGCGATTGCACTTTTTCGGCGCTTACTGCATAGAGCCCTTAGACTCAGATCGTCCGCCACTGTAAGTAGAGAGTGCTGTACATTACTTTTATGCAAATATATCAACTTTTACACACATATTCTCTCTGTGTACTGAAATCCAAACGAGGGGAAGGCACCACACCCCAAGGGAAGGGATCTCTGTTCCGGTCCAACTTATGGGTAGATGCTCCCCCTGTATAATGCCAGTTTCAAGACTTCCAGAGACTGTGTTAGACGCGGATCATTCTTCTAAAGAAACCTTTATGAGTCTACACTTTACCTGGGCCATGTTAGTAGCGGCACTTACCAGTTATACAACTATCGCTATTCTTCAAGGCCTTTATGGTTATCACAATATTGCACTATATGCATATTTTATCTTTTTTATGATCCTGCGCTCCCATTATCCAACTACCACCATTTCCTCAGGATCGAAGGAGGATCCTCATTGGTCGAGTACCGTATCATTTATATATTCATTATTTATTTCACTGATTTATTTAACACTATATTTATTTCATTATTCAATATTTACCACTATTATTCACTATAATATTTGATAATTACCACAAGAGAGCGCCTCTGCTTTTCTTTTTACACAGTTGGTGGACCTACTGTAGCTGCACTCTTGTTGTCTTTCACAAGCACTTCTGTCTTATCAGGATTCAGGATTCAATCTCAACCAATTTGTGAAGGAGCCACTCATAGCTCAAAATACAATCTTGAAGAGATATGGATAAATCTCTCTTAATCCATTTACAACAAGATGTGTATATAAACAGTTCGGGTAATGGTGGCAGCCGATAGGTGCAGGTATAGTCAATAGTTCAACGGAGTCACTTTGTAGCCATATGGCAGAATAAGGACTTATTAGGGTCTGTAGAAGGATTGAGCCTGCAGGCTCTGCTTGAACGACTAACGAGGAAAATAGGAATTACCTCAGCCCTGCTCGATTGAAGTTCATTCTCAGTCCCTCTGTAATCCCGGTGAAGTGTGGCACAGCTCACAATGAAACACTGTCTCCTTCAGGCAAAAGCATGATTCTTTCTGTGTATTAAGTCTTGCAAAGCTGCCGTGCCTCCATCCAGTCAAAAAACAGCATACAAATAATGGAGCAGGGGATTGGGTGGTCAGCAGTCCTGAATAAATGCATTAGAAACTCACCGGTATGAAAAAATAAAAAAAAGATTTATTGAACTACATGTTAAAAACAGGGGACAAATCAAGGGGATTCTCTTCCCACGCGTCTCACGCTGTAATAGCGCTTTCTCAAGGAGTGTACTTGGGCTAATACACAGGTGGTTTATAAAGCCCCTCCTATTGGCAAACACATCTGATAGTAATTACATATGGTAATCAGATGTTGATGAACAAACATGACATTAGTGTACTTGAATGAGAACACCAGCTCAGTTAACAGTTAATTATTCATGATATATATTAAGATATGACACTATAGAATCGCAATAGATAATAAGCAAAAAATAGACCCAATGTAAAGGATCTAATATAAAGGTTAATCCATGATGATTAAATGGAAATAGAGTATCATAATCTTATATCCATATGTGATTAGTAATTCACTAAGTAATTTCTATTTAGAAAAAGTCCTGAGTTGGTGATAACAATCCTACCAAGAAACAATGACGCCTGAACATTATAATTAGTGGTACAAAGATAGTAGTTGCTATATAAATGCAGATGGACATAGAAACAAAATTGTTTGAAAGCATACACAAATAGATATTTAGAATGTATCATTATACATCACAGCAATAATAAATAATATTGCAACCAGAAAAGCAAAAGTATCCCTAGAGGATTAAGGATGACCAAGGTTCCAACATTCGGTTTTGAAGACAAAAAAGAGTTTGAGAAACAATGGTGTTCAATATTAGATCAATGTTCTTTTAGATTGACTGATTAAATTATACAACATAGATTTAAAGAAAAAATTTCAGCTCAGAAACAAGTTAAAGAATTACAAGCTAAGTTACAGGACTTTGTACATATTGATCAATTCAAAGAATTCGATGATAAGTTGGCACAGAATAATAACAAATTTGAGAAAGCAATAATGCAAAAAAAAAGAATAAATGTGACCGAGACAAACATGATTATGAGCACAATCAAATCTACATTTGGCACTGTAACAGGGGACTTATCCCTGTTTAAAAATGTGCCTCTAATCCAGCAGTGTGGTGGTTAACTGCTGGTAGACAATTAACCAACACCACCTGGCTGATTACAGGTATCAGAAAAAGCCTGCCTCTGAGACAGGAAGGGAGATTCTTCCTGAGCTCACACTGAGTTGAGCTGACTCAGGAAGCAGAAAGACCAGGAATTTCCATAGTCCCACACGTGGGGCTGACCAAGGAAACACTGCACACACACAGATGTCTTGAGCCTGCCAAAAGAGACTGCACGATGCCAGCAAGACACAGGGGACAATACTTCTAAACCTGGATCCTGACTGTAACGCTCGGCCTGCCCACAAGCCAGACGAGACCCCGGGACTGAGGTGGAAAGGAGTAATACCACACACCTAGCAGTAAACGGGGGCACGGCCGGAGTGTGGAAGTAGCGTAGGTGGTCCAGGTAACAAAAATAGAAAAGGTACCGTACTTGACAACTCCAGCGTAGAAAGGTAAAGTCCGTACGCCAATGGTCGTGGGATGGAGACAGCAGCGTTGTAGAGTGTCCGTAAGCCTGGGTCATGGAGTGGAGAGAGCAGCGTAGTAGAGTGTCCGTAAGCCGTGTCCAGGGGATATAGAAGTCTGCAGGGTAGAAAGTCCAAAGCCAAATCCAAGGGGTTCCAGAGAGCAGCGTAATGAAGTCCAAAGCCAAAGGTCAAGATCCAGGGAGGGCAGCAGAATATCCAGGGACAGGAACAGGAACTGAAAGACAAAAGGGGCCAGGCGACAGCAGACAGCACCAAGGTACAGAAGCTATGCAGAGCAAGGTGGTAATGGTGAGGGGAGACTAAATAGGGGGCTGGGACCTATCAGAGGAAGGGGAGGAATGGAGGAGCGGCCCGAGGGAGGACCTGATAGGGGAGAAGTGCATGTGAAGCTGGAGCCTTTCAGAGCAAGGGGAGGAGCAGAGGAGCGGCCTGGGGAAGGATCTGATAAGGGAGAAGGGCCTGAGAGGCAGGCCTGATGGAGCAGGGGCAAGGAAGCGTGTGATGCGCGCGCAGCACCTGACGAGGCGGAGTCAGGCGCATGGCACCAGTAAATGGAACCTGGGTCCGCACGCACCCGTAAGGGTGACACGTGCGACACGGAAGTGCGGAAGCAAACGTGGGCGGGCCATGAGGAGTGAGGCACGCCGCTGGGGAGCCTGGGCGGCACGGAGACGAGTAAGGAGGCGCTGGAAGCGGGTGTACCCATGGCGCGGATCCTTACAGTACCCCCCCTCGAGGTTCGGACTCCAGACGAACCATCCAAGGTCTGAGTTTTTGGTGGAGGCCGAAGAGAAGGATGAGCGAATCGTTTGCCTTGGTTAAACGGTTTCAAGAGTGAAACATGGAAGACGGGTGAAATTTTCATAGAGGGTGGCAAGCGAAGCTGATAGGCCACAGGATTAATTTGTCTCAGAATAGAGAAAGGACCCAGAAACCTGGGAGACAGTTTAGGGGTTGGGCACTTCAGTTTGATATTTTTAGAAGAAAGCCAGACCTTCTCTCCAGGTGCAAACTTATGGGCCTCACGACGAAACCTATCTGCTTGTCTCTTCTGTCTTAGCACACACTTCTGTAAAACTGTTTGAATCCTCCTCCATGACCCCTGTAAGGTGGATACCCTATCATCTGCTGCAGGAACTCCGGACCTGGAAGAATGCATGGGAAGACAGGTAGGATGACATCCATAGTTTACAAAAAACGGTGATTCTTGAGTGGACTCATTCTTGAGAGAGTTAATCACAAATTCTGCCCACGGAAGTAACTCAGCCCAATTATCCTGAGAATCGGAAGAAAAACAATGCAAATACTGTTCGAGGGACTGGTTCATGGGTTCACTCTGCCCATTCGTTTAGGTGGTAGCCTGAGGAAAAAAGAAGGGTAATGCCCAACCTCTGGGAAAATGCACGCCAGAATTTAGAAACAAATTGAGTACCACGATCCGAGACAATGGACCACGGGACGCCATGAATACGGAAAATTTCTGTTACAAAAATATCCGCCAAAGCACTGGAATTGGGTAGACCCTTGAGGGGAACAAAATGAGCTTGCTTGGAGAATCTGTCAACAATTACAAGAATAGTAGTCATACCATTAGACGGGGGAAGATCCACGATGAAGTCCATAGCAAAGTGACTCCAAGGACGGTCCAGGACTGGGAGGGGTTGTAGAAGACCGGAAGGCTTTTGACAGACAGATATATTTTGTGCGCAGACTGGGCAAGAGGAGGTGAAAGCTCTAATGTCCTTTAACATATTGGGCCACCAGAAGGTTCGCCGAATCAGATCAGTAGTCTTCTTAAACCCGAGATGGCCGGCAGATCTGGAGGAGTGACCCCATTCAAGAATTTTTAGATGAAAACGTGGGGCTGCGTAAAGACGATCATCAGGGACTTCCAGCCCTTCGGGGACCTGTGCTTGAGACTCCAAAATCTTTTCCAGTATGTCAAAGAGGGTGGCAGAGACAAACAATTGGGGGGACAGAATACTCTCCGGGACTTCCTGTGACTTCTCCTCAGTGATAAACTGACGGGACAATGCATCCGCTTTGATATTCTTTGTTCAAGGAATATAATAGATGATGAAGTTAAACCTTGAAAAAAACAACGCCCAACAAACTTGACGGGGCCCAAGACGACGAGCACCTTCAATGTAAGAAAGATTTTTGTGGTCTGTCAGGATCAGAATGGGTTCCTTGGTTCCTTCCAGAAGATGTCTCCACTCTTGTAATGCCATCTTGATGGCCAACAACTCCCTATTACCCACGTCGTAATTTCTTCTTCTGCTGAAGAATTATTTTTAGAAAAAACCCACAGGGGTGTAGTTTATCTTCGGGGGTGGTTCTTTGAGAGAGAACCGTACCGGCTCCCATGTCGGAGGCGTCAACTTCCAAGGTAAAGGGGAGGGTGGGGAAGGGATGTCGCAGAATGGGAGCCAAGACAAAGGCTCTTTTAAGAGACTCAAAGGCCCGGCTGGCCTCCAATGGCCAAGAGGAAGGATCGGCCCTTTTTTGGTAAGGGCCGTAATGGGCGCTACCAAGGTAGAAAAACCAGCAATAAATTTCCGATAATAATTTGCGAAACCGAGAAAACGCTGAATTGCCTTTAAAGAGTTAGGTTGTGGCCATTCAAGTACAGAATTGAGCTTCTCCGGATCCATGGTGAACCCTTGATCCAAGACAATGTATCCCAGGAAGGTAGTTGAGGATTGGTGAAAGACACACTTCTCCATCTTGGCGTAGAGCTTGTTGGCCCGTAAACGAGAAAGCACCATCTTGGTATGGAGAATGTGTTCCTCGAGGGTTTTGGAAAAAATGAGGATATCATCCAAGTAGATAATCACAAAAGAATTCAATAGATCATAAAAAACCTGATTCATAAAGTCTTGGAAGCCTGCAGGGGCATTGCACAACCCAAACGGCATCACCAGGTACTCATAGTGACCGCTGCGCGTGTTGAACGCGGTCTTCCACTCGTCTCCACTGCGGATGCGAATCAGGTTATATGCCCCCCGTAGATCAAGTTTAGAGAAAATCGTCGCGCCTTGCAGCCTATCGAAGAGCTCCGGGATAAGAGGCAAAGGGTAGCGATTCTTGATGGTAATCTTGTTTAGGCCACGGAAATCGATGCACGGGCGAAGAGTCCCATCCTTCTTTTTTACAAAAAAGAATCCTGCTCCGGCGGGAGAAGTGGATTTCCAGATGAAGCCTTTTTGAAGGTTTTCTGTGATATACTCGGACATGGCCTCCGTCTCAGGCAAAGATAATGGATATGACCTGGCTTTGGGAAAAGGAGCACCCGGAATTAAGTCAATCGGGTAGTCAAAAGGGCGGTGAGGAGGAAGCTCTTCGAATTTGGCTTTACTGAAGACATCCAGGAACTCCGAATTGACGTCCGGTAGGGTGGCGTCTTGCGGGGGAAAGGTTTCCAAGACGGCCAATATCGCAGCGGACGGAGAAGACGATTCCACCTGGGAGGATCTCCATTGAACGGGGAACTCGGCAGTCCAATCGATGATGGGATTGTGTAGTTGCAGCCATGGTAAGCCCAGGATGATTTAGACCGAAGGGGAATGGATGACATCAAAAGAAATTAGTTCTAAATGTCCATCATTCATACAAAGTTAAATGGGAAGTGTCTCCAAGGAAATGAAAGCTGGCTGCAGGGGTCGACCATCGATAGGCTCCAAACCGACCGGAAAGACCTTCTCCCAGAGTGGAATATTGTGCTGAATAGCAAAAGCCTGATTTATGAAATTCCCTCCGGATCCAGAATTGAGGAAGGCCAGAGAGGGGGTTTGAATGCTCACATACTTAAGGAGGACAGGCAGTAAGATGCGTTTGGGAAGACCCCGTGCGGGAGAGGGAAAAGAAGAGATGGTACCCAGTGAGATTCCCTCATACCTCACTGGGCGTTGGCGTTTCCCGGCCTCAAGGGACAACGCAGCAGGATGTGCCCAGGAGATCCACAATAGAAGCACAGGCCCTCGTTTCTCCGACGTAGTCACTCCATAGAAGGAAGTTGATGACTGCCCAGTTGTATGGGTTCCGGAGCGTACACTGCTGGTAGAACAACAGCAGGAGACCTGGAATTAGAAGACATGGAAACAGAAGTACGAGGACATTGACGTTCAGCCCGCATCTCCAGAAGTCTTTGATCCACCGTAGGTGGTCCAGGTAACAAAAATAGAAAAGGTACCGTACTTGACAACTCCAGCGTAGAAAGGTAAAGTCTATAAGCCAATGGTCATGGGATGGAGAGAGCAGCGTAGTAGAGTGTCCGTAAGCCTGGGTCATGGAGTGGAGAGAGCAGCGTAGTAGAGTGTCCTTAAGCCGTGTCCAGGGGATACAGAAGTCTGCAGAGTAGAAAGTCCAAAGCCAAATGCAAGGGGTTCCAGAGAGCAGCGTAATGAAGTCCAAAGCCAAAGGTCAAGATCCAGGGAGGTCAGCAGAATATCCAGAGACAGGAACAGGAACTGAAAGACAAAAGGGGCCAGGCAACAGCAGAAACACCAAGGTACAGAAGCTATGCAGAGCAAGGTGGTAATGGTGAGGGGAGACTAAATAGGGGGCTGGAAGGGGAGGAACTGAGGAGCGGCCCGAGGGAGGACCTGATAGGGGAGAGGGCCTGAGAAGCTGAAGCCTATCAGAGTAAGGGGAGGAGCGGAGGAGCGGCCTGGGAAGGATCTGATAGGGGAGAAGTGCCTGGGAAGCTGGAGCCTTCCCCGGTCCACTCCTCCGCTCCTCCCCTTACTCTGATAGGCTTCAGCTTCCCAGGCCCTCTCCCCTATCAGATCCTTCCCCGGGCCACTCCTCCGCTCCTCCCCTTGCTCTGATAGGGGAGAAGTGCCTGGGAAGCTGGAGCCCATCACAGCAAGGGGAGGAGCGGAGGAGCGGCCCAGGGAAGGATCAGATAGTCTCCAGCTTCCCAGGCCCTTCTCCCCTATCAGAGCAAGGGGAGGAGCGGCCCGGGGAAGGATCTGATAGGGGGAGAAGGGCCTAGGAGGCAGGCCTGATGGAGCAGGGGCAGGGAAGCGTGTGATGCGCGCGCAGCACCTGAGGAGGCGGAGTCAGGCACACAGCGCCAGTAAATGGAAGCCTGGGTCCGCGCACGCCCGTAAGGGTGATGCACGTGACCCGGAAATGCGGGATCAGCCGTGGGGGGGGGGGCCTGAGGAGTAAGGCATGCCGCCGGTGAGCCTGGGCAGCACAGAGAAAAGGTAAGGAGGCGCTGGAAGTGGGTATACCCGCATCGCGGATCCTTACACTGACATTGCCTTATCGTACAAGGGTGTGGACACCAGGAGAACAGAGGAACCTTCCCCTACAACTACAGAGACAGATAAGACTTTTCTTATAAGACTGTTATCTATGTATATATATATATATATATATATATATATATATATATATATATATATATATATATATATATATATATATATATTATATAATGTCTCTATGATTTGGGCTAACCACGCAGTTAAAGAGAGCTGGACTATAAGTGTATATATACTCCAAAGTGGAGAAGATTTTTGTTTGCTGATTTTCACGTTTGCTGTGTTTAAAGCGACGGGTGCAATAAAGCCTTATTTTAATTTCACCTTAAAACAGTCTCCATTGCATACCTCTGCACATGTCCTCTTACAGGCACAAACCACAATCTACAACAAAACAATCACAGACTAATACTAAAAATCAGAAATCCAATAAAACAACTAAGTCTATTCTCAAAAAATCTTATAAAACTAAAAAGTAAAGTGATAAATCTGCTCTCAGAAACCACAGACCATGACTACACTACACATAGTGTCTCTTTTCTGAGTGTGATTCAATGAGCAGATGAGGCATCTTTCTCTGGAAAGTCATATTCAAGTCAAAACACCATTTCAAAACGCTCACGTACATCAAAAAACGAAGACACAAGGGACATAGAGCCCAATCGCAATCCAGGAGACAATCCAACAAAAAAGAGGAGATACTAAAAATTGAGAATACCAATGTCATTAACATTTCTAAGCATTCCCTCACAAAACGACAAACTAAAAGTATTAAACCTGGGTCTCATTTTTGCTCTGGATGATAATTCTGTAATATACTTTTTTTTTAGCATGTTCTTGTATAGTGCTGCTAGTTTTTATGTAGCGCTTTACACTGACATGTTGCAGGCACAGATCCCTGCCCTGTGGAGCTTACAATCATGTTTTTTTGGTGCCTGAGGCACAGGGAGATAAAGTGACTTGCCCAAGTTCACAAGGAGCCGACACTGGGAATTGAATCAGACTCCCCTGCTTCAAACTCAGTGCCAGTCAGTGTCTTTACTCACTGAGCCAATCCTTCTCCACATATACAGGGACAGTTAACCTTTCATGACTATTGCTTCATTCAGTACATGATTTAATTATCTGAAGAATACATGGAATATACTTATCATACAGTCAATTTCCTGGGAAGCACTCCATCTGGTCTTCATAATAAATATATATTCTGTCCCATCAAATAAAAGGGTGGTGCTATTGATTTATTTCAATGGGCTGTAGAAAGAGATTTATTACTTTTTGTCTAAAGGTATCCAATACACAACTAGTATTAAACATTCAAATAACTTGCAACCTGAATTACGCAATGCTATCATTTCCATAAGGGATAATGATAAAATAGTGGTGAAAAACAACAATAAAGGTGGCACTGTTATCTTAGATCGTGCCGATTACTATGCTGAATCGTATAGACAACATAATCACTAACTTTCCTATACTCGACTACAGTTTGATCCTACAAGTCAATTTCTAAAAGAGCTCTGTGAATTGCTTGATGAAGGTAGATACCTTCAAGTCCTATCTGACAAGGAATTTGTTATTTACACTGCCCATATCCTATCATTCTCATCTTTCACTACCTTCCCAAAATTCACAAATCCCTACACTCCCTACACTCTCCACCCGGGGCATCCCATTGTTTCCAGCATCGGGTCACTAGGTGAACGCCTATCTAGTTACATAGATCACTACTTACAACCCTTAGTTGCAACACTACCCTCACACCTCTTGGACACATCACATGTATTATCTTTATTTCAGGATTTCCCATGGTCACCAAATTTTCTTTCTTTCTAGATGTGGCTTCTCTATACACTAGCTACACACAGAAAGTGGAGCTCCCGCACAGCTAAGGTATGACCAAAGTGAGGTGCTTACTAGGTAGATGAGATTATGTGTACAAGAGGAAAAGGAAACCTAGTGTATAAGCACTCAAACACTACAAAATTTATAATGATATTATTAAAAATTCTTTTATTTCCATCAATGAATAAAATAATGGGGTTTAAAATCAAAACGCAAATCAAACAGCACGTGACTGTAATCTAAATAACGTAGCTGTGACAGCTAAGCAGATAGAACATATGGGGGATTCCTGACAGGTATTCAGGATCCCATGCTGTAAGTAAACTGTGCTACTGCTGTCTGCGTTGAGTAAGTAACTATCGTCATTCTGTACACAGGATACCCTAATTGGTTAACTATCAAGTGGTTAATTGATTTGCTCGACTCTTGCTTATCCTTGTTACTCTCCCATGCACTATACAATATAGATCCCCTGGCTCACGGGGTCACACTCTGGGTGGTCCCTGCGGGAAACCGCTTAGTGCTCTATATGTATTTTCTGCCACGGATCTACCAGCTTTTAATGTCGGGTGATTGGGGTTACATCCCCATCTACATTAGAACACAACCGCTCGTCCACAAGGGGCCACTGTGTTGCAAGTGTCTATATGTAACAGGTAACTGATACACTCCGCATACAGGATATCATCCCTCTCACATTTTTGCCTTCTGTATAATGTATACTATCTCTATATGCCATTTACTGTCTCTGCTACTTGCCTTTTTCAGCAGTGGATTTACACTCCCTGCTAATAGCATAGTGGAGGTGTGATCGCACAGAGCTATTACACCTCTTGTGCTGTTGACACTATACACCCACTAATCGTGTATCTCCCTACACCATTAGGTACATCTGTATTCACCATTGGGTAATAGCAGATCATACTTGATCTATAGTTGTTACTATAGCCCTGGTTTATAGCTGATACACGTGCTACCACGATCACCACTACATTAGGCTGTATGAGACAGTACTGTATCTGTACAGTGGTTTTACATTGGTCCCATAACTATACTCTATAGTGGGCTGTTTACTTACAGCATGGGATCCTGAATACCTGTCAGGAATCCCTCATATGTTCTATCTGCTTAGCTGTCACAGCTACGTTATTTAGATTACAGTCACGTGCTGTTTGATTTGCGTTTTGATTTTAAACCCCATTATTTTATTCATTGATGGAAATAAAAGAATTTTTAATAATAACATTATACATTATGTAGTGTTTGAGTGCTTATACACTAGGTTTCCTTTTCCTCTTGTACACATTCTCTATACACTATTATTTCACACTCTGACCGTCTTACAGCCACTCAATAATTTTTTTGAACAGCACTCTTCTTATCACCGGCACATATCACATTTCTTTTAGACAGCATCAATTTTCTATTAACACACAATTATTTTCTGTTCTCTGGGAGTTTCTATCCCCAAACACGTTGGATGGCCATGGGCACGTGCTTTGCACCCTCTTATGCCAACCTATTCTTACAGTAAGTTGGTGGGAGGCATCCCACGTGTTTGGAGATAGAAACCCTTACCGTCAACACATTAATTTCTATCGTCGTTATATAGACGATCTTCTACTGATATGGACTGGCTCTAATGAGGATCTCATGCCATTCATTCACTTTATCAATGATAATCCATTTAATATTTCTTTCACTTTTCACTTTCTTTCACAATATCCCTCTCATCACATTCACTTCCATGATCTCAACTTGTTTGTCGGTATGGACCAAAAAGTACACACAGATATCTTCCGAAAAGAACATAATAGAAACACATTACTTCATGCTACTAGTGGACATAACCAATATCTATTTAAAGGCATTCCATATAGCCAATATATTCGATTACGCTGTAACTGTTCAGATTTGGATTACTTTAAATCCAGAGCCACAGAATTGACTCATCGGTTTATATCCAAGGATATAATAGGACAATACTTGAGGATGCTTATCTCAAAGCTCTAAACAAACAAAAAGATGAGTTAATTGTTTCCTACAGATACAGCCACCAGTATTAGATCACTTGCCTTGGAAAATCTGGGGCAATCTCACAGTAAATGCCTCAACATTTCTGTGAGATTCCTAATGGCCCATCGGATTAACACAGCGGGGGGTCCCTGCAGTCCCATTCAAACTGAATCAAACTGAATGGGACTGCAGGGACCCGTGCTGTGTTAATTCGATGGGCCTTTGGGAATCTCACAGAAATGTTGAGGCATTTACTGTGAGATAACTTTGTTTTTACCCAGGCAAGTGATCTAATACTGTTGGCTGCATCTGTATACCAATCGTATCCGTGGAAGAAAAGACATGGGAAAGTTGGTCAGCTTCAATCTATGTCAGACCAAGACCTCCAAATTTTATAATACAATTTAGCAGTCAGGCCCAGGCAATAAAACGTATTATCAAGAAACATTGGAATATTTTGTCCATTTATCCAATCTCACGAGGTATTACCTCTGCCAATTCAAAGACTGTTTTTAAAAAATCACAAACTCTGGGGAACATGTTTCTCCCAGTATGTTAAAGAATGACAAACATATAATCAAAAAAGATTTTTTTCCAAATTTGATAGGATGTTTTCCCTGCAGACGTTGTAAAATTTGTAAATATATATTAAAAAAAAGACGTTTAAAAATATGGAGGGTAATAGGTCATACAACATTTTGTCCTTTATCAATTGTAATACGGAATTCTTGATTTATATGCTAAGCTGTGGATGTAACAAGAGATACATCGGCTTAACCACTAGAATATTTAAACTCCGTATGATGGAGCATTTGAGACGGATTCTCAAAAAAGATCTAACCCATCCAGTGTCAAAACACTTCAGTGAGTACCAGAATGAATCTCTCAGCAATTTCAAATGTACTGCCATTGAGCACATTAATACTCATAATAGAGGAGACAGAATTACTGTAAGGCTCTTTATAAGAGAGAAGCCAACTGAATCTTCCATTTGAGACTGTAGTCCCGAAAGGGTTAAACTCAGAATGGGACCTCAAATATTTTCTTTAGATATATTATGTTCAAATATATGTTTTTGAATATTTTTCTTTTAAAAATATTCTTCATATTATTCATCATATTTATTATTATTTTTGTTAATTTTTATTCTTCATTTTTTTATGCTTTGGACTCACTGTAGTCCTTATCATAATTTCACATTATTATAATGACATTTTATATATAGATAGGTTACAATAGAATATTATAGTTATGTCTTTATTTTCAATTGTCCTTATGTGCAATACTGTTGTTTATATATTGTTTTTTTTATTTATTCGTGTGTTTTCATTATTCAATATGTCCCTTACTATATGCTACTTCTATGGCTGTTTAAGATGGGTTATACATATTTTGCTGTTAAGATGTCTGTTGGGATATCTTGGCTTGTTTATTTTACCACATTATTCAGTGATTTCTGGGTCAATAGGAGGAATATATATATATTTCTATATTGTCCGAGATAACAAATAATCCCTTTAGGATATTATCTTATACTATATATGACTTAACTTTTACCATCTTTGGTTTATTTAGTCTATATATTTTCTCATAGACAAATTGACACACACACACTATATATATATATATATATATATATATATATATATATATATATATATATATATATATATATATATATATATATTCTCACACCCTATCAAAATTGTTTGAATTATCCTGCTTGCCTCAATTCTTATCCACACTTTCTCTCCCCCCCAGCATCCCTTCCCCTCCCCACCTTTCTTTGACACTGTCCCCTGGCTTCAAACACTTAACACCCTACCTTATCTACAGTAAATATCTGTTGTTGTTTTTTCCCTCTCTCTACACTGTTTTAGCCATTGAATCCTTTGTATATCAGTATTGCTGACCTGAAGAAGAGAGGAGAACTCTCGAAAGCTTGTCCTATGACATAAATTGTTAGTCCAATAAAAAAGGTATCACCTAATACTGAAGAACTCATTTATTCTGCACTATCGCAACTGGATTAACATGGCTATTTTCTGCTTTATATATTGTGACATAGTCCAAAGATGTTATGGAGCTTTCTGCCCCGTTTTAGGTCAGAAAGTGCAGGAATTGTGCAAAATGATCCATTTTGTGCAAAATGATCCATTAACTCGGGCTGGTGGATGGAAAATCCAGACCACAGATTACAATGTGTCTAGTTCTCCCTCACCTGCTCTCCTAATCACTAGCACAGGTACTTAGAGCAGAGAGGTTTGCATTTCAGTCTCTCTTCTTAGAGCCTGGAGACTGGGGGTTTCGCTACTCCCCTGCATCCAGTTCGGGGTGGACGGCCCCTTCAAGTATCACAGTACCAGAGGATTTGCCTGGACACTTGGGACCGAGTTCCCACCACTAAAAGATAAGACAAACACATGTTTATTGCCGTATCTAAAAGACTGTATGCTGTATCTAGTGACCCTAAATGAGAGGGCATTGTTTTATGCTGGGGAACCAGGTTAGTTGGCCCAGCAGCAGTTAGAGAGGCTGATTCTGCTGTGTAGTTAGATCCCTGAATGGGATAGGATTTCTTTATATGATTTGGTTTTTATTTCTTAAAAGTGACAGTGTGTGAAATGTTATAACGGTGATATGAGTAAACCGCTGAAGGTTCATGTCTGAGTGCCTCCTGCCTACACCTGTTAAAGCTGCAGTCCCTTACTGGGATGAAAATAAAGCAGGCAGAAGCCTGAGTTAAGCAACGTAATACTTTGCATGTTCCTGATTTTTTGTATAATTAACCCTAGAAGACTGTGTCAGGAAGAACCCAGACAGACGTCAGCGCTACAAAAGAGGGGCGTTTGTCACAATATACTGTCGCGGCCGAGCTGAGTCTAACACCCAGTCTCGGCCGCGGCAGATACCCGGCGCGCGCCGAATTGTCCCGCGCGCGCGCCGGAGCCTCAGAGGATCAGCCCTCCGATCGGGGCATTCCCTTCCCCTCTCCGGGTCCACCGGGTCCCCCGGAGCCCCCCAAAGCCATCCTCCACAATAGAGCAACCCCAGGCTCCCTTTGGGGAGCCCTGGGCATGCGCGCATGGCGCGTACGCACCCACTGAAGTGTGACCGCGAAAAAAAAAAACTGGGACTCCACGCGGCTTGCGGCTCCAGCCGCTTTAGACTCAGCGGCGCCGCCACTGTATATATGTGTGTGTATATGTGTTTTAGTTCCACTTCTTTGGCTATTTACTTCTGTGCAATATTGTCCATTGATAGCAATGCTTAGCTATTACTGGTCTCATTGAAATAATAGTTGCATGATTTATAAATCATGGCTTGTTACATATAATTCTTTCCATGTTTCTCTTCATTTTCCTCTTAACATTTCCTTGTTTCATTGTCAGGTTGCAATATTATTTATAATTGCTGTGACGTATAATGAAACATTCTAAATGCTGTATCTATTTGTGTATGCTTTCAATCAATTTTGTTTCTACAGTATGTCCATCTGCATTTATATAGGTACTACCATCTTTGTACCACTAATTATAATGTTCAGGCATTGTTGCTTGGTAGGATTGTTATCACCAACTCAGTCCTTTTTCAAAATAGAAATTACTTTGTGAATTACTAACACATACTCACATATGGATATAAGATTATGGTACTCTATTTCCATTTAATCATTGTAGATTAACCTGTATATTAGATTTTTTATATTGGGTCTATTTTTCTCATTCAAGTACACTGATGTCATGTTTGTTCATCAAAATCTGATTACCTTATGTAATTACGATCAGATGTGTTTGCCAATAGGAGGGGCTTTATAAACCATCTATGCATTAGCCCAAATACACTCATTGAGAAAGCGCTATTACAGAGTGAAATGCATGAGAGGAGAATACCCTTGTTTTGTCCCCACTTTGTCCCCTGTTTTTAACATATAGTTCAATAAATCTTTTTTTATTTTTTCATACCGGTGAGTTGCTAGTGCATTTTTTCAGGTCTTTTGACCACCCAATCCCCTTCTCCGTTCTTCAATATCAATCAACTGGCACTCATCCACTCTAGAAGCTCAGATAAACATCTATTGAAGACTGATAACGGGTCCTTAGTACCTGGTGCAAAGGACAAGTAGAGTTGACTGCCATATGCATAGCAGTGATAACACAGGCCATGCCATCTGATTGTCACCAAGTGGCAGTATCACAAGGGAAAGTGCTAAAAATACTATGGGAACAGACTAAATAATAGTATAGAGACAGATTGCATTAAATAATCTCTGCTACCTACACGAGATGTGTGAAACTGTCCAAAATGCATAAGCGAAAATTTGTTTTTTTCCCAAAATATGTGATTCCTTATGTGACACCTCTTCCCCCCCCCCCCCCCGAGGGAGATCTGGCTGTTACGGGTGTACGTGATTCTGTATGGGCTCATCTGTTGTCTGTCAGGAAGCCTGAGTTTCTGCGTTGATATGGGGAAAGTCAAGGGAACTCATGTGGTGCAGCGCCTCCATCCTGTAGGGATCTGCCAGGGGCAGAGATGGACCACACAGGAACCTCTTTCCAGTAATTAGACAGGAGACATGGAACGTGTACCATTTATTGGCAGCCAGAATCCCACCCAAGAGAGGTACTTCGTCACACCTTCCCTCACATCTTGCGGTCTCTTTCTCCCTGACTAGGCCCCCCAAAGGCTTGAGGCCCTTGGGGATAGTCATCACCCCATCACCCCACGGTGCTGACACCTATACCCATCGCATGACACTTTCAACGGCCACTAACCTGCACCTGGCTATTGCTACATTTGGATACAATTAGTAGTGTGCTGCGGGACTTTCATGCTAACTCATGAGGAAGGATTTAACCCTAACACTGCCTGCACTTACCAGGACTTATGTGCCAGGAGAGGAAACCCATAGCCAGGGGCACTAGGCTACACTTATATAACCCTTCTTTCCAGCTTCTACGGATATTACATAGATGTACAATATTTAACTACTCAGCATAGGTTACCTTGACTCAGGGTGCTGGATTCAGGTGGTTGGGCGATGAGGTAGTACGGGTGAAAATAATGGGAGCTAGGAACTTTTGTAGTACAACATCAGTCTTTATTCATCACACACAAAACAATGTTGTACTATTTTTCTTGTAGTTATTCATGTACTATAGTTACTCTTAACACTCAGAGGGAGGTGTATCTGCTTGGTTGCTTTATTGTTATTGGTTATACCCTATTTAACCTGGTCCCTTACTGGGATCCTGGCTGGTTCTATGCAGGTGAAGATTGTACCTCTTTCCTGTTTTGGAACTGCCACTTAAACACAGGCTGTACTTGTATGGATCTGCTTGTAGAGCCAATCCGCTGACACCCAGGAACCCTCTGTCTGGGTCCCTCTGTGGCATGTCATTTCCCCTCTCTGGGATTTGCTGTATCCTGCTAGCCATCTTCTAGGATCTTAACTTAAAGGGCACTCTCACTACAGTAGAGTCTCAATTAACTTTCGGTTAACCGACACTCTGATTTTCCCGACATGCTTTCACCCCCTTCTCGCTCACCAGGCTTACCGGTGGCACAGCGGGAGCGGGGCAGCACAGCAGGAGCAGAGCGGCACAGGAGTCAGACAGCTGGTGGCAGTCGAAGATCATGTCAGCGGAGGAAAGAAGTTGAGACAGCGGGAGGTGATGGCTTGGCGGCGGCAAGAGAAGACATGCGATCGGAGCAGAAGTTAAGACAGCGGGCGGTGGCAGGAGAAGACGTGATCAGAGCAGGAGCACAGGAGACAGTAGGGGAGGAACATCCTGTAACCGGCACCAGAAGTCAGACACCGGTGTTATCTCGCGTTCCTCCCCTGCCATCTCCTGTGCTGCTCTGTCTTCTCCTTTCGCCACCACGCCACCGCCACCCATGGTTTCAACTTGTTCCCTTGGCTGACATGGTCTTGTACTGCCGCCAGCTGTCTGACTCCTGTGCCGCTCCACTCCCACTGTGCCGCCCCGCTCCCACTGTGCTGCCGCCGGTAAACGAGAAGGGGGAGGCACAAATGTCGGATAACACTTTCCGTATTATCCAACATTTTCGGTTTTCCCGTTTCGGTTTTTCCCGTTTAAGTCGGATAACCAAGACTCTACTGCATCTACTGTATATCATAATAAATAAGGGGGGGCTGGTCTGTTCTATCACTTTATGGATATATCCCCATCTACTTTTCGAGAAGCTCCTCTATTCTTTTCCCCCAGGAACCTCACTCCTATCTAAAATACCCTATTGTGACATCAGTATCCCTATAGCACCACAGGGTGGTGCCCAGCATATACTAACCTGCTAGAAACATTTACAAATCATTTCACCAAGCCTCAAAAGGCTATTAAAGTCACAATTTCGGAAACTTTCAGTGAAATATCCTCAGACAGTTAACGAAATATGTTGTGTATACCCTAATAATAGTCATAGCATTTGACAAATTTAGAGATTTTAGAGGATTTCACTAGCAAATTTAATGATTTTAGAGAAATTAGCAAGTTAGCATATTAGACCGAATTGCAATGCACATTGATGTAAAAATACTTGATAAATTCTAAGTCGCGGCTTTTTTCACGACTCCAAAGGGCAGATTTCACATGGTTAACGAACTTATGTGACAATCTCAAATGGAAACCACTATTATCTCTCTCACTCTGTCTCTCTCTCTCTCTCTCTCTCAGGCCTATTTTGCCTACCCGAAGGAGGTGAGATTTCTGGCCATACTGTACCTTTCTGGACAATCTGCAAACTCGCAGCTTAATGAATAGTCCATGAATACTGTATGTAATATTGTGAATCTGCTATGTTTGCATACAATGGCCCATATACATCAAACTCCATTTAAAATGGAGTTCATATCGCACCCCATTAAAAAAACGAGTCATATTACAGCAATTTTAAGATGGTATACATAAAGATTGGGGTAATAATGTAGCAGGTGCGATATTTGACCCAAAGTCGTGATGCAGGAAATAATGTGACGATTATTGTGTTAATTACTGCAACGCGATCACTTTAATAATATTTATATTATAGGCTTCTGTAATATCTATTATTACAGAATACTGTGGTATAAATGATACTAACCCCTTTGATTCCAGTTGTGACTAAGGTATAACACAGGCACCAAGGGGGTTTTGAAGCATTAAAAGAAAATATGCTACTTACCACCTTGGTCACCTTAGTAGCCTGTAAAGCATTGCTACACAATGTTTTACTAACTGCTAAGGTAACCAAGAACCCAAGGGTTAACCCCTACCACAGCCCCCTCTCTCGAGATCTAACCACCCACTTTAGAGCAACTACCCCATCACCCCAAACACACACACGACTAATTAGTCAAATGTGGCTTATAGGGCATTTCCCCATTGATCAGCATTAAAAACAATGTTTAAAATAAATACATTAAAAAATAAATCACAAAATAACCTTTAAATCCATTGGTTGTCATTGTGACTACCTAGGCCCACAACGGGGACCTATATAGCCACATGGGTAATCAATGCTGACAATTAAAAAAATGTTTACTTACCTCAACAAGGATAAAGGCTGTCCTCCTTTTCATGACTGAAGCCACCAAGAACCGATCCAATAAAGGACCAATGCCCAACCATAAAAAAAAAACCATAAAAAGAACAATCCAAGCCCGATGGCTAACAAATAACAAATGGCAAAAACATAAAAAATAATCCAAAACCCGATGGTCTCCCAAAAAACCTCTCAAACCATAAAAAACAATCCAAGGCCCTATGCTAAAAATATCAAAGTAAAAAATCCAGGCCACATTCCTATTTGTAATTTATAGACATTCTGGCTGGACGATGTTGGATCCTCAACTTGCCATGATGCCCTCGATTCTCAATTAATAGAAGACGAGTCTTGAGTGAGTATTTTTGTGAAATCTGTCATCTTTTATCTCTTCTGTCCTCAGCCATGGATTGTGGCCTCTTCAGCTACTTCCCTGCCTTCTGAGATGGTCAAGCCTTATATAGTGCCAGGGCCATCTCAAAAGGCCAGAGTCACATGGAACATCAACCAATCTGATTGGTTGATGTACCATGTGGTTCCCTCACTTGACATCTTGTCCAAAAGTGAGGGAACCACATGTCACATCAAACATTGGTTGATGTACAGTGTGACTCTGGCCTTCTGTGATGCCCTGGCCCTATATAAGACTTGACTGTCTCAGAAGGCAGGAAGTAGATGAACCGGTCACATTCAGTGGCTGAAGAAAGAAGATAATAGTTTCAAGAAAAGAAGAAAATAAATACTCACCAAATACTCTTCTACAAGCAACTGTGGATTGGGGTCTTCATAGCAAGTTGAGGATCCAACCTTGTCCAGCCAGGATGGCTACAGTATGTATTGCAAATAGGCAATCGGGCCTGAATTATTTGTGACTTTGAATTTTTTGGTCATCGGACCTTGGGTTGATTTATTTATTATTGTTTTCAGCCATCAGGCTTTGCATAGTTTTTTTCATGGTTTTGAGAGGAGTGGTTTTTGTGTTAGCCATCGGGCTTAGTTTGTTTTTTTTGTTTTGTTTTTTTTATGATTAGGCATCGGCCCTTTATTGGATTGGCTCTTGATGGCTTTAGCCATGAAGAAGAGGATGGTCTTTCTTCATCCCGGCTGGGGTAACTCATGATTTTTTTTGTAATGGTGAACATTGATAGTGTATTTTCCTATTTGTTAGGTAGTGGGGTTTTATTAAGACATTTTCTTTTTTACACAGACAAAAGCCTAGCAATATTTAGCCATGGGATGGTGGTAGGGGTTAATCCTGTGGTTACCTTAGCCAACGGTGTATGTAGTGTAGTTTAATATTTATATTAACCCCTTTTTAGCCCTTTGTGGTCAAATAGTCATAACCTGTTGACCACTTGGCTACTAAAGGGGTATAATGTACTGTAATGTATTTAAAGTTATGCCTTATTACTTATTTTATGGTGGTTTAGCTTATTTTGCCTATGTATATAATGGGTAATATAGTTGCTATTATACACGTAGGAAACATAGGGCTAATGCCAGCCTGGAGTAGGTGATAAGAAACAACACTATTTCTACTGCTAATCCCATTACGAAAAATATCAGAACATCATGTACAGTATAGTCGATAATACAAAATAAATGCGATATTAGGTCTATTTTTTACTGGATTCAATATTTTTAATGGATTTGATAAAAAAATGCTTTGTTTTAGCTGGTGCAACATTGATGTATTGAATTATAAAAATAACATATTTTGGGGGACGGTAATACTCCATTTTTTTCTCACGCAGCTTGGCCTATCCAGGCCAATATGTGCTGATTGCAAGGAATTACAAAACAGGAATGAAATTGTGTTAAATACAGACATTTCTACATAGCATATTAGGGCTTAATCAATACAGAGAAATGCAAATCAGTGCCAAAAATTTGCCCAGAAATGAACAAATTGCAGTCTAATGAATAGGCCCAAAAATAGTTCCCTGATTTCCTTCTACCACTGTGAAATAGCAGCTAAGGTGTTCGCGTTACGTAACAAAGAGCATGCAGCAAAGCAAATGTTCTCACAATAACCAGGCATTGGTAGGCTTCAATTTTGCTTTCTCCCCTACCCCAAGTTGTGCACAACACTACAGTAGGTTAAGGTCACAATCACACTTACTGTAGAAAGATTTTTTAGATGTACAAAATAAATTGAAATCAACCAGGCATGAGATACATTTTATAGAGCTTTTAATATTTATTTCATGGTTTAAGATGTGTTTAATAGCTTTTCAAACTGGGACCCAGACGCCAAAATGCATAACATCAAATTCCACACATATTGCTTTCATTAGGGGCTAGCTTTGGAATCATAACAAAACCATGTAAAAATATTTCACAGATTCCTGTTATTCCCTGTGAATACTGTTCACTTGAATAGACTTACTAAGATATTACTTAGGCAGGGTACAATGGCAGCTACATGTTTATCATTCAATATTTCTCTGAAACCGAAAACTGAGCAAGGAAACGTAAAAAAAAGTTAATATATCTTTGCTCAGTCTTAATGGGACTGGCACAGTGAATCCTAGATTCATAATAAGAGAAGCGCTGTATTTAGAATAGTGCTTGTACAAATGCAACACTTCAATTCATAATGACATTCTGGTTGCATAAGAAAGAGTCCCCCCACTCCCCCGTCTAAGTAATCACAATAACATCAGGCTTAGCTGCCAAGCCAAATGAGAGCAGAGAACTATAATATACTTCCATTTATTCATTTAACAAAATATAAACATGGAAAATGCATAAATAGAAAAAGTCTGAGTAATTATGTAAATTTGCATCTTCAACATTCGGTTTATGTAGAGCAAAAATGCCATGTTAAAATGCAGCCAGATTGCATTGCTCTATGACAATTGCTCTGAGATAATAACAATATATTCTTCTATAATACTACAGTGTGTGAACATTATACATACCATACTGTAGTAGGATTTACAGTTCCATTAAATACCTCATTTAAACAGGTTACAATATAATTTTGATGTCGAAGATACAGACAAATGACTAAAGTCACAAGTTGAAGAAATGTAACCTGGTTTGCACACTTGAAAGACTTGTGCCTTTACCTTCACGTACTTATTCTCTTTTGGATGTTCTCGTTAAATATACATTAAGACACTACTCATGTCAGCCACATGGTATAGCCATTATAGATTGTTAATGGTTATTTATGTGAATGGACATTAATGATCTGAAATGGCTTTAACACTTTAGTGAATAGATCCATGAAATGTAAAAGATGGAGCATGTTCCATTAACATCTATTAAATGTACACTCTAGTCACTAACACAAACATAAGCTAAAATCCTCCCTAAATATTTCTTGTTTAATTCAGTCCTCACCTTTTTACAATAAAAGGTCATTTTTATAGAAGTACACTGGCGACACACTTTATTCGAGCTCGGCTAGTCCCACGAATTCGGGTATACCCGGGTGTATTGAGGTTTGTGACTGTTTTCTGCCCGAGTGCATTGAAGTATTTTCCAGGCAGGGATTGAAGCATTTTATTCCCGCTGGCTGCAATACTGCACAGTATATATATATATATATACTGCATTACAATTCATGAATTTATGCCATCTGGTAGACACGCGAAGCATTGCAGCCTATTAAATCCTAATCATTATCATTTAACAGATCAGCCGCCCGTCAGCCAGGCATGAACCCAGGCTGGGAAGGCAAACGCAACGGGGCTTGTCAGAGGTGAGGAGCGGCGCATTCCAGGTATCTGCCAGGTACGTACTGGGTATTTGCTCGAATAAAGTGTGTCGGTGCAGTATCCGTGAAATTACAGGCAAAAAAATAAAAAAGCTTAGTTTCTCAGGACTAAAACCTAGCATGAGAAAACACCAAAATCACATCAATGATCCTAATAAAAAAATGAACTAGTACCATTACCAAATAAAAAAAGCTTTTTATAAGTCTTAGTAAATATAAGATGTGCATTACTCATATTATCTTTGAATGAATTTATAGCAACAAAATGAAATCAATAGATGTACCTATATAAATCATCTTATTTTATGGGTTTAATAATTACAATGATGAATTGTTCCATGTAGGCTACATTTTGGATGATAATAATTCTATATGGTAGTTTGATGTTGTAACATCAATCTTTACAAATTATTTGTGTTCCTAAAAGTACTGTAGCATTTTTATAACCACTTTAGTGCATTATGTTCAAGATGCTACACTGCTCATCTGTACATTTTATATTTATCGCTCTGGCATAGTATTAATAGCACCCTCCACTCTGCCCCTACAGACTTCTGCTTTCCCCCCCACCCCCACCCTTTATCTTTGTATATAACATTGTGCGCTCGAGTAGACAGATGTGGAATGTATGGGACTAAGAACATCATGTAGTAAAGCAGCGATGAGGATAAATACTTTTATCACACCAGTTTATAGTCTATAACAACAAAGATCTAATCAAAGCCAGGATTTTTAACTAGGCTTCTTAGTGCCCCCTTAATACCCTCATAAAGCAAATTACTAACAGCAACACCTGTAAAATAACATGTACTTCCACTTAAATATCTGGTCAATCCTAGGAGTCCTAGACCCTTATTCTGTAAGGTGTGATAGCGCAGATGAAAAGCCTTATTGACTTTAATGGCTTTTCATGTGATATCACGTCATCTGCGCTATCACACCTTACTGAATCAAGGCCCTAGTGTTGATGACTGCCAGGGGCACATATTAATACCAATGTTAGCACTCTGAAGGCTACAGTTGGTGAACTGGAGCAGCAGTATTGTAAATCAATCAATTCCAGTCCACTCCGTTCTAGGCAATACAGTACATCAGACAGGCAATAAAGACGTGTCATTCTCTGGCATTTGGATAATATTACAGGTGATAATTGGTTCCATGATACCAAATGCAGGTTTTCTGCCTTTTTAGATCACTTACAAAACTCTAACTTAATTCAGATATACCTTGGGTAAACATAATGTACAGTATGGTAAAAACGTAGAATAAAGTCCAAGATCGGACCAGCACTCCGAAAATATTTATACATGAAAAAATACAACTTGCATGCTCCTCAGAGCACTTTCTCAAATTCCTCGACTTACTGTAATTTACAAACTCACAAGGTTTACCGAAGAAAAAATGGTTAGTCACATACTGGTATAAACAAACTTAGCTGTACCCTTGTGTAAAAGTCCCATGCCCATTGTCAAGCTTACCATTAATGACAAAGCCCCCATTTAAGTACCACCAGCTGGTCACATGCGACCGGGTCAAGTTGGTCATAGCCCATGTCAGCTTCAATTACAAATCATCAACACTAACCCTTAGATGAGAAGATGGGATGACAGAATAGCCTGCTTGAAAGGAGGGAGCTCTATTGGATCTGTACACTACAAACTCTAGCCCTAAAGGGGCTTAAAGAGGAATATGATCTGAGTTGATATACGTGAGAGGTAATGGCATGTTTAACAGTATGTGTTTAAATGTCCATGTACTGTCTCTTGACACTTACCTACTCTGTTCACTTGTCATTTTAGCATTTACAACAAGAACTTTGTACTAAGGAATCCCTCCGGCGGTCCTTGCATCCTCTAGCACTGTCTAATCTGAATTCTAGCAATGTTTGGTGATACAGTATGTCCTGCACTGTTATCCTATCCCCAATACTCTATCTTTGTGATCCTTATTGATAGTTCGCAAGTTTATGCTGTGCTCGTATGCCGATTTGTACCTTCTCAGTAGGTCGCAACTATTCTTAGGACCATTATGGGGGTTTAGAACTAATATGATATTGATACCTTCACTATGAAGGTGCTGAGTTACCTATACTGGTTGGTATAATATTCAACCCTTCCCCACTAGCTTATACTCTTGAGGTCAGTGCCCTGCAGTATATATCTATCTATAAGAAAGTATATTGAATATTATAGACTAAAGCAGTAAAATTCCGGGCATTACTGAAATCCCTGCTCTCGGATTGGTTAAAATTCCGGGCATTATCCAATCAGTAATGCCCGGAATTTTTGCTGCTTGCATTGTGTATATTTTCAATGTGTTTATTTCCAGACAATCAGCTTTCAGAACAGCTCTGAGACAGGGCGGAGTCAGAAGACAGGAACAGCTCTGAGACAGGGCAGGGTATTGGTCAGGAAGTATCAGACACGGGTTGACTCCTCCCCCTCCCTCGTGAAACAGAGCTCACTGAGATTGACTGAGTGACTGAGCAGATTCAGTTGAATTGGGGGGTGGGAGGGTGAGTCTGCAAAGTAAGTAAGTGGCTGTGTGTGTCAGTAGCAGTGTTTATGGGTGTAGCAGCAGCAGCAGTGTGTGTGGTGTGCTGTTGTGTTGTATGTGTGTGGCATCAGTTTGTGTGTGTGTGTAGAGCTGCTGTGGTGTGTGTGTGTGTGTGTGTGTGTGTGTGTGTGTGTGTGTGTGTGTGTGTGTGTGTGTGTGTGTGTGTGTGTGTGTGTGTGTGTGTGTGTGTGTGTGTGTGTGTGTGTGTGTGTAGGGCTCCAGTGTGTGTGTGTGTCAGTATCAGCAGCAGTGTGTGTGTGTGTGTGTGTGTGTGTGTGTGTGTGTGTGTGTGTGTGTGTGTGTGTGTGTGTGTGTAGAGCTGCTGTGGTGTGTGTGTGTGTGTGTGTGTGTGTGTGTGTGTGTGTGTGTGTGTGTGTGTGTGTGTGTGTGTGTGTGTGTGTGTGTGTGTGTGTGTGTGTGTGTGTGTGTAGGGCTCCAGTGTGTGTGTGTGTCAGTATCAGCAGCAGTGTGTGTGTGTGTGTGTGTGTGTGTGTGTGTGTGTGTGTGTGTGTGTGTGTGTGTGTGTGTGTGTGTGTGTGTGTGTGTGTGTGTCTGTGTAGAGCTCCAGTGTGTGTGTGTGTCAGTATCAGCAGCAGTGTGTGTGTGTGTGTGTGTGTGTGTGTGTGTGTGTGTGTGTGTGTGTGTGTGTGTGTGTGTGTGTGTGTGTGTGTGTGTGTGTGTGTGTGTGTGTGTGTGTGTGTGTGTGTAGCAGCAGCAGAGTTTGTGTATAGCAGCAGTTTGTGTGTGTGTAGAGCTATTGTGTGTGTGTGTGTGTGTGTACACAGAGGGGGCGGCAGTATGTGGATATAGAAAGCTGCAGTGTAAGCATATATAGAGGTAGTTTAATGTATTTACCATTTTATTTTAATACAAAAATCTATATAACTATACAAAGTGTCTATTATTTATGAAAAAAAGCCTACATTTACCCTATAATACACTGGCGACACACTTTATTCGAGCTCGGCTAGTCCCACGAATTCGGGTATACCCGGGTGTATTGAGGTTTGTGACTGTTTTCTGCCCGAGTGCATTGAGGTATTACATTACAATTCATGAATTTATGCCATCTGGTAGACACGCGAAGCATTGCAGCCTATTAAATCCTAATCATTATCATTTAACAGATCAGCCGCCCGTCAGCCAGGCATGAACCCAGGCTGGGAAGGCAAACGCAACAGGGCTTGTCAGAGGTGAGGAGCGGCGCATTCCAGGTATCTGCCAGGTACATACTGGGTATTTGCTCGAATAAAGTGTGTCGGTGCAGTATAATAATCCCCTCAGAACAGGGCATTACTGGCCAAAAATGCCTTGGCTGGGTTAAAGTCTTCAACTCTTCCAGCCAGGGCATTATTGGCCAGTAATGCCCTGTTCTTCGGAGAGTATTACTATAAGCATTCCTGCACGTTAGTGTTGATCTGATTGAGCAATATACCTTTATCTGGAGGTGATGATGTCTATTACATAACTGGTTATAATAGTTGCTCCCCATGTCATGGGGTGAGTGACATTATTTAACTCAGGAGTCTAGTCATCCTTTGACTGATTTCATTTTCTGTTTTTTGGATTGATGTATTTTTTTATTTTCTCTTTGATATGTTTATAGTGTATTTGTGTTAGGATTTCTGACGTGACAAATAAATAGGAACCATCCCTTAGTTTTCTTTTGTTTAATTGGTACCCACAAAGAATATTTAATCCTAAACCAACATCCTTCAGGCCACTCAATTCCATATGACTAACGTGGCATTAGCCAGCTAATGGCGGGATAAGATACCCCGGTGCTAACTGGCTGTAACGCTGGAATGCGTTAGCCATATGCTAAGGAAGATTACAGGTATATATTGCAATGCAATATATACCTATCATCTGCCTTCACATTAAAAAAAATTTTTATTAATCCCTTGAAAGCAATAGTGGCCATGAAGGCATGCATGCATGGTCACTAAGGTAACCAAAGTGTTAATACAAATAGCCTAACTACCTTACAACACATTGTATGTCATCTCGGTACAGCAACTATGGCATACTAGGGGTTAACCCTCTCCCCCCCACCCCCCATTACTGCCTGTGGCAGCCTAACCTTCCTACCCGGGCAAGAACCCATCTACCACCACCCCAAACAAATCTAACCACCCCTCCATTAGACTAATGGCTAATAGCCCTATTTGCCATAAGTGGCTAATAGGGCTTTTACCCATTCAAAAGCAATAGATAAAACATTTAAAAGAAATACATAATAAAAAAACTATCACATACTAAAAATACAAACATTTAAATCCATTGATTGTCACTGTGGCTGCCTAGGCCATCAATGGGGACCTAGATCGCTGCATTGGCAATCAATGTTGAATATTAAAAAAATTGGATTACTTAGCCTTGCCCGGATGAAGGCTGTCCTCTTCAAGAATGAAGCCCCCTGGAACAAATCCAAGAAAAAGGACAATGTCCAATCATGAAAAAAAAAACATAAAAATAATCCAACACAGATGGCTACCAAAACATTATCCATACAAACCATAAAAAACAATCCACATACAAAAAAAGTCAGAAATAAATACTGTACAGGCCTGATGACCTATTTACAATCCAGAGTCATCCAGGATAGACGAGATTGGATCCTCAGCTAGACCTGAAGTCCTTGATCCTCAGATGCTTGAAGAGTCTTCATCTGTACTTTATTTATTGTTTTAAATGTTCTTTACTTCTTTTTTTCTTCTTTTCTTTAAAGTCGTCTTCTTTCTCCTCTTATATCTTCAGCCACCAGATGTGGCCTCTTTAGCTTTTTCCAGCCTTCTGAGATGACCCAAACCTTATATAGGGTCTGGGAAGCTCAGATATCACAAGGTACATAAACTAATCAGGTTGGTTGATGTACCATCTGATTCCCTCAAATGTTTTGAGGTTACATCTCTTAGCATTAGCCATATGCAAATGAGCGACATAAAGGATGTTAGTTTAGCATGAAATTAGCTTTGTGGATACCATTTAAACTAAGGAAAATGAATGTATTCCTAAGAAAAACCTTAATGTATTACTTCCTGGTAAAACATTTTTATGAAAAAAAAATATTTACAGTAGGTAACGTCACGTTAGTAGATAACAAAAAAAAAGTAAAGGGCGCTCCTAGAGTATACTAATAAGGTTACATCAGGTGATAATAATAAGTGATAAAATGAGTGACTTAAATGTCATCATCATCATTTATTTTTTAAGGAAATACATCCTCACTTAAGGGGGCATTGCAAAACTTTACAGTCAGTTCGAGAACAACTACAATTAAATACAATTATTTAGTTACACAAGAAAGACAGTTAAAGCAGAGTTATAATAATACATGGGAGCAAAGGTTATACACATTCAGTTTACATACATCTCATGCACAGAGAGATGATTATGGGCATATGTAACATTTAGAGACAGGATTAAAATTATGTTAGAAAGGTGGGATACGCCTGCAATGTGTTAGATGAGGTAGGATAGGCCTGCATTGTTAGAAGAGGCCCTACCACAAGGATCTTATAATCTATAAGGCAGGGCAAGTTGAAACATTGAGCACAGGGAATAAGAGGGTTGTTGAGTTTAAGAATGCAATAGAGCAGCTGGTACATTACCAAACATCATTCATATCTTTTATCTTTGAACAGAGTCAAACTGGCCAGTTTTGGGGGGTGGGGGGAGGAGGGACGTGGGGCATGGTACCAATCCAACGTATACATGTGGGCAAATCATATGTGTACAGAACTTCAAATAACTGTCTCAATTGCAATGGAGTAGGTTAGTAGTTGGTGATGGTGCTTTTGACTGTTTTTTTGTCTGTATTACTGTATTTGTAGATAGCAACAGATGAGGAAATGGAGCTGAGCTGGCTGAGGTAGATGTAATAAAAAAGAGTAGGACTACTCAGGTTGTGTTCAATACAGTATTACAACACATTAAAATAATCTTCTATGGAATGCATACATGTATTGTACTGTACAGTAAGTAATACAAGAATGTTCTAACAGGTTCTAAAAAGGGTCAACCAGCAAGCACAATCCCAGAAAGACAGGGCCAGTCTTAGGGGTCTATTCACTAAACAGTGTAAATGGTTTAATGAACGATAAATGCCCTTATAGCACGATACTGCCTGCTTTGCTATTCACTAAACAGTGATAGCAGTGCATTATTGTGCTATAACGTCTTTTAACGACCTTCAACACACTGAAGCAAAAAAGTCGTCTGACAAGCAAAAAAAGCCCCACTGCTATTCACTAAACAGTGACAAGCTTATCGAACGTTAAAATCTTGCAATATTTTTTCGTCAGTTAAAGGTTGGTGCGGGTCCCGCGGGTGTCTGGGGGTCTCCGAGTGGTCCCCATGGGTGTTCAGGTGTCCCCTCGGGTGTCCGTGGGGTGTCCAGGGGTCCCCGTTGTCCTCCAGTATCAGATGGTATATCCCCAATCCGATTGGTTGTAGTAAACCATGTGACAGAGTAAATTTTTGAAAGTATGTTACATCATCGACAGGGAGTGACGTTAAGACACAGTAGCTCAATATTAGGAGAAGGGGGGGTGAGTGAAGGGGATACTTGGCCCAGGGTGGGCAATTAGGCCTACCGGGAGGGTCGCGGGGGAGGGGGGGTTAACCCCTTCATTACCATAGCGGTTACTGCTGCGGCCAAGTTTATTCGAGCATTTGCCCGTTCTTGGCCGCAGCAGTATCCTGGCGCGCGCCGCAGGGTGACGGGCGCGCGCCGAAGCAGCGGAAGAGCGCCCTCCGATCGGGGCGCTCTCCCTACCGCTGCCGGGTCCGCCGGGTCCCCCGGAACCCCCTGCCGCCGTCCCGCGATCGCGGGACACCAGGGCTCCCTCGGGGAGCCCTGGACGTGCGTGCAGGGGGCGCTGGCACCCGATGATGCGTGACCGCGCATCGGTGATGCGCGGCACGCTGAGGGAGTGCGGCTCGCAAGCCGGGACATTTCCCGGCTTGCGGAATGAGCCGCACTCGGATAAACTGTGTCGGCAGTGTAATACCGTCACGTGACACAGGAGATCTAAACGCACGGGATACCGGTACACCATACCGGGGCCTATAACTCGGGAAGCAGGGGGTCCCCAAAGCTGAAATCAATTTGGTTCAGCTCTAGAGATGCCTGATCCCGTACACTATTAGTACAAATAAAATTAAAGCAGCTTCATAACCTTAGCGGCTAGCCACTACGGTTATGATACATTTATATTTTTATATTTTTTTTTTCTTACTGTGTGGGAGCAGAGGGTATTCTGAGCTGAACCACATTGATTTCAGCCTCGGAGACCCCCTACTTCCCAAGATACAGGCTCTCATATGGGGTGTCGGTACCCCCCTGCAGGATTTAAATCCCCCGGTCACGTGACGCAGAGGATGTTAACATTGCGGGGATACCGGCACCCAAAACAGGGCCTGTATCTTGGGAAGTAGGGGGTCCCCGAGGCTGAAATCAATGAGGTTCAGCTCAGGAGACACCCTGCTCCCGTACAGAAGTTTTAAAATGAATATTGAAACTGTATGATCGCCTGAAAGAGCCGTGCATTGAGATGCAGCATCTCCATGCAGCTCTTCCAGGCTGCAGTTTCAATCAGTTGCCGATTGATAGGATTTATAGCGCGATAGAAGTTAGAAAAAAAAATAAGTCGTTCGATGCTGCATTTTTTTAACGAACTTTTAAAAAACTTGGATTTTTTCTTTGAATACCGTTTTTACCAACATTTTTTATAACGCGATAAAACAATGGAAAGTCGATCGGTAAAGCACTGATTTTATCGAAGTTTAGTGAATAGGTCCCTTATTGTTGTTGGGGTGGTTGTCGTTAGTGAAGGGTGTGTTGTTGTTTAGGGGGGTGGTTGTGGGTGGTGAGAGGGGAGTGTGTTGAGGGGGTTATGGGTGGTTAGGATGGCAGCATGCTGTGAGTGTGAGAGTGTGTTTAGGGGGTAGTGTGTTGTTGTTGGGGTGAGAGGGGTTTGTTGTGGGATGAAGTGTTTTGTGAGGATATTCGTGTGGATGGGTTGTGGGGTGATATTATTTAATATAATAAATCTTTCACATTTTTATATTCTGTCTAGTTTGTAATACTTTTTGGGGGAACACTTTTCTGTTTACTTTAATTTTCACTATAAAGGAATGTTTCTACCTTACCTTTGTATGGAACAAAAGAAGCTATGAGTGATCTATCTCATCCCACTGCTACCAGTATTGCTGTGGGAACGGTCATCGGTAGGAACATTGGATACTACCGTATTTCCTCGATTCTAAGACACACCTTTTTTCCGATTTTCACATGTGAAATCGGGAGGCGTCTTAGAATCGATGTATTAAAAAAAATTTTAAAAATTAAAAATGTCTACTAACCCCCTTTTTACACTTACCATGTTTCAGGAGAGGTCCCATGTCAGCGGAGGATGAAGCGGATGGGGGCGGCAGCGACAGAAAAGATCCCATGTCTGCAGAGGGTTGAAGATGGAAAGCAGGTGGGAGTGCTCCTACTCAGCTCTCCTATTATGAACTTCTGCCGCCCCCCACAACCGCATGTACGCCCGCTGTCGTCTTATCTTCTTTCACCTGCAGACTTGGGACCTGTCCTGCCGCCGCCACCACACGCCCATCCGCCCGCTGTCCATCTTCAATCCTCTGCAGATGTGGGACCTCTCCTGCTGCTGCCGCCCGCTTCATCCTTTGCTCGCTTCATCCTCCCCTGACATGGGACCTCTCCTGAAACATGGTAAGTGAAAAAGTAATTTTCCTCGATGGTGCGTCTTACAATCGATGGTGTCTTATAATCGAGGAAATACGGTATATATTACTGGAACTACAGTATTAATACTGTAGCATTCACTAAACATATCTTAATAAGCAATAGGTCCCCCTTCCAGCCAACACTGTCCAACCCTTCCCTCTTCCCCCACCTCCCCACTCATTGTATTGTGCATCAGAGCACTGAGCTACGGCTGTAGTTTAATGCAAAAAAATTAATAAAGCCCGGTTGGGGATTAAGCAAGCAAAAGGCCCCATCCCTCTCCCACATGAAGCCTGATCCTGATCCCTCCTCCAGCTCTGACACAAGTAAGAGGTCCCCGCCCAGTTCACCAGTGGTTCTGCACACAGTACAGGGAACTGCACAAATGAATCTCCTGTGTCCAAGATGGTGTTGGTTGTACTGGTGTTTGGATACTTTCAAGGACAATAGTGGCATCCTCGCCTTTACCAATCCTTTTGGCTACTGTGCAGTTATTTAAGTGATCTTTCCCTGTTAGAAAAAAATAACATGCAGCCGAATTATGCATGACGCATGAGAATGCCCCTGGCCCTCTCCCTCAGCGTCCCTGTCTGAGCTGGGTGTGACTTGTTCTCTTCCTGTGAATAATCATGTAACAAAAGGTTTCAATACATTCTTCCAATACATTGAATACATGCATTGAACAGAATCATTATCACTCCGTTATTCCTCTTTGTGTAGAGTGAGGGGTTAGTAAAACGTCTGAATAAAACTTAGCATACTGGCCCATTTCCCTCAGTCTGTCTTTTCTTACCAAAAGTGCAAATCTGAATAAGTAATTCATGCCCCATAAGTAGCCGATACTAGTCAGTTGTTCCCATAATCCTGTCTATTATTGTTATTCAGATTACTGGGTCCATGTGAGATCCTTAAGCAAAGAAACGTTATAATGGTGCATTACAAGATAATTGAAAACATAACATTTTTTATGACAATTACAACTGACACTCTATAATAATATCCAGTACAATTAATTATTACTGGACAGGCACCCCTATTGCCACCCCGTTTCTTTCAATAACTACATGTAACACATTTTTTATATGCTTGATGCAGTTATTTCATTTTTTTATATTTAGACATTTATTGCAGTAATTTTGTATCCCTTCACTAGTTCATCTTTGTTAGCAGTCTTCACGTCCTTGTATAGATGATTCTTTAATGCATGCCTGACCAATCTGATGGGGTTCAAATCAGGGGATCTATAAGTATATAGACAAATACAGTACGGTTATTGCCAAGCATAAAACAAGCACATAACCACACATACATTACTACAGTATTTTATACAGTTAATAGTAGACTAGTGCACAATACAGTTGCTTACTCTAGAGGTGTTCTGACCCAGTTTATTCCACTGTCCTTAATCAATGTCGCAGATGCACTCTGTTTTGGGTAGTTATCTTGGAAGAACCGTTGACCCGATATGAATTATTCAGAAATGTATAATGCTGCCGCCTGAGCAATAATGACAAGCTGGAAGTAGACATTATCCATGACACCTGGAGATATAACAAAAATATCACACTGTTTTGTTCATGGGAAAAGGGACAGGGTCACATTAAGATACAGTTACTGTACACAATATTGAAACCAAAGTAGGCTTACCTTTTAATAGAACTATAGGTCCTGGTCTAAATCTAGAGATTGCCCCCCACACATGAACCTTAATTGGATGCTAAGGTTGAGGTTTCGGGGATAAACCATTTTTGCTTCTGAATGCCATTGTGGAAAATCGTTCCAGGGCGACAGATGTTTAATCAGAAAATATGACATCTCAAATTTTTCTCCACTCTCAATCCATACACGTGCTTGGTCAACTCTTTTAATCTTGTTAAAATCTCTTATCATGGGATGCGCTCTGAATTAATAATTTAAAAAGTGGTTAGAACGGGAATATGGTACAATGCTCATGCATATAACTTGGCATGAGCATAAACAAACGATATAGTACAACACTTTACCTCACACATTGAAAGGTTCAGTCCAAATCGAGTCTCATTAATCTGATGCCCAGACTCAGACCCTAGAATATACTGCTTGTGAGGCAGAATATTTCTAACCTCTGCAGCAGATAGTTCACCATTTTCCATGCTGATCTCATCCACCAGCCAAATCGCTTCAGTGTAAAAAATTAGAAAGATGAAAAAGAGAACAGAGGCATATTGTACACTACATACTGTACTATATGAAAAGCAAATGAGGGGAAAACTGTATACAGTAGTTACTTACTCAGTTCTGACACTGTGGAGCGTCCTACAAACCTTTGTCTTTCCTTGACCATGATACCTAATGCAGCATAGAGTCATGTGAATGCTCCCTCGCAACAGCCACCATTGGATTCTCATGGTTGTGAATCCCTTCTTGTACAAGTGCATTATTTCAATACTAGTTTGTTATTTTTTTGGTTCTAATTTCTATTCAGAATGTACTATTAAATGTTTAATGCAGCTTAGTAATGCAGGTCGTATATCATTGTTAGTGTGCTGTAGCTGTAAATCTATAGTCCTATTTTTCACACTTTGTCGCAACAGACAACTAGTCAACAACTCAGCCCTACCCCACATTATCACCTTGTATTGTACATAGTGTATGACTGTTTCTCCAGCCAATGAGAAGTGACCAACTTTTGACACCTTAACAAAATAGACGTCAACTGTTCTGTATATAAAGTCACATCTAGTGCCTATGGATGCAATAAACTGCTTAGCAGTTATAGCAGTAAGGACTCTAAGATTACTTGCCGATAATACTAGATGATCTGTGATCCCTCGTTCAAAGAATAAAGTGGGAAAGGAAAACCTGATGGAAGTTTCCAAAACTCTAAAGAGCAAGGACTCTAGAACCCATCGCACTCCACTCCTGACCCAGCTCAAACCACCTCAGACCCATTGCATCCCATTCCAGACCCTTCGCACCCCACCTTGGACCCATTGCACACACTAGCACCATCTATCATTACTGCAAACTACTATGGCCACAAAATACCATTTGGCAGCCATGCTCACAGGACCGCAACATACAATGAGGTGTCAGGGAATTGCACTTGGTTTCACGCAGTCAAGTGAATACAGTAGTGAGTTTTGCTACATTAGTACAGAGCCTCTGCAGAGAGGAAGCAATTGTTTCCCTCTGCCTACTTCTTTCATTTTAACAGGCTCCCTGCAGAGAATTGTGCTGGCAGGGGGCAGTGTCCCTAAACCCACCGGTCCTGGGACAGCTATCTCGGCTGTCCCCTCCTGTCAGTGGCCCTGTTAACACACATTTCTATGTTTCCAGGTTACCATAGTCCTTCTACAGACAAACTGCATCGTGCATGTACCACACTACACACACATGTGTCATCAGCTATGTTGAAGATCATAAATGTTCTTTATGCCCATCTCTAAGTCATTAATAAAAAAACATTAAAGAGTAGATATGCCTGAGTTAACCAAAGAGCAAGGGCATGGTACTTAATATTCATTTCTAACCAATGAAGACAGGTGACATTGACTATTGCTTGTTCCTTATATACAAATAACCTTATAAAAGTAATAATCAAACTCGTGAAACAATACAAAAACATGGAGCTTATCTGCAAAATGTATTTTGCATTCAGTTGGAAAAGGGAGGGGGGAGGGAGAGAGAAACCAGGAAATGCAAATTAGGGAGTCCAATCATAAAAAACACAGATTATTCTGAAAGCGTCTAAAAGAGCTTAATGAA
Organism: Ascaphus truei; assembly: GCF_040206685.1. NCBI lineage: Eukaryota > Metazoa > Chordata > Amphibia > Anura > Ascaphidae > Ascaphus > Ascaphus truei. The sequence goes on along the minus strand of NC_134485.1, from coordinate 112,093,205 downwards.
GTAATATTTGTACAGTTGGAACACAAATGAAAACTGGGAAACACAGTGAACACAAAGCAGCTTATTAGTGCTCTCACTTGATCTCCATTTCTAACAATCAAATCCTCACATCCATAGTAACTTGAGCTCCACCCAGTGTATTTAATAGGAAAGTGTTTCACTGAGATTCAAATATTTAATTCATTAAGTAGCATTATGTTAGGTGTCGAACCTTAGGCTGAATACATAATGTAGGAACACTATCTTTCATAGCAACATCAACATAGTTTTAAAAAAAATATGGTATAAGATTGCCCCGTAAAAGGCATTGATAGTAGTTTATTTGTATGTTGAAATGATATGTTACCCAACAGTTACATAAGCAAAGTCTGACAATCTTTACAAAACTCCCCTTGGCAATCCATTCTAATGCAATGACTGAAAAGGGGGCCATGAAGCAGATAGCTGTTTTTCTCATAACTTGAATATAGGGATCTCAGTTTCATGCTCTTAGCGTCAATACACAGATGTACAGTAGTGCAACTATGTCCCCAGAGCTGCAATACAAAAATAGAAAAGCCATGACAAAGGAATCTCTACTTTTCCGAGAAAGAGCAGCAGCGTTTAGCTGCCAGACATGTACCAATAACTCAGAGTATTCCTATATCTGTATGAATGAGCATTGCATTAGTTTAGAATATTTATAGAAGGAGGTAAGTGAGGGGTTTCTTGGCACAATAATGAAATGCATCACATTTTATGTCTCAAATTAGCATGATTTTTGTGCTTTAACTTTAACCTGGCAGGCTATTATTTTAAACCAGGAAAGAGAAAATGGCATTTAACACAATGTTATTACATTTAAGAAACCTGATTTGCAACTTTCTTACCTTTGATACATGTTGCACACTACACAATGGACACTTTCAAGCTACAGTACAAATATTGGCGGACTAATGCATAGGATTTGAGTGATACATGCATTATTGATACAATGGTCCTACAGTATGCAGATTGGAAATTGTGAGTAAAGTAAATATTTTATCAAAAAAACTAAAAGTCTCTTTAGCAGAGACCTCTAAGATATGACAAATATTCATGCTTTCTTTTTCCGACTGCATGGGTCTCAGCTATTCCCAGATATAATACAAACTTAGTTAGTAGCTAAAACTAATTACAATAAATAGTTCTACAAAATGTGCAGTCCTCAAACATACCATATATATATATATAATGTATATTATACATGTAATCATACATATATAAAATGTCATAAAATTCAATGTGTACCTGCCATCCCATCAAATAGTTTATTTTATCTTTGATATTGAAAAAACAAAATCAGAAAAGTTATACATAATGTTAATGACACGCAGACTTAATGCAAAATTGAGAGCCATGGTTTGCATTGTATTATGGACTTATCAGATTCCATATTTGTTGAGCCATTCTTATTTTTGGGGAGATGTGATACTGTACCTTTTCCTTGGCTTTGATTTTGGTTGTTTCATCCATCCAGTCATTTTCCTTTTGCAGCATGTCGATAAATGCCCAGCGGATACCTCCAATCAGTTCTTCCATCTAAACAAACATTGTTTTTTCAGAAAAAGATCAACACACATGGAAAGGCAGGTATAGTTAAGTAGTTTATATTTCCAACCTACACCCGACACAAAATCAGCATGGCTAATAAGCTGTCATGATCCTAGATAGAAACATCTGTACCGCGTAAGGTTATGTACAGTATATTGCTGTAAGCAGGCCCATGACAAAATGCCAAACATACAGTATATTAAGAAAAGGTATTGTCCAGAGAAATCAAGGAACAAATAATCATTGATAACATTGCAAGTAAAGTATTCAAAGTTAAATGACTGATAATTCTATATTGCATTTGTTAATGGTCTTAACAGTATTACACGATAGTGTGTTAATATGAAATATAATTAAAGATAGTTAAATTTGGTTGCTTTTTTATTATTATGAACAAAATGTTGCTTTAAAGCAGCAGTCCAAGCTGTTGCCCCACCCCAGCCCCCCCCACCTTTAACATTCTTTTCTACTAAATGGGTCTGAAGTGTATTCCATAAATTGGTTAGGTCAGATCTGTATAAGAAATAAGGATTTATATGGTTTACTTGGGGCAGTGGAGTAGAATTGAGTTGATGCTGTGATATTTACAGTACATACTGTGTGACAGATTATTGTGATTTTAGTGTATTTTTCTAATTGTGACATTTAAGGGGATTATATAGAGCCCTCACACTGCACTGGTATTCTTTAATGTAGTCACCAGTTGATAACTGGTGACTAAATTAAAGAATACCAATGCAGTGTGAGGGCTCTATTTAATCCCCTTAAATGTTTGCATTTTGTACACCATATAAAGGGTGAAATCATCTAATATTCGCACTGAAGGTGATTCTCTTCAAAATTGTATATCATATGTCCTTCTCTCCTGTTGAGTGTCTTTAAAGAATTGTGGTCTAATATTTGGTATCTGTCTACCATCATTTTCTTGTACAATGGGTGGGGTATTTACCCAAGGATAATATTGATTAAGGGTACGGTTTACCACTATACGTTGTTTTCTTGTTTTTTATAAATTGCACTGAGCATCGATTGAGGAAGAACAGTGCTGAAGAGGACAATTTTGCTTTAGGACCAACATAGGATCTGGACAATCCTTGTCACCTTTTGGCTGCAGGACTTCCAAATTTAAGAGGTGATCATTGATCACATTAACATTTACTCACATATCAATATTTAAGTATGTTGATTTGATATCACTATTATTGTGTATTATTGTGTTGTATTATATGCACGCTTGTAGCACATTTTAGGGGTATACAGATGCAGCCACCAGTATCCGATCACTTGCCTGTGTAAAAACTAAGACATCTCACAGTAAATGCCTCAACCTTTCTGTGAGATTCTGCTGCCAGACTAATGGCCCATCGGATTCAGCAGTGGTCCCTGCTGTCCCATTCAATTTGAATTGGACTGCAGGAACAGACCACTGTGTTAATCTGATGGGCCGATAGTCTGGCTGCAGAAATCTCACAGAAATGTTGTAGTTTATTGGGAGATTGCCCCAGATTTTCCAAGGCAAGTGATCGGATACTGGTGGCTGCATCTTTAGCGCTGAGGTTGTGTTTTTTTTCTATTACAATTTACCATTTGCTTCTTGTCCTCTTTGAAGTGTGCATCCACAAACATCTTCCCAACAGCATAAGGAAGAGAATTTTCGACATAGTTGACACATCTGTCCCAACGACCCACCAAAGAATTGGTACCCAGGAGAACCTGCATATAAACAGATAGAATTTTGAAGATTGTATTTTTTGGATTGCTAATGATAAAGCACATAAAGTAAGTAATAGGAGATGTTCCTAGTATTGTACCATCTATGTACAAACAATGAGTAGAAATGTATAATTTGTAGAGATTTGTTGCCATATTAATTATTTGTGTTTCTTTTTTTAAATTGCAAATAAATAGCAGTTGTCAGCTAAATCCACACATTTTATATATAAAAATAATAGTGAAAAGTTCAGACTTCCCAGTAAAAATCACAGATGCATTCCAATAAAAACACCACTTGTGAGCACATGTGTATGTCTCAAACAAGTCTGCAACCCTGTATTTCCCCATTATCGCTTAGTAAATAGTGTTTCCTCTGCAGCCAGGGATTCTGGGTAATGACAATGAGCACTCAGTGTGTTACTCTTTTCTTCTTGATCATTTTAACATGAACCCCTATAAGATTACAGTATGCCTGGAGAATTACACAGCTTTTCAGCACAGCCAGGGTTAAAGAAGTGCATAGCTAGTAAACCTACTCACAGACAGCTGTTTCAACCCTTTGGGTTGTCTTAGTGTGAGGTTGGTTGCTGGCTGCAAACGTTTTTGATGTAACGCTATCTTTAAATGCATTAGGCAGCGTACATTTTATGTTGTGTAACTACCCCCAGAAGGATAATTTGAGGAATATATATATATATATATATATATATATATATACAGCTAAACCCCGTTATAACGCGGTCCTCGGGGTGCACCCCGAGACCACCGCGTTACTAACGGGGTCGCGCTAATTTTAAAAAAAAATGGCCGCCGCATCAGTGCATACAGTATTTACCCCGCGGTCCCGGCTTCCCCTGTCACCGCGTGACAGGAGATGGGAGGGGGGATTCCCCTCCGGCTTCAGCTTCCCCTGTCACCGCGGGACAGGAGATGGGAGGGGGGATTCCCCTCCGGCTTCAGCTTCCCCTGTCACCGCGGGACAGGAGATGGGAGGGGGGATTCCCCTCCGGCTTCAGCTTCCCCTGTCACCGCGGGACAGGAGATGGGAGGGGGGATGCCCCTCCCGCTTCCGCTTCCCCAGTCACCGCGTGACAGGAGATGGGAGGGGGGATTCCCCTCCGGTTCCGGCTTCCCCTGCCACCGCGGTACAGGAGATGGGAGGGGGGATGCCCCTCCGGCTTCCGCTTCCCCTGTCACCGCGTGACAGGAGATGGGAGGGGGGATTCCCCTCCGGTCCGGCTCCCCCCCGGCGCAGCACAGGGCCCTCGCGCCGCAATACAGGGCCCCCTGGCCCTGCCGTAGCGCAGGGTCGTCCTGCCCTCCCCCCCCCCCCTATGCCCCCCCGCGCTGCACCGGGCCATCCCACCAGCCCCCGCAGCATCGGGGGCCCCCGCAGCAGCCATCATCCCCCTCCACCGCAGCACCACCCCCACCGGCACGCCCCCCCCCCACCCTGCAGCCACATGCCTCAAAAATCATCCCCAAGGTAAGGTAAGGCTGATTTATGTATATGTGTAGTGTGTGTGTGTGTGTGTGTGTGTGTGTGTGTGTGTGTGTGTGTGTGTGTGTGTGTGTGTGTGTGTGTGTGTGTGTGTGTCAGTGTGAGCAGTGTGTGTGCAGTGTGCAGTGTGAGCAATGAGCAGTGTGTCAGTGTGTGCAGTGTGAGCAATGAGCAGTGTGTGTGCAGTGTGCAGTGTGCAGTGTGTGTCAGTGTGAGCAGTGTGTGTGCAGTGTGAGCAATGAGCAGTGTGTCAGTGTGTGCAGTGTGAGCAATGAGCAGTGTGTGTGCAGTGTGCAGTGTGTGTCAGTGTGAGCAGTGTGTGTGCAGTGTGAGCAATGAGCAGTGTGTCAGTGTGTGCAGTGTGAGAAATGAGCAGTATGTGTGCAGTGTGCAGTGTGTGTCAGTGTGAGCAGTGTGTGTGCAGTGTGAGCAATGAGCAGTGTGTCAGTGTGTGCAGTGTGAGCAATGAGCAGTGTGTGTGCAGTGTGCAGTGTGTGTCCGTGTGAGCAGTGTGTGTGCAGTGTGAGCAATGAGCAGTGTGTCAGTGTGTGCAGTGTGAGCAATGAGCAGTGTGTGTGCAGTGTGCAGTGTGTGTCAGTGTGAGCAGTGTGTGTGCAGTGTGAGCAATGAGCAGTGTGTCAGTGTGTGCAGTGTGAGCAATGAGCAGTGTGTGTGCAGTGTGCAGTGTGTGTCCGTGTGAGCAGTGTGTGTGCAGTGTGAGCAATGAGCAGTGTGTCAGTGTGTGCAGTGTGAGCAATGAGCAGTGTGTGTCAGTGTGAGCAGTGTGTGTGCAGTGTGAGCAATGAGCAGTGTGTCAGTGTGTGCAGTGTGAGCAATGAGCAGTGTGTCAGTGTGTGCAGTGTGAGCAATGAGCAGTGTGTGTGCAGTGTGCAGTGTGCAGTGTGTGTCAGTGTGAGCAGTGTGTGTGCAGTGTGAGCAATGAGCAGTGTGTCAGTGTGTGCAGTGTGAGCAATGAGCAGTATGTGTGCAGTGTGCAGTGTGTGTCAGTGTGAGCAGTGTGTGTGCAGTGTGTGTGCAGTGTGAGCAATGAGCAGTGTGTCAGTGTGTGCAGTGTGAGAAATGAGCAGTATGTGTGCAGTGTGCAGTGTGTGTCAGTGTGAGCAGTGTGTGTGCAGTGTGAGCAATGAGCAGTGTGTCAGTGTGTGCAGTGTGAGCAATGAGCAGTGTGTGTGCAGTGTGCAGTGTGTGTCCGTGTGAGCAGTGTGTGTGCAGTGTGAGCAATGAGCAGTGTGTCAGTGTGTGCAGTGTGAGCAATGAGCAGTGTGTGTGCAGTGTGCAGTGTGTGTCAGTGTGAGCAGTGTGTGTGCAGTGTGAGCAATGAGCAGTGTGTCAGTGTGTGCAGTGTGAGCAATGAGCAGTGTGTGTGCAGTGTGCAGTGTGTGTCAGTGTGAGCAGTGTGTGTGCAGTGTGAGCAATGAGCAGTGTGTCAGTGTGTGCAGTGTGAGCAATGAGCAGTGTGTGTCAGTGTGAGCAGTGTGTGTGCAGTGTGAGCAATGAGCAGTGTGTCAGTGTGTGCAGTGTGAGCAATGAGCAGTGTGTGTGCAGTGTGAGCAATGAGCAGTGTGTCAGTGTGTGCAGTGTGAGCAATGAGCAGTGTGTCAGTGTGTGCAGTGTGAGCAATGAGCAGTGTGTGTGCAGTGTGCAGTGTGCAGTGTGTGTCAGTGTGAGCAGTGTGTGTGCAGTGTGAGCAATGAGCAGTGTGTCAGTGTGTGCAGTGTGAGCAATGAGCAGTGTGTGTGCAGTGTGCAGTGTGTGTCAGTGTGAGCAGTGTGTGTGCAGTGTGTGTGCAGTGTGAGCAATGAGCAGTGTGTCAGTGTGTGCAGTGTGAGAAATGAGCAGTATGTGTGCAGTGTGCAGTGTGTGTCAGTGTGAGCAGTGTGTGTGCAGTGTGAGCAATGAGCAGTGTGTCAGTGTGTGCAGTGTGAGCAATGAGCAGTGTGTGTGCAGTGTGCAGTGTGTGTCCGTGTGAGCAGTGTGTGTGCAGTGTGAGCAATGAGCAGTGTGTCAGTGTGTGCAGTGTGAGCAATGAGCAGTGTGTGTGCAGTGTGCAGTGTGTGTCAGTGTGAGCAGTGTGTGTGCAGTGTGAGCAATGAGCAGTGTGTCAGTGTGTGCAGTGTGAGCAATGAGCAGTGTGTGTGCAGTGTGCAGTGTGTGTCAGTGTGAGCAGTGTGTGTGCAGTGTGAGCAATGAGCAGTGTGTCAGTGTGTGCAGTGTGAGCAATGAGCAGTGTGTGTCAGTGTGAGCAGTGTGTGTGCAGTGTGAGCAATGAGCAGTGTGTCAGTGTGTGCAGTGTGAGCAATGAGCAGTGTGTGTGCAGTGTGCAGTGTGTGTCAGTGTGAGCAGCGTGTGTGCAGTGTGAGCAATGAGCAGTGTGTCAGTGTGTGCAGTGTGAGCAATGAGCAGTGTGTGTGCAGTGTGCAGTGTGTCAGTGTGAGCAGTGTGTGTGCAGTGTGAGCAATGAGCAGTGTGTGTGTAGTGTGTCAGTGTGTGCAGTGTGAGCAATGAGCAGTGTGTGTGCAGTGTGCAGTGTGTGTGCAGTGTGTGCAATGAGCAGTGTGTGTGCAGTGTGCAGTGTGTGTGCAGTGTGAGCAATGAGCAGTGTGTGTGCAGTGAGTGTGTGCAGTGTGTGCAGTAAAACGGGAGCCATGGGAAAACCGCGTTATAACCGAATCGCGGTATAGCGAGGCGCGTTATAACGGGGTTTAGCTGTATGTGTGTCACAAAAGGGCACAATGAAGCTAAATGAACACTATTGCTTCCAATATTTTCGATAATATACATTTTCATTTGCAAACTGTACAAGTGACATATGTATGAAAGTTGTCAATCATCACACATTTGATGAAAATCTAATAAAAGCAGAGATTAATGTCACCTAAACAAGGTAAATAGAGGTAACACAAAGAAAAACAAAAAATGATTCCCGTTATAAATGGCTCCATATAATATTGGTATTGCGGTTGCTTTTTAATCTACATGACATGCCTTTTCAACAAATGCTTTATACTATCCGGGGAAACCACGGGATGTGCTCACTCTCGTATACAGTAAGTGCTCCATTATGGCTTATATTTAGATCAGATCACCGGTGCATACTGTATATATGGCATAAAAAGAATAACTTATCTGCAATCTCATATACCCCATACGAAATGAAATGATGACTTCAGCAGAAATACGGTTCCTCTTGGGGGAAGCATGATACAATACTGAGAGACACCATACTATTTACATGCCTTTATAGATATGATTAGCCACATGCATTAGAGGTGATATACGGTTTCGGACATCAGTATTTTCGGTATCTAATATCAGATTTTTCATGATATGTACATGTGCCTATGACCCCTGTATACAGCCTCATTAGCCCCTTCTGAGTTTTATATTCCTATGTTTGGGATGTCTAATAGAATATGTTATATACCGTACACTTCCTCACCACCAAGGTTTTTAACTTTTGTTCAGTGCCTATATACCTCTTACATATATCAGATGTTTCTTTTGATAAAGTTTATTTTATCATGTTCTATGGATCCACTAGGATGACCCTATGAGGGAATATTTATACCCCTAGATTAATATGATTTAGTTGTGAAATAACATATGCTGGATATATAATAGGTATTCTTTTTGGTTGATCCTCTTTCTGATCCACCTTATGTGTATATCCATATAATATTACACTATTTCCTCCCTTAAGTCTATCAATATCTATTCCCAAATCATCTCACTCATTCTAATAGCACAAAATTGGCTCAATGTATATCAGTTATATATGTCATAGTGAGATATACTAGTAGTTGAGAGATGTGCATATCCGTGTATAAAGGGCACTTTTCGCTCAGATATGCACAGCCCCGTATCCTGAAAGCTCTTTGCACGTGTCCAACCCATGCGAGAAAGGCTTTTATAGAAGCGGTTTTATTCCGGGTTTGTAAATGCAAGCCATATGATAAAAATGGCTCAAACTTGCAATTTTTGCAAACTCGCTGGAATTCTAGTAGCTCTCTTAACTGAAAAAGGGAAAACATCTTCAAATAACTCAAAGATTTTTTTTCTTACCCTCTCACGCTTGGCGAGATTGCATCAATAGATGCGGAATGACATCATTACAAGCCACACAAGCTATTTCAGCTCTGCACTTCATTAATATGCTTAATTAGCTATTCTATAGTCATTTCTTCCTTTCTACAGTACTGGCTAACTCATGATGTACATTGCAGAAAACATTTACATCCCTGTATCATTATTATTGCACACAAATACATTTATATGAACTTCCTGGGTCACATGACATGCCTGGCTGTCTCATTAAATGGTCGGTGGCCTGATTCAACGGCATATGGCCCAAATATCAGACTATTTAAACCCCCACTTTATGATCTCAATTTTTATTAGAAATTATGAATACATGGGTCATCATGCATTAGTAATGGAGATCATTGGGAACTGTCTCACTTTGGATAATAATGCAATAATTCTGGGAGTCTTTCATATTTCTTTAGCTATGAATGTTATCAAAACATATATTGAGCTATAGAACACACCAAGTGTTCCCCACACACCAAATAACTACGAGAAAATAAATGATACTTGAAATACTGATGTGTATTAATGAGCAAAAATAAAGAACATAGAATGACAATGTGCAAAAAAAACGCAAATCACATGATGATAATAACAAGAAGGGTAGGGAAGGGGGGGATGTCATATCACTTAAAAAGTTAGGTATATGTTAAAGAAATCCTTAACAGGGAAGGAAGCGGGTACGGTGAGAAGCACGGGGCATATATTGAGCTATATAATTTGTCAAAACATGGAGCATACATGTATATATATAATTTTTATATACATATATAGCAAATGGAAATATTACTGTATGCTCATTTGCATGTCTTAGACAGGTCTGCAACCCAGCCTTTCACCATTATCACCCAGCACTTCCACTTCAGCAAGGGATTTTGGGAAATGACATGCAAATGAGCACACAGTGCCACCTTTTGCTTCAAAGCCATAAACATGGTTCCCTATAGGCTTAGGCGTGCTGCATGGTCACAGCTTTGAGCAGAGCCAGGGTTAAGATGCATAGCCAGTAAACCCACCCACAGACAGCTGTTTTGACCTTAATGGGTCTCCTCAGTGTGGGGTTGCTTATACTGGCTATGCAAAAAAATTAAGCAAGGGATAGGTTTTACCATTCTTAGTTAAGTTAGGGTGGGTGGGTAAAAAAAAGTGACAAAAACCCTCCACAGCAAAGCATATAGCAAATGGAAATATTACTGTATGGTCATTTGCATGTCTTAGACTAATGTCTAAAAACCATATAACATATATACACACATATATATACACATATAGTTATTAAATATTGCAGGTTACATATTCGCTACAGTAGGAAGATCTACAAACCACATCTTTGGACATCATGAACAGTTTGCATGCTCTGTTTAAACTTAGGCTAAACAAATATTGCCATTCAACTTCAGATTGTTAACAGGTATGATGTATTGTTATTGCTGGAGGAAGACATTTCTTAAAATGCAATGTCATATTTGGGGACTATTGGGGTGCAAATAACTAATTAATTCAATGACCTGTTTAATTTTGTTTGTCATGTGTATTTTGTTGACACATTTTAGAACTCAATATGAGTTTTAACTTATGACCATAGTTGTTATTTCAAAATATGAAGCACATTACTGTATGTTGTGAAACTTTTTTTCTCTAAATGTAATACAAACTCATTCTTTTAAGAAATATTTGTTTTAATCATGTTATCTCCAATATTTAAAGTTGTTACTTCCGCTTTAATCAAAACAGCACCGAATATCAATTTTCATCGACGCGATGTGAACAATGAGAGTTGTCAAATTTTATTCCAGTGCTTATGATTGTGTAAAATTGCATGGTTTTAGAAGACAAACTTGCAGCTACTAGAATATCCCCCATAATAATTAAATTTGAGTAATGATTGAAGCAATACTTCAGTTGGCAATACTTGATGCGTATGGTCCTTAGACCATCAATTTTACATTGCACTTTTGTATCACTGTGGTTTGTGTCACATTTGCTCCACTTGCATCAGTGAGTGATTGCTACAAGAACTTGAAACCGCATTAGTCTTTCCTTTAAAACAATATGACAAATGCTACTGCCTTCTGCATGTTGGGACGCAGATAAATGTATGAAAATATCATATGTTTCTTACCCGTGCATACTCGAGCTGTGTGTACTGAAAACGCCTACTGAGGTTTGAAATTCTCGAATACACAAATCTCCATATGAGGTAGTTGGCAAGAGTCCTGTGAAATCAGCAAACAGGTATTAGAGATGTAATAATAGGGAAGTGTAAAGAAAAGTAACTTCATTAACAAAAATCCATGCATTAACTTTGTACTATTCTCTTCTTTATAGTGCACACTTATTCTATAGAACAGTGACTAAATCATTCCAATAGTTTAATTTACTATTTAATGTATGAGTGACACTTTGTATATAATCTCCCTTTACTGTCTGCATTATACTGTAAGTCTGGTGCTATGTAAATAAACATATGCTTACAAACTGTACATACTGTACAAACATTTGTGTGCTTTTATTATATGACAGTTTGGAAAGTACAGTAAGGACCTAGAATTCAGATATTGAGATTTGTAGCTAGGTTTGTGTAAGATACATCGTGATGTAAATGTGTTTAGACAGTATATCACAGATTACCTACACATTCAGGTTATATCTTGTACCTACACATGCCTAATAAAGAAATAACTATTTATGTTGCTTGACCAACTATACAATAATTAAGGGCTATTTTTTTTTCAGATGAGAAAATAGACTATTTCATTGATCACTGTTCAGTAGTGCTGCTTTGCACTTTTTAGATTGAATATAACCTGTACTTAAAAGGAACCTGCAGACAAGATTTCATTTTTTTCAGCTTCAGCATCTTCATACAGTAGCATGCAAATATACATTGATATTTTCTTTTTTTCATTTGCTTGGACAAATCCATATCAAGGCACTTCTTAATAAAAATACACATGTTTACAGATAAAGAAACAACTACATTTCGGTTGAAAAATTACAATGCTAAAATACCACAATCTGAACTGCCTGCTGAGTGATCTGAATTAATCTCTCTGTAAATACTTCCAACACAAGGTATTGTGTAAAAAAAATCAACATAATCACTCTGGAGGCTAACCAGATGGAGGCGTCGTATTTTACTATCTTCATTGTAAATATACTGTATTAATACTCCTCATGAATAAATGTGGATTTTGGATCACACAGATTTCCAACATTTCTAGCCACCCATGGGCACAGAGCCTGAGATGAATGACAGTAATGCTTGTGGAGAGCCTCCCTGAATTTTATTAGGAAGATTACATTGTCTGACTATGCTTTACTTACTAGGATTAAAAGATTAATTCACATTTCAAGTTTCTCTTGAAAACCACAATAAGTAGGCAAAGCCATGCTAACTAAGAATATACAGTAATAATTCTTCACAGCAAGAAGTACTTGAATTCATCAGCCCTCTTACCACATCGTTGCCTTGATAGTATTCCTTGGTTAGTACAATATGTCCAAGACATAAAAGATAATGTAAAATTACAAGAGGCAAATGTATTTAGTTGATTTGCTATCCTTGTTACCAGTCCTTCTTGATATATAATGTAACATTTAACACAGTAACATAGTTCATACTAAGGCCATTCCAACATGATTGTAGGACTTGCTGGTAAGACAGTGGTTTTCAACCTTTTTTTCGTTAAGTAACTCTATAGTTATATACCCTTTCTGATAGCGTCTGAGATCAGATATACAGGAACACCAACACTCTCTAATAGTGCTTCTGAGATCAGATGCAATGTAAATTCTTCTGTATTTGGTACAATTTTCAAATTACCTAAAACTTCCAAGGAATCCTTTAGTGGGGGAACCCAAGCGTTCCCAGGAACCCCGGTTGAAAAACACTGTAGTAAGGTACGACACACAAATACTGTATGTGCATGCAGATGTAGCAAGCGTTATTGTGCCCGCTAACGCGCGCCAGCGAGTGCAGTTATGCGTTGGTCCTGACCCTTTTCCATATGCGGCTATTGGAAAGACAACAGTGTCAGCTCCTGCTGGAGCGTTGTATGTGTCCCGCTACAATGCACCAGCGCGAGCAGTAATGTCTGCTACATCTGTACTGTGACTGGTGTTCTCCAGGAGTTTCTTATACAGGAGTGTACACATGTAGAGCTAAAATCATATATATTCAACAACTTAAGGGAGCATAAAATATGAAAAATGAAAAACCTGGTTCTGGGTCCATCCCCTTTTTTTATACAATTCAGATGTTAGTAAAGCAATTCAAACTCAAACTAAAACATTTTTTCAATAGTTTAAATTAAAAAAAAAATTCTGATCACATTCAATAAAAAAAAAGGCATTATTGAACTACAAAAGTATAGAGAAGAGCAACCATATTAATAAAGGGGATTGAAAACCTAGCTAAATTAGATTTGTTTACATTTAAAAGAGTTATCTACAATAAGATGGGATATGATAACTATATTCAAATATATTCAGGATAAATATAAGGAACTTTCAAAATAACTATTCATCCCAAGTGCAGTACAAATAACGCTGTGCCCTGCCAGTCAAAATGTGAAATTATTTGAGACTGTAATGGCAGATACCATAGACATATTTGATACTGTCGATCACTCTCTTATCCTACATATTCTAAACTCTCTTGGTATTCGCAACAAACTATATCCTGGTTCTCATTTTACCTCTCCCATCGCACATTTTCTTTTTTTGCTGTTAACATGTGTTCATCTTCTGTTGATCTGTATCTTGGTGTACGTCAAGGCTCTGTTCTGGGAACTCTCCTTTTTTCTCTCTACACACTATCACTCATCAACTCTTTTGGCCTTAGGTATCATCTCTATGCAGATGATACGCAGATATATCTTTCCACCCCTACCCTCATTCCTGTAATCCAGAACCAAGTCTCGGATTGCCTCCTGACTAAATCCACGTAGATGGTTCTCCACCGCCTTAAACTTAATGTCTAAAACTGAGCGCCTCATATTTCCCCCTAAATCTGACCTAAAATCCCACTTTTAAATTATAGTAAATGGTACTACCACTTATCCTGTCGCCAAAGCACTTTGCTTGGGAGTGGCATTTGACTCTTCCCTGTGCTTCTCCATTCACATTCATGGCCAACATGTGTCGCTTCTTCCTCCGTAATATTGGCAAGATCTGCCCTTAACTGTCCATCTACTTTCTTTCTCCCTTTCAATCTATCCAAAATTTGGATGCTACAATAAATTCACTTTCACGCGAGACAGTCTCTGCTCATCTCCTCTTTAAATCCCTCTCCTGGCTTCATATCATATTTCAGATTACCTACAAAGTTTTCCTCCTTCATTTTAAGGTTCTCCTCTCATCTGCTCCTTCCTACGTATCAGCTTTGATCTCTCTTTATGCCACTGCTCGTCTTCTGAGCTCTACCTGTAACTGTCTTCTCTCCAACCTTTCACTTCAACTGCTTTCCCTTCACTGCACCTCACCTGTGAAACACCCTCACACTCAGTATACGCCAAGCACCCCGTCTTCCCAGCTTCAAGACAAACCTTAAAACTCATCTCTTAAATTAAGCATTCATATCGCCTGGACTCATGCCTACTGTCCCACACCCACAGTCACTCCTACCAATGACTGCCATCTACTGCACTTATTCCCTCACTTGCTGTCTATGTAAGTCTCCCACATACCACTTAGATTGGAAACTCTTCGATGCAGGGACTTCCTCTCCACTTGTCTGACTTTGTCGCACTTATTGTACAGCAAGGCCCCGCTTTTCGGCGATCCGCCGATACGGCGGTACCGAGAAGGAGGCCGCCATGTCTGCACAGAACAGGCCGGTCCGGAGTCGCGCATGCGCAGTACGGTCCGGGGTCGCGCATGTGCAGAATGGGGTTTTTTTGCCGATGTTGCGCATGCATAGAATGGCGCATTGTCGTCTGCGCATGCGTCGGTATCCAGTTGCAATCCAGGGGGAGCATGAAAGGGAAATAAAACAAAAAGCAATCTAAGTGCAGACAGTTTGATAACTTATGTATAGAATCTGTGATGAATCTTGGCTCGTATGTGTGGCCTACTTACAAGATGTAAGTCAAAAACAAGCAGTTTGACACAATGGTCTATGCAAGGAGGGTTTCTCATCCAGGAATATGGAGACTTCCGATCTCAGCTTAGCAGCAGTGTATAAAAAAAAGAAAAGATATCCATAGTGCAGACCAATAATGTAAAAAAACTTGACTTTATATGGTTTAAAAATGAACACTTACAATAAAAACATGTAATTCATGCGTGTATCACAATATATGTGACCGAGGAGAGAATGCTGTTAGCTTCAGGCTCACCCATCACCTCCGGTACGGACCCTGCGTGGGACACTGCTGCCTGGGACTCTCCACCTCGTAGGATCCCTCTGGGGTGTGTTATTCCCGTCAACTTCGTTGCTCGTGCAGGACGCTGCTTGGCTCTCTGCCTGGAGCTCCCTCTCGGGTGGGCTGTCCTGTCCGGCTGGCTCCGATACATACGTCACTTCCGGTTGGTCGCGATACGTCACTTCCGGTCGTGGGTCTGCAATCTCTGCTACAGCTTCTCTCCTTCTCTGGGCGGCTACCACTCTACGCGTTTCGCCAATAGGGTGCGTGGCTTCCTCAGGAGTGTACCGCCCCCTACTCCTTAGTATCTTAATATACCCCGCATGATTGGCATTTAATCCAAAAAACATGTGTCTAAAATGATCTGCACTAATTACTGCCTTAAAATGCATCTATATACATAAGGGAGCACTTGGTTTTCAGTGGGCAAAATATCATGGATATCGGATTCTATAACCTTCAATGTGATATAGTAAATAAATTATTTATATTTGTAATGTGAGATGTTTATATCAAACTAGAATAATGCATAAGTGAGGGATATGGGGCTCAAAAGAGAGGTGATTAGGACTTCGTATATCCATCAATGGAATCCAAGTATGTTATGGGAATTCATACAATAATGATAGATCATTTATTGAGAGGCAATACGGTGGATTATTTCACCTCAATATAAATATGAGGGAACGGGGTACTTTGAAAAAGGATAGGGATTGGAATGGGTTAATGCAAAAAATATATGAAAAATAGGGCAAAAGTTGTAATTTAGATAATGAAGGGGCGCTTCAATGGATTATGCCACAGCTAGAAGTATTTTACAACACATTAATTAATGTGAGGTAGGAAAAAAGGGGGAAGGCTCCGTTATATACCTGAATGCGGTCATAGACTTATACATTTGTGAGAGGGTGGCGTTACATTAGAACACAGAAGTGTGTGTTCTGCTGGGACACAGCAGCAGAATGGCCTGCAGCATACATCAGTTAAATACACAATAATTATACAAATAGGATAAAACATCCTGAAATAAGCATGGTGTAAGGGGAACAAGGAGAGTTTAAAAACAATGGCACAATAAGTACTAAATTCTATTTGCCTAGATCTATTGGAACAGCAGTGGCCCAAAAATTGTCACAGAGAGGGAAAAAAACAAAGGAAGAAAACAAGGGAGAACTGGTTAGTGATCAATAAACATGATGGTATCATAAGGATTCTATGTATCACAAAAAGGGTGCTATCTCAATTTCCATGTTGAGGCCCCTGGGGGAGAGAGTGGAAATTGAGATAGCACCCTTTTTGTGATACATAAAATCCTTATGATACCATCATGTTTATTGATCACTAACCAGTTCTCCCTTGTTTTCTTCCCTTGTTTTTTTCCCTCTCTGTGACAATTTTTGGGCCACTGCTGTTCCAATAGATCTAGGCAAATAGAATTTAGTACTTATTGTGCCATTGTTTTTAAACTCTCCTTGTTCCCCTTACACCATGCTTATTTCAGGATGTTTTATCCTATTTGTATAATTATTGTGTATTTAACTGATGTATGCTGCAGGCCATTCTGCTGCTGTGTCCCAGCAGAACACACACTTCTGTGTTCTAATGTAACGCCACTCTCTCACAAATGTATAAGTCTATGACCGCATTCAGGTATATAACGGAGCCTTCCCCCTTTTTTCCTACCTCACATTAATTAATGTGTTGTAAAATACTTCTAGCTGTGGCATAATCCATTGAAGCGCCCCTTCATTATCTAAATGACAGCTTTTGCCCTATTATTCATATATTTTTTGCATTAACCCATTCCAATCCCTATCCTTTTTCAATCCTACACCCCGTTCCCTCATATTTATATTGAGGTGAAATAATCCACCGTATTGCCTCTCAATAAATGATCTATCATTATTGTATGAATTCCCATAACATACTTGGGTTCCATTGATGGATATACGAAGTCCTAATCACCTCTCTTTTGTGCCCCATATCCCTCACTTATGCATTATTCTAGTTTGATATAAACATCTCACATTACAAATATAAATAATTTATTTGCTATATCACATTGAAGGTTATAGAATCCAATATCCATGGTATTTTGCCCACTGAAAACCAAGTGCTCCCTTATGTATATAGATGCATTTTAAGGCAGTAATTAGTGCAGATCATTTTAGACACATGTTTTTTGGATTAAATGCCAATCATGCGGGGTATATTAAGATACTAAGGAGTAGGGGGCGGTACACTCCTGAGGAAGCCACGCACCCTATTGGCGAAACGCGTAGAGTGGTAGCCGCCCAGAGAAGGAGAGAAGCTGTAGCAGAGATTGCAGACCCACGACCGGAAGTGACGTATCGCGACCAACCGGAAGTGACGTATGTATCGGAGCCAGCCGGACAGGACAGCCCACCCGAGAGGGAGCTCCAGGCAGAGCGCCAAGCAGCGTCCTGCACGAGCAACGAAGCTGACGGGAATAACACACCCCAGAGGGATCCTACGAGGTGGAGAGTCCCAGGCAGCAGTGTCCCACGCAGGGTCCGTACCGGAGGTGGTGGGTGAGCCTGAAGCTAACAGCATTCTCTCCTCGGTCACATATATTGTGATACACGCATGAATTACATGTTTTTATTGTAAGTGTTCATTTTTAAACCATATAAAGTCAAGTTTTTTTACATTATTGGTCTGCACTATGGATATCTTTTCTTTTTTATATACACTGCTGCTAAGATGAGATTGGAAGTCTCCATATTCCTGGATGAGAAACCCTCCTTGCATAGACCATTGTGTCAAACTGCTTGTTTTTGACTTACATCTTGTAAGTAGGCCACACATACGAGCCAAGATTCATCACAGATTCTATACATTAGTTATCAAAATGTCTGCACTTAGGATGCTTTTTGTTTTATTTCCCTTTCATGCTCCCCCTGGATTGCAACTGGATAACGACGAATTGTGGGAGTAGTGGAACCAGTCCCTACCAGCTGGGTTTGAGCAGGGGGGTTTAAACTCATTTTTTCACGTTGTATATCACGTCACCACTGTCTTTTAATCATTTGATTATAATTATCACTCACTGTATATCAAAAGCGTACACTAGTAGAGTTAGCGCCTTCTTTTTCACCTTCACACAGCACGTACCTTGGTCTGCGCATGCGAACATAATGAAAATCGCCGGTTCCGCTTTCCGACGATTTTCGCTTTGCGGCGGGTCCTTAGAACGGAATCCGCCGCGTGACTGGGGCCCTCCTGTATTATTATTATTGTAGTATTATTATTATTATTCCCTGTACTGTATTGTCTTTTTCAAAAGCACAGAGTACACTGTGCGCACTATATAAATAAAGAGATACATACTCAAAAAAAGTTGGACATCTTTTTAGAAAGGAAAGGTATACAGTGAACTCGATGGACATACAGTCTTTTTCAACCTCATCTACTATGTAACTATGTAATAAGCATGCCAACCCATCTGAATAGTAAAGAAGAGCAGAGAGATACTCTACTGCAGGTGTGGCCAACTCCAGTCCTCAAGGGCCACCAACAGGCCAGGTATTAGAGGTATCCCTGCTTCAGCACAGGTGGCTCAATCAGTGACTGTCAGCATGAGCGAGCCACTGATTGATCTACCTGTGCTGAAGCAGGGATATCCTTAAAACCTGACTGTTGGTGGCCCCTAGAGACTGGGATAGGCCACCCCTGTGAGTACAGTATGTGATGAAGACTGCGCTCTGAACTTTGCAGTACTTTCAAGTGTTTCAAAAAGAAGTGATAGATTCATGGAAATGCAGTACACCTAATCAAATGGAAACAGCCATTTATTTGATTGTCTGTTTCACAAGCACGTTCACAAGCAGCATTTTCCAGGTGGTTGAGGGTCCTGACCATACAGTAAACAACTGATAAAACAAAAATATATATATTTTTTTAAAGATCCATGTATCTGAAGTTCCATCTCATTAACATGCTCTTTATGACATGCTATTGAAGCAGCAATCCCAATTACTTATTTTTTCCTTCCAGTTTTTAAGTTAAATATTTCGAGCCGGCAGGAACTCAGTGCTATTTTTAATGCCAGATATTTGCAGTTTTAGCTGCCAAATGAAGTGGGTCCTGGTGGTCATTAGGAAGATACAACAGATGATATTGCAGCTTCCTACGGGATGGCAGTGGGCCCTATCTTTTCAAATCTGGGAAGGAAACTTTCAACTAAGGTGCTTATTCTATATACTGTACACTAAAAAGGCAGCTTCAGGCATTTTCCCACAAAAATCTACAAAATACTGAAGCCCTCTTTCGGATATTCAATACAGGAGAGAGATAGCTGAAGGCATCAATAAAATTATGCTTCCCCCTGTATTCTATATACATTACTCTGAAGTTGGGTGGGGAGGGGGGGCTTCTGAGAAATTAACAGGATTTCTTTTTCTAGCTTGTCCAGATTGCCGGCATGGCTTACTTTGGCATTCTATATTGTCTTCACACTATAAAAAAAAGATTAAAAAAAACTAGTTGAAAACCAAATTCCAACATATCCCAACACATTTTTGTTTGAACCAGTACAGGACACATCTTCCTAAACCAAGAAGAAACCGGTACTCCAGAGGTCTTCATACAAAAAAAATAATTTTAAATCCTCACAGATCGACGTTTCGGTCAAACACACTGACCCCCAGCGGGGGACGATCAATGTGCACTTGAGGCAGTTACATAAATAAGTGAGGACACATAAACCTTTCTTCTGAACCACTTAGTAGCCATGAAAGCATACATCATGTCCAAAATGGGCTGGATTGCTGCTTTAATATATTTCCCCATTAAAGGTCTAGATACCTCAGTCTTTGGGTACTGTAACTTTCCAATGAAATATAGTATCCCTTACAGACCCATTTGTGGCATAAAAATGTAAATCCCTTGCTGCAGTGGCAGCACCGTATGCTGGGGATAATGGTGAAAGGCAGGGTTGCAGACCTGCCTAAGACATGTGAATGTGCTCATAAGTGATCTTTTTATTTGCTATATGCAATATGGTGGAGGTTTCCTGTTGCCTTTTTTACCCACCATAAATTAAAACGTATATATACATAGATATACACATTGTAGATAATTAATATTGATGTATTGAATTGGCCTACGTTATTATTTAATCCCTTTAAACAGAATCTTTTTTGGCCTGGCTACAGGTCATTCGGACCTACAGCAATGCAGCCCTTGTGCTTGTTGTGCCTCCCAGTACATCCTACAGTATATTGTATATTTGCCTTGGTACTGTATAATAAGGAAGAGGTTTCTGATGGGCAGGGGAGGTGAGGAATGGAATGGAGATTGGCAGTTGCAGGTATTGTCCATTATTGATTTCAAGGTGTTACAAAAATAATTTTAAAAAAACTCTAGATTTGTTTCTGATGAAGTACAAGATTTAAATAATTTCTCATGGTTTCCAACAACCAATTATTTTATTGCCAGTGTAGGAATCATTTAATATATGAAGTGACTGAGGTTAGTTCATGCAGAACAGTTTATAAATAGTTTATATTTTTACACTATATTTTCAACATCATGTGGTCTTACCCTTTTGACTCCCCAATCAAATTAAGCCTTTAAATTATCTATATTGCTTTTATGTCAGAGGTGGAAATATGCAGTATTACATTTCCCCTGGTGTGAAACTGCTACATTAGTTATAGGGAAAAAAAGCACCAAATGCATCAAAGTAAAACGTGTTATTACTTCAAATAAAAAAAAATATCTATGTTTTTGCATCAGGCAGCAATGAATAGAAGGCTGAGTCCATAGATAGGCAGACCGCGCGGACACGCGGAAGTGGGAGGGGGCGCGCGATAGGGCGGTCACGTGAGCGGTTCGCCCAATGAGGGCGAACCAGCTCCGTGATGTCACTGGCCCGCCCATAGACACGGCGCACGTACTAAGGCCAGGGAAAGCACCTGCTTTCCCTCAGCCTCTGCGCGCCTCCGCACGGCTGCAGTGTCTATGGACGCAGCCTAACACCTCCATGTTGTTTTTCATCTCACATTTTACAGATATGCAAAAAAAAGTTAATGCCTGAGAAAATATAATAATTTGCTGCATAGAAAACATCACTGTAGATTCTTTTGAAGAGGAACTGATCATGAAAAGGTGCATATCTATAAATAGAAAAAAATTATCTCTGAAATTATTTGGCAAGCACTGTGTTTACCTGTGAAAATGTCTTTACGGAAGCAGCATGTTCTCACAAAAAGGATACAGATAGGGAACCCACAGCGATTGAAAGATGTTATTGTATCTGGTCTTATGGTTAGCTGGAGCAGCATACATTTTTATTGGAAATAATTCAACTCTTCACAGGAATACATCTAATCTTAAATGAAATGTTCTGTCACTGTAAAATGCATGGGGATGACATCTGCTGAGATTTTGGATTTCTATTTATCTCCAGCCACTGCTAAGTGCCCTATATTCAGCTCTCTGAGCTATCTCAGACTCAGTCACCAGACTATCACACAAAACAAAAATTCATTTTGGAACAAACATATGTTTTTCTTCCATTAGGACCTTTTCATATAAAATATATATGTAGGTGTGTGTGTGTGTGTGTATGTGTGCATGTAGAGGTATCGGTACCGTGTTAGCCGGGCTTTAATAATCAAAAATGAATAGATGATACCATTCTGTGGCTAATGAAATGCTTTTATTTGTGCGAGCTTTTGAAATACACTGATCTCTTCTTCCGGCGATGGTACATTGAATAAAGCAAGCAAGGTCTAACTTAAAAACAGTGCTTATAAGAATGTTATCTGTGACTGAAACACCCCCACCCCTCCTGTGTAGTATGCGATTTATGACTTGAGGTGTTAAATAGTCCCTGATGTAAGAGTGTCCCGAACAGTTGCATACATTTGTATTCATGAAATGAATGCATGAATAAAAATGTATGCAACTGTTCGGGACACTTATCAATGGCCTAAACGGCAACAAAAGTTTTATGAGTCACTACTGACACGAGAGAACTCTCTTCCCATGAGTGCTAAAAGCCATGTCTATACATACTGCGCTATATGTATGCACACATAGCTGTCTCTTACACATACAAATACTTTATGTAATTCCATCACTATACACCAATAAGGACCACATAGTATCTACACACACTTTTAGTAATGCAACACCCTCTCACATTTCCACACCTACCCACACCATTGATATACAGTACACTCCCACTCCACACACACCTTTTGTAAAATGCTGTATACACTGTGGGCTCTTTACAAATGTATAGTTTCATGCATACACACACACACTAACATCACTAACATTCAGGGACTATTTAACATCTCAAGTCATAAATTGCATATTACACAGGGGTGTTAGGTTTCAGTCACAAATAACATTCTTATATGCACTGTTTTTAAGTTAAACCTTGCTTCTCTGTTTCTCTTTAGATCATGGCTTGCAATAGACTTATATACTAGATGTTAGAACAATGAAAATAGCAGATGGCAACTTCCACTTGTGTCAGCCCGGTATCTCAGGCACATACATGGATAAACATACACGTATTGTGATAGCTCAGCTCCTGACATCTCAATAAAATATTTATGCGTGTCTGGATACAAAGACAGCCTGGTAGTGGCTGACCCTGTGTCTCTATTGATCACGACATCAGGTAAGGACTGAAGCTGTACTGGGAAACAATGTGAACAGCAAATCGCGCCTTCATTATGTTTCAACCAAACACCTTGGTATTAGATCATGTTGAGCACACTAGGTTGTTACCTACTGCAGCTGACTAGTGCAGCTGCACATGTAGATCTGCAGGTCCGAGTGTATCCTGAGGTAGCGCTTAGAGTAATAGGTTCTCAAATACCATCGTGTTTGGTGAGCTCCTCATGGATTAAAATCGGTAATGGGGGAAGACATTACCACAGGAACAAGTTTAAAATGGTATATTGTGGGTCGTAGACTGTCCAGTATCCCGACTCACTCCCCGATTATGTCATTACGTCATTACATCACTACACTTAGGACATTCGTTAGAGTCCTTCTTTTCTATTTTAATCGAGCATAGCTCACAACAAAGTTGACATTTTAATTTATACATCATATCACTTTCACACTTGTACTTACCCTTCAAATCGGGATACTCTCTAGCCCCTTTTCATAGTATCTCCTAGCCCTATTAAACTTGCTAGAGTGCTCCCGCTTAAGGAGACATCTTTTCTTCTGTGTTCATTTCTAATCCAGCCCCTGATTGTAGCACTTACCCATATTAGCTGTAGCGAGGGATTTCCTTCCCACTCCTCCCCTTCCCTTCCCCACGCTTCCCGTATAGTACAATATATATATATATATATATATATATGTAGCAGGGTCCCCCCTGGTCCTCCTCACCTGCGCAGAGTAGCGGATACCCCCGCACCATACCAGGCAGTTGCAGGGGCTCCCAGCAACATCAGTGCCAGGGCACTGCCATTTTGCATGCGTTCGCGCATGTGCAGGAAGTCGTGCATGCGCAGTGTAGCCCCAGGAGTACCGGCGTCCATGTTGCGACTGGCGCGGAGTTCACGCAGGTGTGGTGCATATGAGGAGTCGCGGCGGCCATTACCTGTAGTGCAGGGCCCCCTAGATGTTGCGCATGTGCAGGAAAGTGGCGCGGCGGCCATTAGTCTAGCGCAGGCGCAGATAGAGAGAGGTAGGCGGCCATTAGAGAGGCACCCATGCGGTCCTCATAGGGAAAAGCCCCAGAGGAGACTACAATTTCCAGCAGCCTCTGGGGACTGCCCTATGATCCCTGTCACATGCAGTCAGACAGTCACTGAGGCTTACAGATTCTCATGCTGCATGTGGATACATTGTTGTGTGCAGACAGGAAGAGTTAGTTGAAGCTGGGATAAGGGAGGGGGAGGTAGTGTGTAGGGAGCGAGTGGCTTCTTGCACTAAGCCAGGTTACCCCCAGGCCCCAGCTAGGCCCAACTCACCAGTAGATGTGTAGCTGCTGTGTAGGGAAGGCCCTATGGTAGGGACTTTGTCCTTTTAGCAGTAGCTTAGTCAGTGAGACAGACGCTGCTGTGTGCTCTGACAAGGAGGGAGCAGTGTGACCAGTGTGTCTGGAATCAGACCTGCATCACTCAAGATAGAGACTATCTGTGTGGTGATAGTATCTGGATTGGGAGAGGACGCCATTGCTGCGGATTCAGCGTTGGACGCAGACGGGTCCTTTTCTGTTGTTGCTGTACCCAGGCGCAGGAGCCCCGGGCAGGTATTTCTACAAGTGCACCAACTGTACCCTACATACCGGTTTCCTTACAGGCGCTGATCACGCCTAGTGGGTGGGTTGCTGGACTATTGGGACACTTGGGTATAGGTGTAAGGGTATAGCCCAGTTAGGTGCAAGGTTAGAGCTACCAGCTAGTGGCAGAGGGTGACATGGCTGTGTTGCTATATGTGATGTGATGTGATGTGATGTTATAGTTTTGCCCAAATAGTAAACAGTTACATATATATACTCCATTGTATGTGTTTCCTATTTGTGGGTCCTGTGACGGGGGTCATTCTATACACCTGGAATCCCTGCACAGGTGGAGGCGCTGTAAGCATACTTTCCAGGATACACCCCAGGCTCCCATTGGCAGAGGTTCAGGCCTCCTGTGAGCCTAACAGGTATTGCACCACACTGTAACATATGTAGATTTCCCCACATGGTCCCTATCTGCGATTGGAGAGGGGGGGGGGGAGGGGGGGGAATAACCATTACATATATAATATATATATATTAACAATAATTTATTCAGATAATGGGTCATTTAAGACTTTCCCGTCAACTACTGTTTTTTTGTTTTTGTTTACTGAGGTTCATTTGAATGAAAACCTTGCAGAACTATAATTCATTAAGTACTGTATGTGCATTATTATTAATAAACTACAATATACTGTACTGGCTGAACAGTCATTTTTTTAAAGTGGTGAAATAGCTCCTGTAAGATAGAAGTATTTTGTAAAATTGCAGAATTACACTAGCATAAGTGTCATACAGTACATACAAATATTGCAGGTAGCCTACATATTAACTTGATACAGTATCTTTTTAGAATCTCGCCTTGCATCAATATTCAGACTGCTAATGATGAGGGTCAGTGATAATATTTCTGACAGGGTCGCCGACAGATTTCCCTGGGCCCAGGACTAGCATTATGACCGCCCCCCTTAACCTTGCCCCCACTCCCCTGTGTCGGCAGTCTTGCAAGCCCCCACATTTCACACCTCACGAGCAACCTCTATTTCCACCCCACTTACCCTGTATTTCCTCCATCTCACTCTTACCCCTCTCTTCCTCACACACTCCGCCCTCACCTCTCACTCTCTGCCCCTCCATCAATTATCCCACTCTCATTCAATCCTGCTCAAAAACCACCCCCAAAATACAAGAAAAACCCCACCCTCCAGATACAAAAAACTTTCTTCCCACCCCCCAAATACATACAAAAAATATCTCCCACCCAAATACATACAAAAATACCCCACCCCCAAATACATACAAAAAAAACTCCAACTACATACAACCCCACCCACCAAAACATACAAGAAAAACCCACCCCCAAATACATACAAACCCCCCCCCCAAATACATACAAAAAATATCTCCCACCCCCCAAATACATAAAAAAATAACACCCTCTAAATACATACAAAAAAACATACTCAAATACATAAGAAAAAAGGAAAGTGTAGTGCTGCACTAATCTAAATATTAGTGAACCAAATTGGTTAATGAATACAATAAAATAAACCACATCTAAACAAAATAGGGATGTGAAAATAAGTGAAGGCCGCCAATAACAAGGTAACTCTGGCTACCCTAGCCAGATGAAGAACACAGAAGAAAAAAGTTACCCAACGGCGCCAAATAAATTGAATTAAATGTGCATCAGAAACATCATAAACTATCAAATGGTGTAATAAATAAATGATACCAGTGATAAAAGTCCTTGATTAGGTGTCCATAATGAATGAAAATAGAAGTCCAAAGTCACTTGGATCCAATTAAAGATGAGTAGGTGATCAGCACATAAAAGAGAAAAGGAAACAAAAATACATAGTGTAATATTGTAATGAACCAGCAATAGTTAAGGGGTATAGGGAATGGTGAGTTCCCTAATGAAATGTAGGCAAGAAAGTGAGATGAACCAAAATAACATTTATTTAAAAAAATGATGATTAAAAACAGCTCCTCTCCTCACGGTGACAGACAAAAATTGAAATCCTACTTACAAGATTGCAGTAGGACATGCGCAGTGTAACATGATGAGATCACAAGGGTAGGCACTTCTCGATGACAGAAACCGTCTCCGGTATCCCCACGCTTCATCCTCCACTCCCGATCGGGTACGTTGATCTCCTGGCGTGGTATGCTGTCCAGTGGGATGTCCTACTTCCCTTCTCCTTACTCTGGATCGCCCAAATCTCTCAGATGTTCGGCGCCTTCTCTCGCGTGTAGCGTGGATGACACGGACAGGAACCGGATGTGACGTATCGGCAATGGGGAATCACTGATGGTGGAAAACGAAGGAGACCATGTAGACTCTGCACAGTCTGTATACACGTGGGAGTAGGGGCAAACTCCGCCCTACGTGTTTCACGGATCCCTCCACTTCTTCAGGGGCATGTTCAATGGGAGTAGGATCAAATCATGACTTAAATAGTCCCATCATTAATCACAACAGCTGGTAGACATGTGATAGCATTTATGCATGATTAAAAGAACATCTAAATAACACCTAAACTTGCCAAATTATGTAAAACAAATATATTATTAACCCTTAATAAATTAATATACTTGAAATAAGCATTCCAACATTAATGTTCCACTTATTGAAACATATATAAATGTGTCGATATGTGTTTACCAATTCCACAGAACACCAGAAAATAGATACAATCATTATTTAAGCTGATGTATATATTCAGCAATAATTGATATCAAAAAAATTAATCCATGTGTACATTTGGAACAAACAATAATCACAAACTGACACCTGTAGAGTCTGCTAAACATTATAAAATACACATAACACCCTAGTTAGTAACCTCACATTATCACCCAATCAATACACTCAATGAGTTAATCTGGCGTCGGTACATTGATGATATTTTGTTTTTTTTGAGGGGAAACGTAGATCAATTAGAACAGTTTATTTTATATATCAATAGTAATAACAATAATTTAAAATTCACATGCAAATTTAGCCCAGTTAAAATTTAATTTTTAGATTTAGAACTATATGTTGTTAACAATGAGATACGTACGAGAACCTATTATAAAGAGGTTCAGGCGAACAATTATCTGTTAGCAAGTAGCCACCATAGCCCAATGTGGCTTAATAATATCCCTAAGGGCCAATTTATACATCAGCTTAAATAATGATTGTATCTATTTTCTGGTGTTCTGTGAAATTGGTAAACACATATTGACACATTTATATATGTTTCAATACGTGGAACATTAATGTTGGAATGCTTATTTCAAGTATATTAATTTATTAAGGGTTAATAATATATTTGTTTTAGATAATTTGGCAAGTTTAGGTGTTATTTAGATGTTCTTTTAATCATGCTTAAATGCTATCACATGTCTACCAGCTGTTGTGATTAAGGATGGGACTATTTAAGTCATGATTTGATCCTAGTCCCATTGAACATGCCCCATAAGAAGCGGAGGGATCCGTGAAACGCGTAGGGCGGAGTTTGCCCCTACTCCCACGTGTGTACAGAATGTGCAGAGTCTACGTGGTCTCCTTCGTTTTCCACCGTCAGTGATTCCCCAGTGCCGATACGTCACATCCGGTTCCTGTCCATGTCATCCACGCTACTCGCGAGAGAAGCTGTCGGACATCCGAGAGATTTGGGCGATCCAGAGTAAGGAGAAGTGAAGTAGGACATCCCACTGGGCAGCGTACCACGCCAGGAGATCAACGTACTCCAGCGGGACAGGAGGACGAAGCATGGGGATACCAGAGACGGTTTCTGTCAGCGAGAAGTGCCTACCCTTGTGATCTCATCACGTTACACTGCGCATGTCCTACTGCAATTTTGTAAGTAGGATTTCAATTTTTGTCTGTCACTGTGAGGAGAGGGTGCATATAAAAGGAAACTTATCAAAATGTGGCGCTCTAAATTATCAGTTGATACACAGTGATACTAGTGCAAAAGATATAAGCAAAAAATATATAAACAGTGATACTTATACAAGTGTTTATGAAGATGCAGCTGTAACCCGGTAGAGATTGCTCGGTCAATCCTCGTGATGTGAAGTATGAAGAAGTGTCCGGGAAGCGCAATATGTGAATAAAAATAAATAAATCGTAATAGTGCAATATTGTTATGATTATGATCAGAAGAAGATGTCTTGGCTCAATATTTAATACTCACAAACGTGAGAAGATATAAGGCACATAAAGGTATCTTTAGGGATGTAGTTTTCACTCAGTAGACAGGAGATGCAGAACTCAAATGTTCACCCAAATGTCTGGACTCCCAAGGACCTTAAGAAATACAACTGGACATAGTGCAGACCGTCTGTACAATTTATAATTGGTAAATAGAAAAGGGAGTTACACTCACATGATATCAGTTAAAAACAAGCATTTAGATCTCTCTGGATCTCGCCAGCCGAACGAATGATGTCTCCTATCCCCTCTCTCGTGGCGTGCGTTCCAGCGGTGCGTTCCACTCAACCGGAAGTGATGTCACTTCCGGTTGAGTGGAACGCACCGCTGGAACGCACGCCACGAGAGAGGGGATAGGAGACATCATTCGTTCGGCTGGCGAGATCCAGAGAGATCTAAATGCTTGTTTTTAACTGATATCATGTGAGTGTAACTCCCTTTTCTATTTACCAATTATAAATTGTACAGACGGTCTGCACTATGTCCAGTTGTATTTCTTAAGGTCCTTGGGAGTCCAGACATTTGGGTGAACATTTGAGTTCTGCATCTCCTGTCTACTGAGTGAAAACTACATCCCTAAAGATACCTTTATGTGCCTTATATCTTCTCACGTTTGTGAGTATTAAATATTGAGCCAAGACATCTTATTCTGATCATAATCATAACAATATTGCACTATTACGATTTATTTATTTTTATTCACATATTGCGCTTCCCGGACACTTCTTCATACTTCACTGTGAGGAGAGGAACTGTTTTTAATAATCTTTTTTTTTTAATAAATGTTATTTTGGTTCATCTCACCTTCTTGCCTACATTTCATTAGAGAACTCACCATTCCCTATACCCCTTAACTATTGCTTGTTCATTACAGTATTACACTATGTATTTTTGTTTCCTTTTATCTTTTATGTGCTAATCCCCTACTCATCTTTAATTGGATCCAAGTCACTTTGGACTTCTATTATCATTCATTATGGACACCTAATCAAGGACTTACATCACTGGTATCATTTATTTGTTACACCATTTGATCGTTTATGATGTTTCTGATGCACATATAATTCAATTTATTAGGCACCGTTGGGTAACTTTTTTCTTCTGTACTCAAATACATACAACCCCACCCCCCCTTCCCATCACTCAAATACATACAAAAAAATCCACACCCCAAATACATACAAAAAAATCCCACCCCACAAATACATACCCAAATGGACTCAGCCATATACACGTCTGCTCTCACCCACGCCTCCCTGCTACCTCTTCACCTGCTAATGGTATTAACCTATCTACTGACTAACCTTAAAACTTGTCCAGCAAATCAAGCATCCCAATAGCTTGCACTTATAATACTATCCCACACCCACAATCACTCGTACCAACCATTGTGGCCAAGCACTACCATCTTCAGCACTTTTCCCATACTTGCTGTCTCTGTAAGTCTCCCATAATACCACTTCGATTGTAAGCTCTTCGGGGCAGTGATTTCCTTTCCTATTGTCTGATTTTGCTGCGCTATATAAAGATATACATACATATATATACATACATACATATCAAAATACCCCACCCCCAAATACATAGAAATCCCTGACCCACCAAATACATTTTTTTAAACACCCCCTGAATAATACAAAAAACCCTCCCCAAATACATACACACAAAAAAAAACTACCCCCCAAATACATAAACAAAGAAACACCCCCCAAATACATACAAAAAAACAACCCCCCAAATACATACAAAAAACCTCCGACCCCAATAAACAAACAAAAAAACCACTCCCAAATACAAAAAAAACCCACCCAAACACATACAGTACAACAAAAACCACCACCCAAATAGATCTATAAATACAAAAATACTCCACCCGCAAATACATTTTAAAAAACACAACTACATAAAAAACCCCACCCACCAAATACATATGTAGCGCACTTTTCCCTACCCTATGGAAGAAATGGCAGCTATAGTGTGTGTGGTGCATTACCTGTGGCTCACAGAAGGCCTGAACCTCCGCAGCTAGGAGCCTGGGGTGTACCTAGTTCTTATGGTGACAGCGCCACCACCTGCAAGGGATCCTGACTTGGCAGGATGAACCCTTACAGGAACAATACTAATAATACTCGCACACAAATATATGCTAACAACCTTTACTGAACACAATAATATTGGTACCCTGTACCACACAGTAATATAGACCCCAACCTGATACCAACAGTGAGTGTCCCGAGAGTACAGTGGTTGCCAGGCACCAATACCCTGATGTCCCTTTCCCAATGTCAAGGCCCACCCAAGGTGTTGGAGATAGCGCTATCCCGTGTAGTGTTGGTGCACTTAGTTAGGTACCTGCCTGGAGCTCCAGCACCCGGGTAATGCAGAATCACAAAGAGGATCCGTCTGATCCAACGTTGTTGTCTGCAATCACCTTACCGTCTTTACCATGTAGCTGGTCTGGTTCCAGACCACATGCCGCAGTGACCACGTGGCATCTCACCGGTGTGGTACCTGACTATATACAGCTACTGGGGAAAGGTCCCTGACTATGGGCTTTCCCTATAGCAACCACAAGCTACAATGAGTGTGGGCCTAACTGGGGCCTAAGGGGGAAGATCTGGCCTAGTCCAGGGGAGCACTGCTCCCTGGACATTACCTGCTCCTCAGAGGTCCCTCTTCCGACTGGTGTGGTCCCAGACGTGCCAAATGTATCCACTAAGCTGCAGGGAGATCCGGTGTTTCGATTGGCTGCTGCAGCCCATGTGTCCCTACTCCCAGAGGCTCATGGGAGTTGTAGTTCCCCTGCAGAGCTTTAGGCTGTAGTGGCCGTCGCTACAGGACCTCCTGCGCATGCGCAAGGTGTAGCAAGATGGCCGCCGCACTGGGAAACCTATTCACATGTGCAACTGCTTCTGCGCATGCATGGTACTACCAACACCAACGGCGCATTCTCCGGAACACCGGTGACTCGCTCGCTTGCTCCCTGTACTGCATAGCAGAACAGCCGCCCCCACCCCTCACGCAGCCCTGACGTAAGAGGGGGCCTGGCTACACATACAAAAAAAACGATCCCCAAATGCAGTACATAGAAAACAACACCCTCCAACTACATACAACCCCGCCACCCACCAAATACATACAAAATAAACCCACCCCCTAAACACATACAACAAAAACCCACCACCCAAATACATACAAAAATACCCCACTCCCAAATATATACAGCCCCCCCAACGACATACAACCCCCACCCACCAAATACATACAAAATAAAACCCGCCCCCGAATACATACAAAAAACTTCCACCCCGCAAATACACACAAATAAACCCCACCCCCAAATACATATAAAAACCCCACCCCCAAATACATACACACAAAAAACACCCCCAAAATACATATAAAAAAACTCTCACCCTCCCCCAAAAATCCCCACCCCCAAAAACATACAAAAAAACACACCCAAATACATACAACCCCCGCACCCCCCAAATACATACATACAAAAAACTCCCACTCCCCAAATACATATAAAGAAAACTCCCACCCTGCAAATACAAACCAAAAAATTCCCACCCCCACCCCCAAATACATGGAAAAAAACAACCCACTAAAAATACACAAAAAAAACATCCAAATACATAGAAAAAATATCCACCCCCCAAAAAACATACAAAAAAAACCCCACCCCCAAATACATACAAGCCCCCCACTACCCAAATACCTACAAAAAAATCCCAACCCCCCAAACCCATACAACAAAAACCCACCACCCACATACAGATGCAGCAGCCATTATTTTAACAAATCACGCGGTGTATACCTTGGAATACCCATGTCATGGCACAGGATTTCTTCCAACCGTACCACCTTAAGACGCGAGTGCAGGCGAGTGCATAAAATGGCATTTTAGTGTTGTGGCTTTTAAACACCTGAAATTAACACAGTAGCACAGTACTGTACACATTACAATTCATTCATTTCATTGCATTTAATTGCACACAATCCATGAAATTCAAACAAAGCACCCGCGATAAACACGTGCCAAGGGCGATTGGCGGCGTTCATGCCGCGTGGAGTACAGCAGTGCACACGAAAACGGCGCCGTGATTTGTTTCAATAACGGCCGCTGCATCTGTACATACAAAAATACCCCAGGCCCCCAGCAGCCACCTGGCCCGGGACACTTGTCCCGGCTCTCCCCCTCTATTGGCAGCCCTGATCTCTGATAACATTAAAATGGCAATCCACTCTAACTAACCTCTATTTTTTTTATATCCTCAATAGGCGAAAACCGCCATTTTCAGCTAACCTACCATCACTAACTATTGTAGGAAGGAAAAATGGTGTTGGAACCTTAAAGAAGCTATCTAACCCCACATAACATTTTTTTAAAGCTTGCCTGAACCAGGATCCATGGTCCTCCAATATCCACAGACCCCCCAGTTCTCGAGATACAGTATTTGTAGTTTTTTGTGTCAGTGTTTGACACGACAAATACAAATATTGCCACTGGGTCACAAAGAGAGAGCTACCACTTCAATTTTGCAGCTTCCTATTGGCTGCTCATTATCGAGCATTGCAAGGAAAATATTTTCCGTTCGGGAAGAAATATTCTTCCTCTTCAGACAAAAGGAGTAACATCCTGAATGTCAGGAACCATGCATTACCTCCGGGATCTCCCCAGCCCATGCAAGTAAAAAAAAAATACTGCCAGTGCGGGTTGGGGCTTTAAGCAAAGACAGATTTATATCTACAGGTAAATTACAATTAACAAGTCAATTTCAAAGACAGAAATATGGCAGATAAGCATCTATTCACTCACAGGTACAAAATTCAAATTAAAACAAAATTGGGGTAATATTTTAAAATGTACAAAACAAAATAGGAAAAATGCAAATATTTTAGAATATCCAAAAACTAGAAAAATTGGAAAGAATGTATAAATCTGTAATCCAAACCAACAGTTGAATATTCAAAATATTCGAGAAAAATAATTGTTTTCTGAAATTTGACACATAAACCTAATCTCTAATAGTAAGGACCCCCTGAGATAGTCAGGTCTCCAGGCCAAAGGACTGGCACCGGGTGGATGGAACATGTTCCATATGTATCTTTGTATATATTTAATAACATGCTATATCATGTATTCCTTTAACAAAAATATGAATGGTTTACGTTGCTATTGTTTTATTTCTGTGATGTACACGTTATCACTGCTATTGGTATCTTCACAATAGTTAGTGTTTTCTGGTATTTTCTAGCCGTTACATACCGAAGTAGCAAGACTTACTGTCCTCGGTGCAACGATTTTCACTTTTCCAGAGTGGCTGCATTGCGGCTACAGATCTCGCAGCCACGTGGACAGTAAGCTGCCGAGAAGGATTAATGCTGTGGGGGTCTATTCTTCTGAATGGGACCCCACCCACAGCGTTAATCCTTTGCGGCCATCTGCAGGGAGAAAATACCACGACTCATCTTTCAGATGAGCTGCGCAGTTGTGTCCGGTCCCTTTCTGCAGCCGCCTCTGCCTGCCATCAGGATATTTGTCTCCGCTTGCAGTAGGTAAGCAGGGTTGTATTTCCCTCCCCCGGATTACGTAGATGTCCTTATATGGGTCTCTACATCGTGAAGGGAGGCAATATGACCATATTTGGTCATCTACAAACATCAGAAAAGGACAGGGGACATACAGCCCTGCTTACCCTCAGTGAGCGAAGACACAGATCCAGATGACAGACAGAGTCCGCAGGGTTGTGGACGTCTGGAACTAGTTCAGGAGCAGGAGCTCTGCTAATATAAGCAGGAATTTCCTTCTCCTTATACCTTAGAACAGCTGGTGACCTCTTACATACGCTTCTTGTCTTTGTTCAATTTTAGGCTTCACATTGGCATATTCTTTTAGGGGATCACTCTATGTTTGCAGAGTGAGCACTGAGAAAGATGTGTCAATGGGAAGTTCCAGTTCCCTAATGAAGTCACTAGGTCTGTGATGAAACATGTAGGTCCCTTATACGTACTACGTGTATTGCATCACGAAAGTGAGAGTCATTGTACTCAGAGGAACTTGCTACTGTTTGCTACAAACATCAGCTACAGTGTTTCATTGCCATCGTTTGCCAGTCCCTCTCCCCTTCCGACTGTGGGCCAATGCTTCTACACCGTAGATGTAGATCCTCGGACTGGATGCCTGGAGAATATCAGGGCTGTGCCTGCTGGATGTGAGAACACCATGAGAGTACCGCAAACTGATACACATCATGAGATTTATCTCCCAAATGCACAAATCCTCACAATGTTTTTGAGTGTATCTTTATAAGAGGTTTGTTATTACCATATTACAGTTTACGGGAT
Source organism: Ascaphus truei (assembly GCF_040206685.1). Taxonomy (NCBI): domain Eukaryota; kingdom Metazoa; phylum Chordata; class Amphibia; order Anura; family Ascaphidae; genus Ascaphus; species Ascaphus truei. The sequence continues at coordinate 112,058,154 of NC_134485.1, read as the reverse complement.
TACGCTAAGTGGCACGCTCTTCTCTCACTCTCACGTTCTCTCTCTCTCTCTTTCTCTCTTTCTCTTCTACTTCTATATTAAGTTTATTTGACTAAGACACTCATCCTATATTTGGATTTATACTGTATATTGATCCAGAGGAAGGCAGAAAAAAAACCTAGTGAACTATTACACAATTATGCCTTATTAGGCAAAAATAAATTCCTCACTGGCTCCAGTAATGGCAATCAGATGTCTCACTGGATCAACATCTTTCGTATGTTTACTTTCTAGGTACATTCCTGTATACCTTTTCTTTCTAAAAAGAGAATGTCTAACCTTTCATTTAAGATAGCTATTGTATCTACCATCACTGTCTCTATTCAAAGAAAATTCCACATTTAAACTGCCCATACTGTAAAGAAACCTTTCTTTTGCTCCTGGTGAAATCTCCTTCCTCTAATCTCAAAGGATGCCCCTGTGTCATTTGTTCTGTTCTTGGGATAAATAGTTCCCTTGAAAGTTCCATGTATTGACCCTGAATATATTTGTAAATAATTATCATACCCCCTCTTAGATGCCTCTTTTCTCATGTAAACAAACCCCTTTATTAATTTGGTGGCTTTTCTCTAAATATTTTTCAGTTCCATAATATCTTTTGTCATGCAGTGGTGCCCAAAACTGTACTCTGTACTGAAGGGGGAAGGGTCCTACGTTTACAGGACATATACAGCAGCAAAAATTATGCTACAATGGCATTCAATCCATAGCCCATTTCATGTAATATAATATCCTATTAGCGTTGGCAGCTACTGTCTGACATTGAGCATCATTGCTAGGCCTGCTGTCAACAAACACTCCCATTTAGTCTATATGAAGGATGCATCTTCCCAAATGCATAAGTTTACATTATCTGTATTTATCCTTATCTGCCATTTATCTGCTCACATTTCTATTTTTTCCAAGCCCTTCTTTAGGCAAAGTACATCATGCTCTGATCTACAAAGTTACAAAATGTGGGTTTGTCTGGAAAAATGGCAACTTTGCTCTCTAGGCCAACCTCAAGTTCATTATAAAAAATCAGTGGCCTCAGTAGCAAACCTGGAGGCATGGTAACTAATTGTTCTTTGCACTGTCATTTTCTCATCTGATGTCCTCACTTAAAGTACAAGACTTAGCGTTTTTCATGGACATGCGACAGTAAGTCTGGCTATGTCAATATATATTTTTGCTATTTGCAGTTTACACTTGATAAATTTCCTTGTAAGGGACCGAAAGATTGATTCATTCAAAATATTGTTTTCCACACCATGTTATCAGTTGCATGGTTTATCTGAGTTGCTGGGCGCCATATATGCTTACAAGGCTATCAAAGCTTCTTTATATATGCAAATTGACACTATTAACTTCCACTTATACAGATTAAAGATAAGATACAGCTAATAATCTCTTTTGTCAAAATCTGTAATGACCATACAGTAAGTATAGAAAAACAAAAAAGTACCTTTTGTCCTCAGATTCTAGTATCCTAAACAGATCTTTAAAATACTGTGGCACCTGAAGAATCACATCTTCTGAAGAATCAATATCTTTAAGTTCAGGGTTGAATTTGGGATCAATAACTTTCTTCAAAAATGCTAACCAGTTAAACTGTAAGAAGGAACATAAACATATAATATTTCCATTGCAAATCACTAGAGAAATCTACACTATCTATTCATGTGGCTCTAAAATTGCAGTCCACAGTTTGCTGATTGTCCCAAATGACTTCAATTGAGGACTGATGAACTAGCATTTTAATACATACAATTATAACCTGAATGATAATTATGCTTATGTTTTTTTCTTGTTTTTTTTTTTTTTTAAACAAAGCACTCGCCGATATTTACATTTCAGAAATAATCTGCAGTGAAGAGACCAAGATAGGATTTATTTTGTCACATACCTGTGGGATCATAGTGCTGAGCTCCAAGATGTTCATTTTATTATACATGGCTTCTCTAGTCCTGTTTTCATGAGGAACTATTATCTAATGGAATAAAAAAAAATACAGGTTCAAATATAGATTCTGAAATCTGTGAAATCTGTGTGAAGATGATTGTGTTTTTCAGCAGTGATTTAGAAATCATGTACACGTATGTAGCAAAAATGTTGATGGAGGAAACACAATATTATATTATGACATCACCCATAAATTACCTGAATAGTAGAGTGGAGGCACTAGTTTAATTTAAATGAGTTCAGTAACTCAGATGTTAAAGTTGGTAATGGTGCACAATATTTGAGGATTCCCTTTTCCACTGTATGATAATGCAGTAGTAAAAACAAATACAGGCATACCCCGCATTAACGTACGCAATGGGACCGGAGCATGTATGTAAAGCGAAAATGTACTTAAAGTGAAGCACTACCTTTTCCCACTTATTGATGCATGTACTGTACTGCAATCGTCATGTACGTGCATAACTGATGTAAATAACACATGTGTAACAGGCTCTATAGTCTCCCCGCTTGCGCAAAGCTTCGGTACAGGCACGGAGCCGGTATTGCTGTTCAGGACGTGATGACAGGCGCATGCGTGAGCTGCCGTTTGACTATTGGGCGATATGTACTTACTCGCGAGTGTACTTAAAGTGAGTGTACTTAAAGCGAGGTATGCCTGTATGTATTTATATTCATGTTGATTGAGTGAGTTCTGATAAATATATCTACTGTAGCGCTGTTTCCCCCACCCAGATGTGGCGGCTACTGAGTGTGTGATGCTTTACCTGTGGCTCACAGGAAGCCTGAACCTCCGCTGCTGGGAGCCTGGGGTGTACCTGATCCATCTGGTGGCAGCGTCTCCACCTGTGAAGGATCCTAGCACTGCTGGATACCCCCTTGCACAAGACCCAATACAATAGGCACACACTTGTATATAATAACAGTTTACTGAACACAGGTAAAACTAGGTATATCACTATCCCACATACAATATAGGCCTCGCACAGCCGTAACTGCCCCCCATGCCCTCTAACCGCCGTGTCCACACCCTGATGGGATTCCCCCAAAGTTCTGAGGTGCCCATGGCACCCAACCTCCCGGTGTCCACAAGAGCCAACCCACCCAATGTGTGCGACAGTGCTGCCCATAGTAAATGAAAGTGTTATTGTTGGTGCACTTGGTGAGGTAACTGCCCAGGTGCTCCAGCACCCGGGTATGGCCAAAAAGCAAAATGGATCCGGTGATCCAGCGACGTCGTCGTCAGTGAAGCCTCCACCTCTGCGTGGGGTGGTTTCCAGCTGGATGGTTCCACCATGAAGATAGTCTCTATTGGGGATTGCCAGTCTGCCGCTGCGACCTGGCTGTGTCCCTCACAAATGGCACTACAGGGGCAGTGTCCCTATCTAATGGGCCTGTTCCTGTAGCAGCCACAAACTTGCAGGGGAGTCGGGGCCTAGCTGGGGCCTACAGGGGGATCTCTGGCCCAGTGCAGGGGTCACTGACACCCTGCACACACAACCTCACCCCCTGAGTCCGAGCTCCGACGGGCATAGCTTGCAGCGCGCCAAATGTATCAATTGTGTGGAGCAGGGGAATGCTGCAGCCCTATTGGCTGTACTGGGCCATGTGGTATTGCAGCCCCAGTGGCTGCTGGGAACTGTAGTTACCCTGCGGGGGCTTATCTCCTAATGGCCGCCGCTTGTGCTTGTACAGCATATGCGCGAGGAGTCCCAAGATGGCCGCCAAAACTATTGGGCCATTGCGTATGCGCGAAATGTACTGCGCATGTGCACGCATTCCAAGATGACGGCCACCGCTCTTCGGGTGCGCCGCAGTGGCTGTATAAAAATATACTTCTTAAGTGAATTGGGAGTCAGTGGAATAGTTCCCTGGGTTTTAGCAAATTAACTGTTATTGTACACGGTGCAGCTGTGGAGATCAAATTATAGCCAAAGGAGAGGAATTTGTAAAAAAAAAAAAAAAAAAAAGGTGTATGTGCTACAGCGCTAATGCTTAATCAAAAAGTAGTGTGCTATAAATTCTACCAGTAATAACCACAGTGCCTAAAATAATAGAAAGGCTGCCAGGAACAGGAAGATGAATCTATACACACACAGATACAAAAAATATATACCGGCGCCTCAAAAGTCAATAATATAGTGAAAGTCCTGACCATATAGCAAGAACCAGTCCTGTTGAACTAGAAATCATCTGATGATTCTTGATAGTAGTCTCACAACATATGGAAAGAATGTAACACCCACATTCCTAGAGAATGTTGGTACCAGGTACCTGTTCTAACCGAGTTTAATGAGCTGTAATATGATTGGTTTAAGAATTAAGGAGTGGTTAGTTTAATCTGCCTAGTAACAGTTTGAGACAAAGGAATCAAGAATGTATAAAGAGGCTGACTGGACACTCCCTGGCAGAGAGAGTCTTGTAGACTTTTGAATGAGTTGATCATACTATACTATGTATTATATAAACTACTTATTATCAACTGAACCCCGTTGGTCAATATTGGATCATTGACAAGGGTTTAGTGGGTGTTGTTCTGGGACGCCCTCCAGAGTATGAGGACGCAGCAGAGAGCCTCTCCCCAGAGGGAGTAGGCTGAGGCCTTGCCCCACTAGGGGTAAAGTATCTTTGAAGAGAGGAGTAAAGGCCTCAAGTGGGTACTGCATTCAGGGACTGTGACCTGTGTATACCATCATGCATGTACCAATAAGCCCAGTTATACCCAATCTGGTGTAATGATTGAGCATGTTCTCTAAGAAGAAGTGCCCTATAGGTCCATCCTTGACAGCCTCAGGATCCTCTTGGGCTGGAGGCGCTGTCACTGACAAAGGAACCCTCTCTACAGCCTGTCCTGATGTCCTCCCTACAACATCGCAGAGATCTCTAGCCTCCTGTTCCACATAACAGGTACGCACCAGCAACAGAATACACCAGTAGCCTTAGAAGAGGCGAGATGGTGCCTGGACAGGCCCAGCTGAGCAAGGCCTGCCACGCCCTTGCCGCTCTGCTCACGGGGGAACCATCCGCCACTGTAACTGCACGTTTCCAGCCAAGCATCGAGGGTGCGTCTGTCAATGAGGTGTCGGACAAAGCCTCCACCGATCCTGAGGCTGCGACTACTTAGTCCCTCTTGAGCCCCCTCTCTTCTCCAGGCGTTCCGACCCAAGATGTCGTTCAGCGCTGGCTGATGCTCACGGAGGGATATACCAGCTCCAGCTACAGTGCCAGGCCATCTGTGAGCCCCAAGATCAAGCCATGGCCTACATGGCTAATACCTACATTGAGGGCATAGATGAGGCAATTAGCGCAGAGAAATCTCCACTAGTGGTGTCGGACGATGCTGCTGTCCTTCCGGTTGCTGTACCTGCCCTTGCTTCATTGTGGGGACCTTTTCTTAAAGCATTGCCAGGAATGGAAGCAGGGGTACGACCAACGACGCCGCTCTCTTGAAATCCAGACCATGGGACGCCTTGACAGGCCTTCAGCTACGGTTTCCCCGCTCCTGGGCGTGGACAGCAACTGGCCTTATTACGGACAGCCTCTCAGGTTGCCACTCCGGTTGTGTTACGAAGCCCTAAATCCCTGGAGAAATCAGACTTTTGAGTACGGGACTTATTTTGTTCTGCCCCTTGGTCCCTTTCAGTACTGTTGCCCCATACTGACCGTTTCCCCAGTCTGGAACTGTAAGGAATCCGCTTCTGGCTTTGATTCTAGCCTCGCAGACCTCTGCAGTTTACAAAGTCTCCCTCTGGCAATCAATGGCACATGTGCTGCCTCTCACTGCAGCTTCATCCCTGTGCTCCATCATTGGAGGAATGCTCACACACCTCCCTCCTGTGATTGGCTCGCCATCCTTTATATGTGTGAGGAGTCGGGGATTGCGTCCCTTTGCGGCGCGGTTCCTCCTCTCTACATAACAGTACTGCAGCAGCTGCTGCCTCCGATCTGCCCCCCGCTGGTGCGCGCACCCCCGCTCTGTTTACAGAGCGCATGCGCACCCGCTCCTCTTCTACCAGGTCACAGACCTTAGCTCCGCCCCCTCGGTCACGCCGCGCCTCCGCTGCACGCGGCGTGCACGCATGACGTCGCGCAACGAGCCCCAGCTGCGAGTCAAGATTGCTGTGAGCCCTTGTCTCCTGCAGCCTATCCTTTGCATCTGCAGAGGCTCCGCCTCCATTCCGCCCCCTCTCCTACTGGTTCCTGTCTCCTATAAGAAACTTCCTCTTCCTGTCATACCTTGCTGAACATAACCTAGTGTAGCCTTTGCGTGTGCCTGTCTTGTCCAGCCCAGTCTTGTCTTGTTCTCTGCAGTTAAGCTCTCGTGTACCGACCTGGCTTTGCATTTGGATTCTCTCTGGCTCTTGACCCCTGGCATACGGATAACGACTACGAGTACCTCTCCAACCCCAAAACACAGGCTTACGGACTCCAACTACGTGTACCTATCCAACCCACGGACCCTGGCAAGTATTGGATTAACCCTTTCTACATACCCAGACCCATCAACACTACAAACCACCTTCTGGGCTCACCACGGCTACTGTGGGTGTGTGGCACAGTCCTTCCCACCTCAGTGCTGTGGTCAGGTCTTGTTTGTGGGCTCGCACAAGCATTACAATATGCTGGGCTCTGGCACTAATTCAGTGCCGAGCATAATCCTACTCTGGATGTTACAGTGTTCCGCACAAGCCCCCTGGCTTGCCCTGTTCCTGTTACTACTTCAGGCTTTAGCTATAGTTCCTAGTTCTATGCATTGTTCCTGTTTCCTGTGACCTGCTGCTACTCTCCACGCAGAGGTCTGTGTACCTGTTTCCTGAGGCCTGCTGCACGATCCCTGTTGCAGAGGCCTACTTCGGACTTGTGTGCTGTAGTGCTGTTTTTCCCCCGGCGCTGCCCTGCGGTGTTCTTCGGCCAGCCTGCTGTCTCCCCCTAGAGAGACCGGCGTCATGGTCCGTGCCCGCTCCTCACGCAGAGGCCACTCCCATGCTCTCGCTCTTACGCTGAAGCAGAGAGCACCCGTCTACCCGTTGCTGAACTCCTGCCTGAACCACGACTATGCTGTCTTCTCCGATCCTGACCCTGGCTTGTCCTCAGACTACGCTGCCTTCTCCAGTCCGAACCCCGGTTTGTTTAACCATGAACTTCGCACTCCGGATCCGGCTCCAAGGCGTAAGGTCGGTGATTATGCAACCCCACCTCAGTCTCGTGGTCCGGTCCAGGTTTGTGGCGAGCACGTCCATGACAGGAACCAAGTCCCCAGGGAGTGGAGAGTAACCACGGTGACAATCCCCAGTTGTCTCGACCTGTTACTCCTGTAATGACAGTAGCCATTCTCTCAGTGACGACTGTTGCATGTGTGCCCGATAATGTGTCCAACGGGACGGAACCTTTGCCATGGTGGGATCCACAATTTAGGGGATATGTGCCCCACTTAAAACGGACTAGGTTCATTTTAGAAGGGGGTCCCAGATTGACCATTGGTGGGAGGAGGGTCATTTCTCTGCGGAGCAACAGACAGAGATAATGCATGAGCGTTGTACCCAGATGGTGGAAGGACTCTTTTCTGGACCAGAGGGAGAGGACTCAGCTAGTGAGCCACTGTGGGTAGGACCCATATACTGGGTATTACCAGGTCAGGCCTATGGACACAACCTAACTAAAAGTAGTCACGCTGATATGGTGCTGGTTCAAAGGTTCAGGTTGGAAGGATATAATTACCCTTACCATCCAGAGGATTTAATGCGCATGGCCGAAATGCACAGACATGAGTGGGTGCGCATAGCTATTATGGACCATGTAATGCAACACGTTGGTACTAATACACACAAACGGGAGGAACGATTTGCTTTCTTAAGTAACACATGGCATGTAGGCCACAATGGTTTAAAGGGTAATGCTGCACTCCCCAAAAGGAATAAAAATTGATACTTATACCGGTGCTCCTGGTTCAAGAATCTCTGCTAGGTATCCCCAAAATCATGTGTGGAGGGAAGAACCTGAGCACTGTAGGTTTCTGCTAGAAAAATAATTTATTGTAAGCCAGTAATTGGCTTACAACAAATTATTTTTCTAGCAGAAACCCCCAGTGTTCAGGTTCTTCCTTCCACACATGTAGGCCACAATGTACACCTAGACAGGGTAGAGTATGTCGCCGAGAATGGCCGCAAGCGTTGCTACTCTGTGACGGTGACTGACAGTGCGGGGAACCTGGTGCGCAAACCTGAACCTGCTCACTATTATTGACGGTCTAAATGTACTGTATGACATGTTGAAATGTTCATTGCATTTTATGTTAAAATGTATAACTGTGTGGTGGATGTTATGCCCTCATGCGAGGTAATGAGGGCGTTTCACAACCAGAGGGAGGATGTAGCCAAGTCCCCATGGACTACTGATACCTTGTCAGAGGGCAGTGCTGAGAGTAATTACTGTAGGCTCTGTTATACTGTTCTCTGTGTTTGCGTTCAATAAAGTTCATGAATAGCCTGTTTATTGTAAGTGGGGTCTATGACCGTATGTAGGCTGGCTTGCAAGCCACTCCCCAGGGAAGGAGGGGGGCCGCACTCCAGAGTATGTGGATGCAGCAGAGAGCCTGTCCCAGAGCGAGTAGGCTGAGGCCTTGCCCCACTAGGGGGTAAGGTATCTATGAAGAGAGTAGTCAAGACTTCAAGTCTGGGTACTGCATTAAGGGACTGTGACCTGTGACCTGTGTATACCATCATGCATGTACCAATAAACCCAGTTATACCCAATCTGGTGTAATGATGGAGCATGTTCATCTAAGAAGAAGTGCCCCTGAAGTCCATCCTGACAGCCTCATGATCCTCTTGGGCTGGAGGCGCTGTCACTCACCAAGGAACTCTCACTACAGCCTGTCCTCCCTACAACAACACGGAGATCTCCGGCCTCCTGTTCCACCTAACAGGTACACACCAGCAATAGAACGCACATGACAATCATATAAATAACAAATAATATAAATAACAGATCATGGAAATAAGTGCTTTATCCATAAAAGTAACATTTAGGAAAAGGGAGTCCCTGCTCCGAAGAATTTACAATCTAATTGGAAGGTAGGAAGAATGTACAGAGACCATAGGAGGGCATTCTGGTCTGCAAGGGGCCAAGCTTTATGTATCAGGTGTCTAGTATTAGCCACGGAAGTACTAATATGCTTCGTTAAGTCATATCTAACTAACAGGTCGGTAAATCTCTGCATTAACTTTAATGGAGCTCTGTGGACAGTCGTTGTTAGAGGAAACACCTCTTTTGCATATCATTAGCACTAATGTCCCCAATAGATAACGCAAGGGTCCGTTATCGCTGAAAATAGCACTTAACACTGCATTAGTGAGAGCTTTGAAGATCCCCATTAATAGAGATGGATGAAACTGTCAAAATCTGTTCCACAGGGTAAAACCTTCCTGCGGATTGGGTTTTAAACATTCCAAGCGGACTAATCCAAATCCGCCATTGGATCCAATCCGGACAGATTTGTAAAAATTTGCACTCAGATTCCATATTGAATCCGAAATCCAGATTGCGGATTGTTAAAAATCCGCATTCGGATTGTTAAAAATCTACACTCTCTCCCATTGGATTTAATCTGAGTGCGGATTAATAACAATATGAATGTGGATTCTTAATCCGCCATGTGAATTGTCAGTGATAGAAAAATTCCAGAAAAGGCAGGAAGATCCAAATCCACCAACACAATTTCGCCCATCACAACCCGATTGTACTGTACATAATGATGTTTTAAATGAACGTCTTATTAATTCAATAACAGAGATTTGTGGATCTGGACCTAAAATGTATCTTATTTCTGTTATCTGCCTCTGTAAATTGATACTTATGCAAAGGATTTTAGAGATCACAGGCAAATGAACCCTCAGCATTGATACAAGTCTTCTCAAATTGAAATATAATTTCTTTAAGCTTATTTTACTGTTTACCCTATACTGTACTGTCTTCCTTTTTTTTTTTTTTTTTGCCCCATGAATTATACAGTGTAGATGCAGAACTGTCAGCGATAACATTTCATACTAAAATATTCTGGTCTGATTTTAAAAGGGAAAATTTATAAGAAAAAAAAATTATATGGTAATTTCATGTAATATTTACCAGTTTAAACACATTTGTGGTGGAACTGTGAATGAAACATGTCTATCTCTTAATGCATGAAAACTCTGAGTAATGGGATTTTACTTCTAGAATCATAAGCATGACATAACATAAGAGTGCACTTACAGACATAAAAGATATGGTTTCATTCCTATGACAGTAAAGCATGCAATTAGTTCAATCCTTCTCTGCTGAATGCCCCGGGTAATACATTTCTCATGTCTGCAGTGGCAATGGTTTTTTTTTACATATATTTCACTTCTCTGAAATGTGTTCTTAAAAAATCTTCCAATCTTAATTTCTTGAGAGAGTTTGGAAATTCTGGAGAAACATTAATATTACTTTTGACTTTGAAGAAAGTGAATAGTGCTGGTAATAAATAGGATTGGCTTTCAGTAGGTGAGAATGAATGAAACAGTGTACATTGTGGGACCTGGTAATATACTGTAGTGTTAGTGAACTATAGATGTAACTGGCTCCATTATTCGCTCTGACAGATTATGGTGGGGTATTGAATCTTATTGAAACTCTATGATATTCTGAGTTACTGTATAATGAGTTATGTTGTGTTTTCTGGTGAAACAATGTATTGTGAGCACCATATATTATTACAAGGCACTTACTGTCTCCACCCCACACATGCACTGCAAACCAATTGATCAGATAATACAAATTAGTCAGTAAGGATCAATACTAGAGATGGGAGAATCCACCCAAATCTGTTTCCTGTATTGTCTCGCATTTTCCCCCCCAAAATCCGTTTAGATGTGTAAAATCCGCAAACGGATTTGGTCAGTTTTAATCGGCGCAGATTCATCCAAAAACACTATTGGATACAATCTGTTGGCAGATTTGTAGAATCCAATATGCGGATTGCTTAATCCGCGGATTCTACAAATCCGTCAATAGATTGGTAAGAATAATAAAAAATCCCCAAAACACGAATCGCCCTTTTGAGATTGGCCTGCTGAAATCCGCTGACCAAAGGAACCGGCCGAACTGCTGCAGATCCAAATTCACCCCCCCCCAAAAAATCGCCCATCTCTAATCAATACTTACAGGAACTACAAATCAAAATGTGTATTAAATCACAGTGCCAATGTTTTGTCCTGAAGATCTTATAAGGTACTGTACAGTACAACAGCTGAAGTTTAAAGACTTACAATGCATTTGCAGGTGAAGGGGCATTACAAATATCAGCACTGTGCTTAAATGCAGAGAAGCACAATATTTTTTTGTAAAGGGTAACCTTTTAAATAATGATTGGCATATTTATTCTATAGGAACAGAAAGGTATAATTTTTGACAACAGATCTATTTTTCTTGACAATTAAGTAGACATATAGGGGGATATGCACTAAGCTCAATGGGTTTGCGTTCTGATGTTCAAAAAAAGCACGTCCGTTAAAAAGTGAGGCCGGAGACGCGATTCACTAAGGCCTTGAGCCCATTTTTTTTAACGTACGTGCTCAAAACACCCACAGCGTACGTGTTGCTTTTTTTTCCCCTGCTAGCGTTCTTAAACTTCACGTACGCTAGCTGCTAGAAAAAAAAGCCGCATGTAACATTTGCATGGAAATTTGCCATCTCCATGCAAGGCTTTTACAGGCGATCGTACACTAAATAAATATATTTGAATAATAGTGTACATGAGCAGGGGGTCTCCGGAGCTGAACAGCATTGGTTTCAGGTCCGAGGACCCCCTACTTCAGGAGATACAGGCCCCGTTATGGGGTGCCGGTATCCCCTGCAGAATTTCAATATCCCGGTCACGTGATGCGGACGCTTGAAAGTGCAGGGGATACCAGAACCCCATAACGGGGCCTGTATCTCCTGAAGTAGGGGGTCCTCGGACCTGAAACCAATGCAGTTCAGCTCCGGAGACCTCCTGCACATCTACACTATGAAACACATGTATATTAAAAAAAGAATTAACAAACATCAATACACGACCCCCCCTCCGCCCTAACACATACAGTACAATAATGTGCAAAATTACTATTATCCAGATATGGATAATAGATAATTTGCCCATTATTAAACACTGCATTAGCATACCTAAATAAGGTAAATAAAAACAGTAGCCAGCTAATCCAATGAATACAAGCAGTAACAACATCAACAATGAATTAATTAAACCATTAACCAATGAAACCAATTAATTCCTAAACCAACTCAAAATGAATAGTAACACTAACCAATCAAACCAATGAATTACTACAACATTAATGAATGTAAACATTAAAAGACAAAGAAATACATTCAAACAATATCTGAAATAACCATAAAACGCATTAGCTAACATAATACAACATTAACTACAAACGAACACCAATCGCAAACATTTTATTACATTAAGCAGGAAAAAAACAAACAATCACATCCACATAATAAATTGAAATTAAAAAAAACAACAGCAATACCAAGCCACAAATGCCCCCCAAATATTGTCATAATAATGTATAAATCTGTACCCTAAAGTGGTACAGATTAATATATTATCAGTCAATGTGCCTCCCCAACATATCCAATGAAGAAACCTGTAAAAAGAGACATTTACAAACATTCAATATATTACTTACCATTAGAAGCGGTGGCCCTCCGACTCCCGGGGTAACAGGAAGCTCACGTACCTTGAAGGCCTCCAACAGCATCCGATGCCATCCGCCATGAAGATCTGGATCAGGTACCCAAATCTTCTTTTTTCTTTCTTTAATCACCTTCTTCTATCTTCATCTGTCACCATTTCTTGATCTTCTTTATCTTCTATATTCATCTGTCAATCCAAAAAAAAACCATGGTAAACCCCAGCCGATGTTCTCTCGTCGTCTTCTTGGGCTCAAATGAGGCTTCACGGCCTTAAATAGGGCTTGTGACATCACATTTAGCCTCAAAATGGTTAACAGCCACCTGATTGGCTGTTCAAACCATGTTCCAACTTTAAATTTTTTTTTTACATGACGTCACTTAAAGGGAATGATGCCAGCCAATCAGAATAGCTGTGCTTCATTTGCCTTTAAGATGACTTCACTAAATCCAAGATGGGCGGCGTCACATGGTATTTCAGCCAATCAGAGTGTGGAATTGGTTACCACGATCTGATTGGCTGAAATACCATGTGACGCCGGCTTCGTCACTTCAGCTTAAAGGCAAATGAAGCACAGCCATTCTGATTGGCTGGCATCATTCCCTTTAAGTGACGTCATCTAAAAAAAAAAACTTAAAGTCGGAACATGGTTTGAACAGCCAATTAGGTGGCTGTTAACCATTTTGAGGCTAAATGTGACATCACAAGCCCTATTTAAGGCCGTGACGCCTCATTTGAGCCCAAGAAGACGACGAGACAACATCGGTTGGGATTTACCATGGGGGTTTTTTGGATTGACAGATGAAGATGGAAGATAAAGAAGATCAAGAAATGGTGACAGATGTAGATAGAAGAAGGTGATTAAAGAAAGAAAAAAGATTTGGGTACCTGATCCGGATCTTCATGGCGGATGGCATCGGATGCTATTGGAGGCCTTCAAGGTACGTGAGCTTCCTGTTACCCCGGGAGTCGGAGAGCCATCGCTTCTAATGGTAAGTAATATATTGAATGTTTGTAAATGTCTCTTTATACAGGTTTCTTCATTGGATGTGTTTTTTGATTTTCTGGAGGAGGCACATTGACTGATATAATATATTAATCTGTACCACTTTAGGGTACAGATGAATACATTATTATGACAATATTTGGGGGGCATTTGTGGCTTGGTATTGCTGTTGGGTTTTTTAATGTCAGTTTCTTATGTGGATGTGATTGTTTGTTTTTTTCCTGCTTAATGGTAATAAAATGTTTGCGATTGGTGTTCGTTTGTAGTTAATGTATTATGTTAGCTAATGCGTTTTATGGTTATTTCAGATATTGTTTGAATGTATTTCTTTGTCTTTTAATGTTTACATTCATTAATGTTGTAGTAATTCATTGGTTTGATTGATTAGTGTTACTATTCATTTTGAGTTGGTTTAGGAATTAATTGGTTTCATTGGTTAATGTTTAATTAATTCATTGTTAATGTTGTTACTGCTTGTATTCATTGGATTAGCTGGCTACTGTTTTTATTTAGGTATGCTAATGCAGTGTTAATAATGGGCAAATAATCTATTATCCATATCTGGATAATAGTTATTTTGCACATTATTGTACTGTATGTGTTAGGGGGGTGTATTTAGTTAGAAATAATGTTTAGTATTTTTGTAGGCACAACATTGGTACCGCAGGCCAGCGGGGACCCCGGGACGGCCGCGGGGTCAGCCAGGGACACCCACGCAACCCCCGGCCTCCCTCGGGGACCCCCGCGGGGTCAGCGGGGACACCCACCGGCCTGTTGTATGGGTGTTGCGCATGCAAAAATGTAAAGCAAGAAATTTTTCAAAGTCCAGCTTTTTTTGCGTCTACCTTGAGCTGACGTGTTCTGTTGAACGCAACTTTCGCATACGCTAAGGTTGCGTTGCGTTGCTTAGTGCATCCCGCTTCAGGGCAGAATTTAACGCACACAGGTTAACGAACGAGCAAAGTTGGACTTAGAAAAATTTCCTGAAAAAAGTCAGTTTTAGAGTGCAAAGTGCCTGTTTGCGTGGCTTAGTGCATCGTGTTCAGCGCAACATCACGTTCTAAGAGCACTTTGCGCTCTAAAAACGACTTAACGGAGCTTAGTGCAAGACCCCCTTAAACTTAGAAATATAAAAAAGAAGTGACACCATTTATCATCACACTTTGACCAATAGGTTGTATACACCTCTTTGGTTTTGCAACCCTAGAGGCATCTACTGTATATTTATTGATGTTCACAGCAGACAGGGGGTTCCCTGAAGCGAAACTGTGCTTTTTTTCAATTTGGGGTCCCCCGGTTCCCCAGATACTCACAGGTTAAGTTACAGCTATTTCTTCTCCCCCGAGGGAAAACAAGCTGGCTGTCAAATTGCGGACCAATAGGAAGCCGCAATATTATAATATGCAGCTTCCTATTGGACGACCATTTGAATGCCCAGCAGCAACACTGGTACAGGCATACCCCGGTTTAAGGATACTCACTTTAAGTACACTCGCGAGTAAGGACATATCACACAATAGGCAAACAGCAGCTCGCGCATGCGCCTGTCAGCACGTCCTGAACAGCAATACCGGCTCCCTACCTGTACCGAAGCTGTGCGCAAGCGGGGAGAATATAGAGCCGGTTACAAATGCATTATTTACATCAGTTATGCACGTATATGACTATTGCAGTACAGTACATGCATCGATAAGTGGGGAAAAAGGTAGTGCTTCACTTTAAGTACATTTTCACTTTACATACAGGCTCTGGACCCATTGAGTACGTTAATGCGGGGTATGACTGTACTTCACTGGTGAGTATCTGGGGAACCAGGGGAGTGCCCTCGGGAACAAATAACACTGCAGCGCCCCGTGACTTAAATAATTTTAAAAAATCATAAAAAATGGGATTGTTGCTTTAATTATCGTTACTATTCAGATTACTAACCTCAGCTAGTTTAGTTTCCAGGGCAAGCAATTGTTTCATGTCAGACACAGCTTGAGTCTTGTTGGCTCCAAGAAAAACTGTCACATCAACCATAAATTGTAGAAGAGCATCCCTATACTGTGGAAGAAAGAAACGGGGGATTAAAAAAAGAGCATTGAAGTCTATGCTTTGTAATCACATGGAGAAAATTGGAACTTAATCCATTTGCTGCCAGCAAAGTGCTTGAGCCTTAAAGAAGCCAAATTCAGCACTTTGTTGTTAACTGTATTATGGCATCACATTTTTTAGGCTGATTTGATCGTTCATCTTCAGATACAGTATAGCTCATCACGTTGGTTGTGCATAGACATTTAAACTTTTTTAATGGTAAAAAAAAAAGTTCAATAATACATGAATGATGCCGTATGGGAAACAATCAGTGTCGAAAAATCCCTTAAACTGTACCTAGTCTGTGCAGGGCATAGTTTTAAAAGGCACATGGCAATTATTCATTTTCATCTTAACTTGCTCCATGAAATGTAGGTTTTCTGCAGCTTGTGATGTTACCAACTACTGTACATCTATAACGTATTGTAATGTTGGTTCTCTTAAAAAAGGTATTCAACCTTTAACATAATAATCTATGTACATATGCCATTTTACTTTTCGTTTATTTCTTATTTAATAAACAAGTGAGTAGTTGTAGATGATGAGCAGCACAGCCAGAAGAATCCAACTTCCAACTTGACCGGAAAGCAGGAAAAAAGCGAGCACTCCAAAATGGCAATAAGGTCTGGTTTATTGCAGGCAAGACAAACAATAATAGGACCACACGAACGCACCTACGCGTTTCGTGCACACAGCACTTTATCAAGGTGACAAGATAATACAAATGCTGCCTCTTTAAATGGATTCTTCTGGCTGTGCTGCTCATCATCTACAATTACTCACTTGAATCTACCTTTGGATGGACTGCACGCCCCTGGTGTCTGGAATGTCCACAGAAGCACACAGGTAAAGGGCCGCAGTGCCCTGTCATATATGTATATGTACACCTGTGCAACTTTATTTCCTCATTTGTTTATACTTGGTTGGGTGTTCATTATTGTGTTTAATCTGTGGTTGTCAAGTGGACTCCACTAGACACATATCCCTTCCTATTGTATATTTATTCATCTCTCTTGGACACTCCATTGTCATCTGGATTATTATGCTTATTATACGCTACAGATGGAACTCTCTCTAATTATTGCAGCATCACACTCCTTTTCACTTAATTTAATAAACAGCATAAACTTAATTTCCACACAAGTGTACATTCAAAGAATTGTCCCCACAATATAGAGGAGTGCAGGAACAATGTTTTGGGTGGAGTGCTGTGCATCCAAAACCAGTAACATACATACATTACCATCATGTAAAAATGTTGTTTGTCACATCATTATCCACGTTGTATAGTAATACTTTATATTTTGTAATCTACAGGACTTGTGGAAACGTGGCCTTTCAGAAAGTTGGGAAAAAGGCAGGTGACAGATAAGCAACTAGTAAAATACACAAGTTGTGTTCAAGATTTTCTTTATCCCTCTTACATACACTGTATATTATATTGCGTTTCTGTATTTCTGCTATACCCGATGAAGGTCACTGAGAAGTTCGAAAGCTTGTTACATTTCAACTACTTGTTGGTCCAATAAAAAGTATCATACCACATACTCCCTCTCCTTCCTTTGTTACTACATGGGAGAAAGGACCAAGACGGCTACCAACCCTTCTTTCTCCGGGTGTTTCTAGCTGGCAAGAATTTGGCTGTCCATCTCCAATACTTTTTTTTCTAATACAAAAGAGGAAAATGTGCCACTGGGTGTGTGATTCATGCTACGCCACACTGAACAAATTCAATCAGCTAGAACTACGGATCTATAAAATCGTGAAGTTAATGCTGCATACATTTACAGGAAATGCAGGCATGAAAGATGACAAGCTTTAACATTTAGGTCTGGGAAATCAACTATATTGGTAAAGTGGCTTCAACTGTAGTAGTTAGTCATATAAAACAACACACCAGGGCAATGTTCCCCCTCATGGTAATTTATATATATGGGGCTCAGGGAGTTGTTCAGTGAGTAAATGCACTGACTCTGAAAACCACACCATTAGATTGTAAGCTGTGAGGAGCAGGGACTCGTCGTGTCTGCAAAATTCTATGTACAATGCTGTGCATACTCTCAGTGCTATACAATAAAAAATTTTTAATATATATATATATATATATATATATATAATATATATATACGTGTAACACCCCTATCCCCCCACCCCCTAAGGGAGATTTGTAGTTACTTGATTTTACTGTGGTGCTGTGTAGCTCACCTGTAGGTTCTCAGGAGATCTGAGTCTCCGCAGTTGGTGTAGGGTATAGGCAACACGATAGGTTTTTGGTTCTTTGGTGCAGTGCCACCATCCTGCAGAGCTCTGCCAGAGGCAGGGATTATTCCCTACAGGAACCTTGTAGTAACTCACACTCCAGGCAAGGAAACAGTTCCGCCATTTATTGTTAGGCCCGCTCACATCCTTCTCACCATCTTCTCCCATGCAAGAGAGCATCTTGCTCATTCTCCTTGACTAGGCCCCCAGGCTAGTCTCAATCCCTGTACCCCCTGATGGGGTAAGGTAGAAACATTACCCACTCCCTGAGGAGCAGGCTAAACTGGTACAAACTGAATTTGATAGGGAGCCATCTTTTATACCGGGGGAGGGTCCCACTCCTAAGCTCCGGTAACTTGGCAAAACTCCTCCAGTGAGCCCACCCCCTCTGGCACATGGTCCAATGGTTTCCAGACTGCACCTGGAAACTGCAACAAATGAGCTCCTTGCTGAGGAAACTTACATGCTGGCCCATGTGAGAGGGATTTAACACTGGGCTACATGCTCCCTCTGGTAAAAAATCCTCATGATCTCGCATGAGGTACATAAATTTATATACCACCAATAAATTTGTGAAGAACATAACAATAACAATAGAATGCAAACAGTAAACAATAAACGTTAAAGTGCATAACCCCTAGTTACACAGTTACTGTATATAACAGGGCACTCCTATACAGGAGAACCCATAACCCTTGAAGCACATTTACTGCTTGGTAATTAGCACACAATCATTTGCAGCACAGCTCCTGCTCTGTAATAGTACTCCTCAATAGTAGTGAGCGGGATCAGGTTTGTGAACCAACTTCCCATTCCCATCTGGTACTGTGACCAAATAGCATCTTTTCTGATCTCTCTCAGATAAATATTCTACACAGTTTATGTAGATGTTTCTACCTACTTTCCACACTCTCATTAGATAAAGAGACTCTGTCTTCGTTGTAATGAACCTGGCTGCTGCAGCGGGAAGACATATAGTCCAGGACTACAACCCTGACCCATTCCTCCCTACGTTCCTCTTCTTCTCTCATTAGTGGCTCAGGTACATAGGGGTAGTCATACCCATGGGATTTCCGGTAATGCTGAATTACTATCCTATCAGCTCGGCTGTTTTTAATGAGATTTTGCCCTCAAGCCTGCCCTGGCAGTACCCAGAATAATGGCTCCTCTGGTATGGCATCATATTTAACCACCTCCAAGCCTGAAGGCAAAATTAAGCCCATAGCAATATCCTTGCTGCAGTTTCTTATAATTTCTGCGGTCTGTTCCGGTGTGAAGTCACCCTCTTCCCACCACTGATCTACCGCATCCTTCTGCACTAACACAAACCTAGTTCTATTCATGTGGGGAACATACTGCTGGAACATAGGATCCCACCAGTGTATAATTTTCCTCACATCAGAATTAGCCAGTACATTGGTGCATTCAGGTATCACAAGACCTATAGGAGAGGGTGGTTTGGGAGTTAATGGCCTGCAGATCCCACCTACTACAGGTGACATGTAGTTAGACATGTCATTATCAATAGGCATATCCTGACAGGAGTGGCTTGGCATTACCTTGTCCCTCTTTGGGGAAGAACCTTTCAGTTCAGTCTCTGGGGCAATTAGAGTGTCCTGAGCGTGTCCCACCTTAGTAACGTGCCCATGGGTGTAACTCAGTTTCCCGTTTACCTTCCACCGACCTCGGCCAATCACGACATCATATAGGCCCTTTTGTTCTCAGCAAGGCCATGAAGTTCAGGAACAATGGCCTCAGCGACGGCATCAGCCATCATATTTTTTCTGGCTATCTCCCACTCCCAACACCACAGCAGGAACTGGTTGACAGGGGCGGTGTTCACCGGAGCAGGAGTATCGATCCTTGGATCCACCCTGGCAGATGAATCTCGTGTGACCCCACCAGCAGCGCCAGAGAAGTCGTAACGGCAGTGGAAGAGGTACCGGCGGTACCTCTGGAGTTAATGCACCCGCATGGAGCTGTTGGGCTGAGGCACCCGCGTCACTCTGCTGGGCTGATGCACCCTTGTTGAGCTGCTGGACTGATGCACCCTAGTTGAGCTGCTGGGCTGATGCACCGCGTTGACCTCCTGGCCTGGAGAAGACACAACCGGCTCATGGCAAAGTTCCTCAGCAGCTGCATATTCCTTCCGCTCGGGCGGGGTCACCTTGGATGTCATCACTGAAGCCCGCCAGAGCTTCCTCTCATTCCGGGTGGCCGCCCAGAAGATACCAGAGCTGATGTGGCGGCACTCCGGTAGGAGCATGGAGAGGGATCCCCCAGCCTCGACCTCGGCCAGCAAAACACAGAACCCCAGTAAGCTCTTTTTGGGAACCCCTGAGCCCCCACAAAATATATATATGTATATGTGTCAAAATGGAGTGCTATTGAGCGTGGCATATGTATACAACAGACGACAGAGAAGCCCAATGCTACATCCAACATGACAGAAATACACAGTAAAATACTTATATATTCTCTTGAAGTAGGGTCATTTAGTTTAACCCTTTGGCCAAAGCGTTGTAAGCTTGCGAGCCACGTCAAAGCAGACACCTGTTCGCAAGTCCTAACACTACCAGATAAAATACTAATATACCTCTATTAGGATTAAAATTCTCATTTACCTCTATTAGGAGGGATAAAGACCACAGTGGGTCTATATCCAGCAGAATGAGGCACTTGCAAACTAGGGAAGTGGGGAGGGGCGGGCTTAAAACCTGGGAAGGAGGAGCCACTAACCTCCACCAGCTGGAACAGCTGAGAATGGGTTAACAAAACACAGAACCCCAGTAAGCTGGGTCTATATCCTGTGTATTTCTGTCATGTTGCATGTAGCATTGGGCTTCTCTGTCGTCTGTTGTATACATATGCCACGCTCAATAGCACTCCATTTTGACACATATACATATATATATATTGTGGGGGCTCAGGGGTTCCCAAAAAGAGCTTACTGGGGTTCTGTGTTTTGTTAACCCATTCTCAGCTGTTCCAGCTGGTGGAGGTTAGTGGCTCCTCCTTCCCAGGTTTTAAGCCCGCCCCCCCCCACTTCCCTAGTTTGCAAGTGCCTCATTCTGCTGGATATAGACCCACTGTGGTCTTTCTCCCTCCTAATAGAGGTAAATGAGAATTTTAATCCTAATACAGGTATATTAGTATTTTATCTGGTAGTGTTAGGACTTGCGAACAGGTGTCTGCCTTGACGTGGCTCGCAAGCTTACAACGCTTTGGCCAAAGGGTTAAACTAAATGACCCTACTTCAAGAGAATATATAAGTATTTTACTGTGTATTTCTGTCATGTTGGATGTAGCATTGGGCTTCTCTGTCGTCTGTTGTACAGGCATACCCCGCTTTAAGGACACTCACTTTAAGTACACTCGCGAGTAAGTACACATCGCTCAATAGGCAAATGGCAGCTCACGCATGCGCCTGTCAGCACGTCCTGAACAGCAATACCCTGTACCGAAGCTGTACGCAAGTGGGGAGACTATAGAGCCTGTTACACATGTCTTATTTACATCAGTTATGCACGTATATGACGTTTGCAGTACAGTACATGCATCGATAAGTGGGGAAAAGGTAGTGCTTCACTTTAAGTACATTTTCGCTTTACATACATGCTCTGGTCCCATTGCGTACGTTAATTCGGGGTATGTCTGTATACATATGCCACGCTCAATAGCACTCCATTTTGACATATATACATATATATATTTTGTGGGGGCTCAGGCGTTCCCAAAAAGAGCTTACTGGGGTTCTGTGTTTTGTTAACCCATTCTCAGCTGTTCCAGCTGGTGGAGGTTAGTGGCTCCTCCTTCCCAGGTTTTAAGTGCCTGTGTATTTCTGTCATGTTGGATGTAGCATTGGGCTTCTCTGTCGTCTGTTGTATACTTTGATAAACAGCCTTGGACAGGAGTCCACACTCACAGCGGGAGAAGGAGGTAGAATCCTTACCGGAGTTTCCTCAGGACGGGAAGCAGTCCGCAGGACGAAAGATGATGATGCCTGCAGTGACCTTTCCACATTGCGGACGACATCCTGGAAGTAGTTGTCCTGTTCCTGCGACATCAAGAAGGGTGAGAAGGGTCCTTTAACCCCAGCCACCTCAGAAGCAGGCAAGTCCTCTTTAAATTTGCAGTATGGAGCAGAATCACTCCCCAGAGACTCTGTTCCGGAATTGGAACCAATACTGTAGTGCCCCTCGCAATAAGTGATAGCAGGAGCTCCTGGAATGGGATGTAATATAACCTTTCCCTACAACCACCGGTAGTCCGTCGATAAGTCGTGGAGTTGCCAAATAATCCGGAGTATTGTGTGCTCCATAGGGCGTAGTAGGGTCAGGCCCCCGCAGTTTGAAATAAGGTACATCGCACTGCTTCCAGCGGGACTTAACCTTCAGTTCTCCCCCTGGGCAGTCACAGATGGGGCACATCAGTTGGAGACAGTCATTTCTCTCGATGTTAATTAATGGCACCCCTCCTGGCAGCTCCAGTCTTTGGGCTATTTGCGCAGCCATATTAATGTAAGACGACATATTAGGGAACAAGGCAGACCCAGCTCTAGCTTGGGTGGTCACCACATGCGTCTGCTGGTTGTGATACAGTAGCTGCATCAAGGTACTCGCCACGTGATGACAGTTAAGTCTGCGTCTCCTCCCCATGCTGGATCCAGGAGTCCCAGGCATTGTAGAAGGGGCGAGGCTACGGCTTTCACGCCAAACCACACATATTTTGCAAAATTAGGGCTTGCATCTTCCAAACTCTACACGCGGTTCTCCCGATTTTGGCGGGAACCGCTCTCAGACATCAGGATCCTACTCAGGGACTCTGAATTTAGTGCATGCCTGGAGTTCCATATTGGGGATGCTATCATTCAAGCATTCCACACCGTTGTCATACTCTGCATGCACTGTTAAACAATGTAGGGTGCAGGCTGGTAATTCCTTCTTGGGGGTGCTATCGTTTCAAGCATTCTACACCGGTGGCATACTACCACCTGCACATTAGAAAATAAGCAGTTGAGCACATGCTGGTAATTCCATCTTGGGGTGCTATCATTTCAAGCTTCCATACAGTTGGCAAACTACCACGTGCGCTCGGCTGATACCATTGGCTTTCACACACATCTCAGCCCTGGAACAGATAAGTACTGGAGTACATCGCTGATAATTCCATCTTGAGGGTCCTATCGTTTCAAGCCTTCAACACCGTTGGTATATTATCGCATGCACTCGGCTGATACGCTGTTTTTCACGGACATAGCCTGTAATGTGAAGGGACATGGCTCTGATACGGTGGGTTTCAAGCACTTCTCAGATATGCAGGTGTCCCAGACAAGTTTCAAACGGCTCTGATACACTGAGTTCCCCCATTTACTTCTCAGATTAGCAGCGGTGAACTTGCAATCATGAGCTGGCTGCTACCCGAGCACCTCAGCTTGCAAGCAGTGGGGAATATGTGGCTTGGATACAGTGACTGGTCCTTCACTTCTCCCTCAGCATATATCCCATATTCTTATTCTTTTGCTGCCTGTCCCTGTTGTCGATCTCAACTGCGCCTCCAAATGTAATACCCCTATCCCCCCTAAGGGAGATTGGGAGATTTGTAGTTACACGATCTTACTGTGGTGCTGTGAAGCTCACCTATAGGAGTCTCCGCAGTTGGTGTAGGGAGTAGGCAACAGGACAGGTTTTCAGTTCTTTGGGGCAGCACCACCATCCTGCAGAGCTCTGCCAGAGGCAGGGATTATTCCCTACAGGAACCTTGTAGTAACTCACACTCCAGGAAAGGAAACAGTTCCACCATTCATTGGTAGAACAGCTCACATCCTTCTCACCATCTTCTTACATGCAAGAGAGGTACTCATCGCACAGCATTATTCATAGGACGTTTCCCTCACAGCTTGCATCTTGTTCATTCCCCTTGACTAGGCCCCCAGGAGCTTGAGGCCCCTGGGCTAGCCTCAACCCCCATACCGCCTGATGGGGAAAGGTAGAAACAGTACTCACTCCCTGAGGAGCAGGCTAAATTGGAACAAACTGAATTTGATAGGGAGCCATCTTTTATACCAGGGGAGGGTCCCACTCCTAAGCTCCAGTAACTGGGAAGCACTCCTCCAGTGAGCCCACCCCCTCTGGCACATGCTCCAATGGTTTTCAGACTGCACCTGAAAACTAACGAAAAAAGACGGTGCAAAATAGCGCTAAAAAAATAACAACAATACTTGAAATAAATATTGCAGGCAGCCTGGCAAATACTGACTGTACAGTCAGAAAATGAACCACAGAAAAAAGAAAGCATTGCCGGCGCCAAATCAGTCCTTTGAATAATAATAACTCCGAATAAAAACCAAACCGTCTCTTGAAAAGTCCCAAAAGTGTCCTTGAACAGATAAACAGTGAAGGGGTCAACGAACGGCTCACACCAAATGGTAGTGCAATATGTAAAAAAGAGAAGAAAACAAACAGAAAATGGTGCAGTACGCCAAAAAAGTTGACATTAAAACATTAAAAACTCACACATGACAAACATAACACACAATAACAGACAGACACTAGCAAGGCTATAATCCTAACAAAAAGCTCTTTATTAACATAGAAATACTGGGTTCCGGAGGATACAGCACTTATGTCCAGAGGGGTAAAATTAAAACACTACTTACAGGACAGTGGATGGTAAAAGCAGTAAGGCTGAAGATCGCTCAGGTGCTCTTCTCTGATGATAACTGAAGCTCCTTTAGGAATTGCCTCGTGTGGGGATGGATGTTGAGTTGCACGAAAACCGGAACTTCCGGGTGGATGTGACGTCACACGCCACGGTGTTACCGAAATCGCTGCTCTTCTTCCTCTCCTTTCCCCCCACTGCCTACACGACTGCTGCCAATATCCTCCACAACCATACGAACAGCTCTAAAAATAGGATAATCTCAGGGGAAGAAGTGCACGTATGTGCATGAAACGTCGTTGGGAGATTATCCTGTTTTTAGAGCTGTTCGTAGTAGTTTTAATTTTACCCCTCTGGACTTAAGTTCTGTATCCTCCGGAACCCAGTATTTCTATGTTAATAAATAGCTTTTTGTTAGGATTATAGCCTTGCTAGTGTCTGTCTGTTATTGTGTGTTATGTTTGTCATGTGTGAGTTTTTAATGTTTTAATGTCAACTTTTTCGGCGTACTGCACCATTATCTGTTTGCTTTCTTCTCTTTTTTACATATTGCACGACCATTTGGTGTGAGCCGTTCGTTGACCCCTTCACTGCACCTGAAAACTGCAACAAAGTAACTCCTTGCTGAGGAAACTCACATGCTGGCCCATGTGAGAGGGATTTAACCCTAACACTGCCTGCTCCTTACCAGGACTTACAATACTAGGACCAGGAAACACATAGCCAGGGGCACTGGGCTACATACAATAAACACATACAACCTAACATGCAGGGCCGCCGACAGGGGAAAAGAGCCGGGACAGGTTTCCCGGACCCGATGGCTGCGGGGGCGCCGGCTTCCGGTCTTCTCGTTGCCACCGGGCCCGGCTCTCCCCCAGCTGAGGGCCTCACTCACTGACTGTCCCACGCCGCCTTGTCTCTTTGACTTCGGCGTGCGCTGGACACAAGCTGGGCTCAGCTTCCGGCATGCACCAGCATGAGAGGGAGGCCTGGCGTGCACCAGCGTCACAAGCTCAGCATGGGGCCAGAATCTTGGGGGAGAGCCAGGACCTGCTGCAAATAGAGGACCGGCATTCGTGCTCCCCGCAGCCACCGGGCCCAGCTAGAGGCCTGAGACCACCCCCAAGATAAATCTGTATTTTATATGTATTTGGGGGGTCGTTTTTTTTTATATGTATTTGGGGGGTGGGGGTTCTTTTTATATGTACTGTATTTGGGGGGCGAAGGGGTTAATATTTATTTGAAGGTTGGGTTTTTTATATGTATTTGGGGGTGGGGGTTTTAGCGGGGGAGCAAATTAGTGAAGAGGGGGGATTGAGTGGGGTAATTGATAGAGGGGGGAGTGAGAGGAGAGAGGGGGTGTAAGAGGGGGTGAGGGAGTGTGAGGGAGGAAAAGAGGGAGTAAGGCCTCGAACCCGTTGCGCCCGGCGGCGCGGGCGGCTGCACGGGCTTTCCCCACCAGCAGGGGAATCCTCCCGAGCCGGTCCCGGTCCCCCCTCGCGGCCCAGCTCACTACACGCTGTGACGCGTCAGCCGCTAGAGGATACAAGAGAATTGTAATTCCTAGCGTCGACGCGTCACGTGGTGTGGCTGTGAGCCAATGAGGAGGGGAGGCTTCGGGAGGAGGGGAGGCTTCGGGGAGTGGGGAGGAGTGTGGAGGGAAAGCAGCGTGTGTGTGTGTGTGTATGTGTGTGTCTGAGTGCCTATCTGTGTGTGTGTATGTGTGTGCCTGAGTGCGTGAGTGTGTCTGTGTGTGTGTATGTGTGTGTCTGAGTGCCTATCTGTGTGTGTGTATGTGTGTGCCTGAGTGCGTGAGTGTGAGTGTGAGTGTGAGTGTGAGTGTGAGTGTGTGTGTGTGTGTGTGTGTGTGTGTGTGTGTGTGTGTGTGTGTGCCTGAGTGCGTGAGTGCCTGCCTGTGTGTGTGTGTGTGTGTGTGTGTTTGTGTGAGAGTGCCTGCGTGTGTGTGTGCGTGAGAGTGCCTGCGTGTGTGTGTTGCTTTTAATTAAAAACCATCAGCAGCCCGAGCCCATGGAGGGAGGGAGGGAGGGGGGAGTAGCGGGTCCCTCCGCTCAAGCCACGCCCTCCCTCCCGCCCACCTCCCGCTCCAGCTCCCTACAGACCGCATATCGCGGTCTGTGTATGTCAGCGCCCCGCCTGTCTGCAGTGCGGGAGCTCTGACGGAGGAAGCGGGGCCTTAGCCTAAGAGTGAGACACAAGGGAGAGAAATACATGCAAGGCGGGGAGGGATTGAGTGAGTGGGGCAATTGATAGAGAGGGGAAGAGTGAGGGGTTGAATATTAACTCTAGTCCTGGGCCCCCAGAAAATCTGTCTGCCTGCTACCTGTTTACATATCAACTATTTACAATCCCAAAAATGTAAAATTGGCATAAATTGGGGGATTAACCAAAACATTTACAGGGAGCCCCCACTTTCTGCAAATAGTAAATATTGCTGTAGCCAGGATTTTATCATTCAGTAGCAGTACAACATCATTGCCAGCAGCTGAATGAATAACATGAAACCTTCTTCCCCTCATACGCTTGTGTGCCGCTGACCTAATTAATTGGCATTATTTCTTTTTATACTGGAATTGGGGTCTTCCCAGCGGTGAGCTCTGGATTTTTTCTTGTCTCATTTGGGTAATAAGAAAAATTAGCGTGATTGCTGCTTTACACAGAAATATGAGAATCAATTCAGAATTTAAAAAAAGTTACAGACCTCAGCAAATATATTTTATTTTTTATTTGGTACCATGGGATGCCACAGTACTTGAGATACAGTATACTGTATGTCATTCTTTCAAAACAGCTAGCATTCACCTTTCCTTTGCTCACTGTACTGTATACAGTAGATCATTGCTGTCTTGCTGAGTATGTTTAATGCCATTTAAATTCAAATACAAGGGCTTGACCGCTTTCAGTCCAATTCTGAGTTTAGATTCAGACAAACAAAGGATCATAGATAAAATCAAATAATAACATTATCACCGCTGTTAGCATAGGACATTGTTGCAAGGCGCTAGGAAATAAAATCACTTCATTTGGTGCCAAACAGACCAGAAAGGGGAGACAGGGCTTTGCTTAGGAGTGACAGAATGACCTTGCATTGTGCTTTTGACGGCACATTCAGCTGGATCAATAGCTGGCATCAGTAGCATCAGTGCTGAGAGGAGCATATCTGTGCCTGCAGATTTGAGACAACAGTGGCATAGCCCTGAACATGATGAGCAAGGGCTTTTTTTCAAAAGCGATAAAAAGAGGCCGTCTAATTACACAGCAAAGAAATAACTACTATTGCCAAGGACAAGGAGGGCTGATCACAAAGATGCTGTAACAGTTTTGTTTATTAAAGCAGGATGATTGTTACTGGTATACAGTATGCGGTGTATTGATCTTTCCTGTTGAATTCTACCAATCAAAATATCTAACTTAAATGAAACAAGTTCTATTTCATATCCTATTTTCTAGTATAGAAGTTACACCTATCATGGACATCCTATACGTAATAATAGTAATATGTTTTCTTATATTGCACTAACAATATATGCAGTGCTGTGCAAATAATTACAGCAAGGCCCCGCTTCTCGGCACCCCGCTTTTCGGCAATACGGCGGTACCGAGAAGGGGGTCGCCATGTCTTCGCATGCGCAGAATGAGCCAGTCCGAGGTCACGCATGCTCAGAATGGGGGGGTTGCTGATGTTGCACATGCGTAGAAGGGCGAATTGCCGGTCTGCGCATGCGCGCACACCAAAAATCACCGGTTCCGCTTTCCGACGATTTTTGCTTTGTGGCGGGCCCTTAGAACGGAACCCGCTGCATGCCCGGGGCACTCCTGTTCAAGGAATTTTAGACACAAGTCAATGCACAGGAAGATAATGTGACTTGTCTAAGGTCACAGGAAACTGACACTGGAATTTGTCCCGTACAAGTACAGCTGCTCTTTACCACTAAGCGGAAACTATGCGGTAAAACAGTGGTGCGCAAACTCTTTTGTCTGCACCTCCCTGCTCTCCCCCCCTGCACACGCCCCACCCCCATTACATTTTCTCTGGCGCTATCTGACGTCACAGTGTCATGTGATGCCAGCAAAGCATTGCCATTTGCCCTACGGCGTCATTTCACTCCGTGTTGCCATGGCAACGCATCACCAAAAGCCGTCAGAGACAAGTTAAGGGATATACAGAGGCCTTGTGCTCTCCTTTGGCATTCATTTAAATGTTCTGGGGAAGAGCGCGGGACCTCTAAGCGTCATGACCACCCAGCAAATGTTGCACCCCCCTCCAGTTTGCGTACCCCTGCTCTAACACACTGGTGAGCAACAGTCGCCTTCCTCTGCGGCCCCCCCACCTCCTCTCTCCCAGGTCCCTTCCTCCATTCCAACTTACGGGCTGCTGCAAGAGCATACGGAGGGGCAGGGCTAAGAGACAGGCGGCGCTACTGGCAGATAGGAGAATAACATGCATAGTAAAAGAGGTGAGATGGGGGGGAGCAGTGAGAGAGGGGATGCAAAGAAAGTGAAGGGGGAGGGCAGTAAGAGAGAGAATGGGAAAATGTTGTGAATTTTCCCACTATATGGATAAATGATATCCAGTGCTCAAAGAAGCTGGAGACCAACCACAGCCTACAGAAAGAATACACTCTGGAACCCTAACTTATGAAGGTAAAAGACCCAAAGCAGAGACAGACCATGTGTGCCAGTACAGAATGAGTACCCACAGCCTGGAAATAGAAACAGGCAGACACAGACAGAACTGGAAGCCCCGGGAGAAGTGGGTGGAGGCGGAGTTTGTGTCAGCGGAGCCTCAGCAGTGAGAACCTCCGGTGTCTGCTGCCAGGGCTCAAGATGGCTTCCCCCACGTTCCACAGTGACAGGTAGGGACACACAGACACACTCACTCACTATAGGGAGACAGAAGCACAGAATGGGGAGAGAGACACACACACAGCATGGGGAGAGAGAGACACACACCATGGGGAGAGAGAGACACACACAAGAGAGACACACACAGCATGGGGAGAGAGAGAGACACACGTAGCATGGGGGGAAAGACACACACACAGCATGGGGAAAGAGAGACACAAGGCATGGGGAAAGAGAGACACACACAGCATGGGGAGGGACACATACAGCGTGGGGATAGACACAGCATGGGGGGAAAGACACAGCAAGGGGGAGACACACAGCATGGGAAGAGACACACACACAGCTTGGGGAGGGAGGGAGACAGCATGGGGCGGGAGAGAGACAGCATGGGGAGGGAGAGGGAGACAGCATGGGGAGAGAGAGATACAGCATGGGGGGAGAGAGATACAGCATGGAGAGAGAGAGACAGGATGGGGAGGAGAGACACACACACAGCATGGGGGGAGAGAGAGAGACACACACAGCATGGGGGGAGAGAGAGAGGACACACAGCATGGGGAGAGAGAGAGACAGCATGGGGAGAGAGAGACACACACAGCATGGGGAGAGAAACAGGGAATAGAGGGGAGAGAGAGACAGGCAATGGAGGGGAGAGAGAGAGAATGGGGGAGAGAGACACACACAGCTAGGGGAAAGAGAGAGGCACACACACAGCATGGGGAGAGAGAGACACACAGAGAGTGGGGGAGAGAGACACACACAGCATGGGGAAAGAGAGAGGCACACACACAGCATGGGCAGAGAGAGAGACACAGCATGGGAGGAGAGAGCGACACACACACAGCATGGGGAGACAGAGAGAGAGAGAGACAGAGAGAATAGGGGGGAGAGAGACAGAGAATGGGGGAGAAAGAGACACACAGATAATGGGGAGAGAGAGACACAGAGAATGGGGGAGAGAGAGACACAGAGAATGGGGGAGAGAGAGACACAGAGAATGGGGGAGAGAGAGACAGTGAATGGGGGATAGAGAGACACAGAGATGGGGAGAGAGACACAGAGGGAGAGAGAGACACAGAAAATGGGGGAGGAGACAGAATGGGGTAGAGAGAGAGAGACACAGAGAATGCGGGGAGAGAGACACAGAGAATGGGGGAGATAGACACACAGAGAATGGGGGAGAGACAGAATGAGGAGAGAGACCGAATGTGAAGGGTGGAACAAGAATGAAGGGATGGGAGGGGGAATGGGGATGGGAGAGGTCTGAGAATGAAGGGAAGGGGGGGAGAGAATAGGCTGTGTCTGTGTGAGGGGCAGAGAGACATAAAGGAGACATAAAGCGCAGTTGATGTAATTTGCTTTATAAATATTTTTTTAAATGTGTCACGGTTTTTACTTTTGTAAATCTGGTCACCCTATTCATGTACTGTGTAATCATTATACCCTGCCCTTTGTTATTCATGTACTGTATATAATACAGGAAAAGTGAGCGCAAACCCAAATAATATCAAAAAATTATTAAAATGTGGAAAATAATAAATATCACCAAGAGGAGACGCAGATGGTGTGAGGAATTTCTCAATCCCTCAATGGAACATCTGGAGTGGTACACAAAGCGCAGGGACTCCTCTCACAGGTGGAAAAGTTTTTTCACAGGAAATCAGGTAGTAATGTATGCAGCATATGTTGAAAAGAAAAAAAAATATATAGTGCAACACAGTTTAATGAAAAAACAAAACTAGAGCAAGGAGCTTCAGTTCACTCATATGTTCCAGGAATAAAAAAAGCGGTTTAACCACTCAGGGTTCTAAACGACACAGCTCTGCTTAGCTCTAATCAGCTCCACTTGTGTCTCTCACTTCCGCATTCGAGCGGAGTCTGACGTCACGGACCTTCACGTCACTCCTCCAATAGCAAGGTAGGAATTTTCCGGCTTCTTTGTCAGCATCAGTGCGAGGTCTTCAGCGGGGAGACACAGGGAAACGAGCTGACAGCACAGCAGAGGATCTGGATGGCTTCACGGGTCGAAGGGTTATTGTATATAGCCTAAGTCCCGTCTGGTCCCATGTCTGCCCCGACTCTGGCTGCAGCAGCGTCTAGCAGTGGAGGCTGGGGTAGAGCGTGGTGAGGCTGCTGCAGGCGAACCGGTCGCTGGAGTTTACCGGTGGCTCCCTTTGCAGGGCGCCGCCATCTTGGCTGCTATCACGCATGCACAAGATGATGGGCAGGCGCAGTGATAATGTGTGAGGCGGCCAGCACACAGGAGCTCCCCGCATGGGGAACTACAATCCCCAGGATGCCTAGAGGCAGAGACACCATGTGACCAGCACAGCAAATAGCACACTAGTATTCACTGCACCAGGGAATAGATACATTTCACGCATTGACAGCCACGCCAGTCAGAGTTGAGACAAGGTCAGGGTAGGTGGTATGTGCAGCGTGTCTGTGGCACCTGAAATAGGCCAGAGACACCCTTGTTAGGCCCCAGCTAAGCCCCGACTCCTCTCAGCTTGTGGTTGCTGCAGGGACAGGCCCATAGATAGGGACACTGCCCCTGTAATACCAGAGTGAAGGACATAGACAGCACGCGGCTGCGCTCTGCCATCAGGTGGTCTGGGACCAGATCGCCAAATACAGAAAGAGACATTTTACATGGTGGACCCGTCCACGCGGGACACCACCCAATGTAGAGGCTGAGGATTCGCGGATACCTTTCTTGGATCTGTGGATCCCATCTTACAGCATCGGCGCGCCCGGGTGTTGGAGCACCCGGCAGATACCTCACCTCACCATGTGCACCAACTATACACATGCTAGTGGGGCAGCGCTGTCTCACACACTTGGGTTGATGATTGACTCTATGGCCACCAGGGTGGTTGGGTGCCCAGGAGCACCTCAGTGTTTTGGGGTAAACTCTATCTGGGGTGTTGACACGGTGTGAGGTACGGCCCTGCGAGGCCTGAGTGCAACTGTAAATATACATAGGTGTTCAGTATTCTTCAGCATGCAGTAAAGCTGTTATATATAAGCAGTGTTCGACAAACCTATACATTTGCTCGCCCCGGGCGAGTGGATTTAACATCGTGGCGAGCTCCTATTGGCCCAAGCAGCACTCGTATGGTACTAGGTGGCGAGTAGATTTTTTTGTGTGGCGAGTAGATTTTTTGGTGATTTGTCGACCACTGTATATAAGTATACTGGAACCAGGGTCACGTATGATGTATGAATAATCCCAGTTAGCTTAACTCATGTCTTACCTCTTCCAAAGCATCACAAGTCCTGATTGTCGTTCTTAACTTTATTGCAGAAGTAGAAAACAAAGGGTACTTGAAGGTGTGGTGTGAGTAGAGAGTGCTTCTATATCTGAATGTTTGCGTGAGGTTAGACTATGGTAAGACAGAAAGGACTTGTCAGGGGTAGTTGCAGACAGGTCCGTACTCTCTGTGTTCTTGGGTCCAGTATTATAGTACCTCTCATTTTTTTACTGGGCAGAGTATCCAAATACAGGACAGTCCAGTTCAATACCGGACACCTGGCAACCCTAGACATGCACATTGATTGGTAATGTTTAGTGCATTTTTTTGTGAAGTTTGCCAATTTTGTCAATTATTTTTGTGAAAAGAGGGCAAATTTTTCATTTTTTGTTAACTTCAACTAACATTTGCGCACATCTCTAATCACCTCCCCTTCACTCACTAGACACAAGCCACCCAAAAAGGGTATCACCTCCCTTTCAATCACCCATGGCTCATAATTGACGGAGGCCTCGCATCAAACCTCCGGACCCCCTAAATTGATTATTTGATTTGTTTGTAGAATCTTATGTATACAATATAAAATCTGTATAGAAATATAGGGAACTCCTAGAGTTCGCTTATGGGAGCCATATTGGCTGTCATATACAAAAGGGGCCAAGTACTTTGATACATTGGTGTTCAGAGATGCAAAAATGAAAATTACATTCTTTTACTGCAAAATTGCTTTGATACATACACCCAAAACATTGAGATACATATTGAATTAATTTAACAACATATTGATGGCAATATGGAGTCTTAAAGCTTAGCACATAATACTTAAACATAACCATACAGACTGCAAATTACATATATTTGTTGTCATTCTTAAACAAACCACTATTACAAAACTAGATCATCAACTAGAACAATACTTACTGTTTTAGCAGTAGTACTATTATCAAGGTAATCTTCATGAGACAATAAAGACAAGGATGCTTGGTCCAGCTGTGAATAAACAAAATATAGACATTTCAGTGCTGTTGTATTCCTGCATGTACTATATATATAGATGCATCTGCTTAAATGGGCTCCATGTGTATGGATATTCCAGGCAAAAGGTGACAAATTGTGTGCTCATTTGCATGTCATTTCCTAGAATCCCTTGCTGCAGTGGGAGCACTGTATGCTGGGTGATAATGGTTGAAAGGCAGGGGTGCAGACCTGTCTAAGACATGTGAATGTGCTCACAGGTGATATTCTTTATTGGCTATATATATATATCACTTGTGAGCACATTCACATGTGCACATTCACATGTATATACACACACACACACACACACACACAGTTAGGTCTGGAAATAATTAGACACTAGACGACAGAGAAGCCCAATGCTACATCCAACATGACAGAAATACACAGTAAAATACTTATATATTCTCTTGAAATAGGGTCATTTCGTTTAACCCTTTGGGCAAAGCGTCTGTCATGTTGGATGTAGCATTGGGCTTCTCTGTCGTCTGTTGTATACATATGTCACGCTCAATAGCACTCCATTTTGACACATATACTGTACATATATATATTTTGTGGGGGCTCAGGGGTTTCCAAAAAGAGCTTGCTGGGGTTCTGTGTTTTGTTAACCCATTCTCAGCTGTTCCAGCTGGTGGAGGTTAGTGGCTCCTCCTTCCCAGGTTTTAAGCCCGCCCCTCCCCACTTCCCTAGTTTGCAAGTTCCTCAGTCTGCTGGATATAGACCCACTGTGGTCTTTTTCCCTCCTAATAGAGGTAAATGAGAATTTTAATCCTAATAGAGGTATATTAGTATTGTATCTGGTAGTGTTAGGACTTGCGAACAGGTGTCTGCCTTGACGTGGCTCGCAAGCTTACAACGCTTTGGCCAAAGGGTTAAACTAAATGACCCTATTTCAAGAGAATATATAAGTATTTTACTGTGTATTTCTGTCATGTTGGATGTAGCATTGGGCTTCTCTGTCGTCTGTTGTATACATATGCCACGCTCAATAGCACTCCATTTTGACACATATACATATATATATTTTGTGGGGGCTCAGGGGTTTCCAAAAAGAGCTTGCTGGGGTTCTGTGTTTTGTTAACCCATTCTCAGCTGTTCCAGCTGGTGGAGGTTAGTGGCTCCTCCTTCCCAGGTTTTAAGCCCGCCCCTCCCCACTTCCCTAGTTTGCAAGTTCCTCAGTCTGCTGGATATAGACCCACTGTGGTCTTTCTCCCTCCTAATAGAGGTAAATGAGAATTTTAATCCTAATAGAGGTATATTAGTATTTTATCTGGTAGTGTTAGGACTTGCGAACAGGTGTCTGCCTTGACGTGGCTCACAAGCTTACAACGCTTTGGCCAAAGGGTTAAACTAAATGACCCTATTTCAAGAGAATATATAAGTATTTTACTGTGTATTTCTGTCATGTTGGATGTAGCATTGGGCTTCTCTGTCGTCTGTTGTATACATATGCCATGCTCAATAGCACTCCATTTTGACACATATACATATATATATTTTGTGGGGGCTCAGGGGTTTCCAAAAAGAGCTTGCTGGGGTTCTGTGTTTTGTTAATAATTAGACACTGACACCATTTTCATAATTTTGGCTCTGTACGCCACCACAATGGATTTGAAATGATCCATTAGAAGTGCAGACTTTCAGCTTTAATTCAAGGTGTTGAACAAAAATATCGTATGAAACGTTTAGGAATTGAAACCATTTTCATACAAGTCTCCTTATTTTAGGGGCTCAAATGTAATTGGACAAATTAACACAATCATAAATAAAATGTTCATTTTTAATACTTTGTCAAGAATCCTTTCCAGGCAATGACTGCATGAAGTCTGGAACGCATGGACATCACCAAACGCTGGGTTTCCTCCTTTGTGATATTTTGCCAGGCCTTTACTGCAGCTATCTTCAGTTGTTGTTTGTTCGTGGGTCTTTCTGCCTTAAGTTTTGTCTTCAGCAAGTGAAATGCGTGCTCGATCGGGTTGAGATCAGGTGATTGACTCGGCCATTGCAGAATATTCCACTTCTTTGCCTTAAAAAAATTCTGGGTTGCTTTCGTAGTATGTTTTGGGTCATTGTCCATCTGTAAAGTGAAGCGCCGTCCAATCAACTTTGCTGAATTTGGCTGAATCTGAGCAGACAATATATCCCTATACACTTCAGAATTAATCCGGCTTCTTCTGTCTCCTGTCACATCATCAATAAACACTAGTGACCCAGTGCCATTCTAAGCCATGCATTCCCATGCCATCAAACTGCCTCCACCGTGTTTTACAGATGATGTGGTATGCTTCGGATCATGAGCCGTTCCAAGCCTTCTCCATATTTTTTCTTCCCATCATTCTGGTACAGGTTGATCTTTGATAATCTGTCCAAACAAAAATGCTCTTCAAGAACTGGGCTGGCTTTTTTAGATATTGTTTGGTGAAGTCTAATCTGGCATTTCTATTCTTGAGGCTTATGAATGGTTTGCACCTTGTGACTGGCTGCACCTGATCAAGTAGAAACCTCGTGCAGCCTCAAACAGCTCCTGTCACGCGCTGACACCTGGTGTCTGTGTCTCACACAGCCTGTGTGACTTGTCCTCCGTCACTTCTTAGTTCTCAGCAGGGGGAAAGTCAGCTGGCTTGGCTGTATAGTTCCTTAAGGCTGCTACGAGTCCAGGGGCTCCTCGTGTCTCCACCCGTGCGTGATGACATCACCACGTCCCTTGGGCCAGCTGACTTTCCCATTGCCGAGAACTAAGCAGTGACAGAGGACAAGCCACACAGGCTCTTTGAGACACAGACACCAGGCGTCAGCATGTGACAGAAGCTGCTTGAGGCTGCACAAGGTTTCTACTTGATCAGGTGCACTCAGCATTTGCCGGGCTCTCTCTACCCCATTGATGACACCCCACAGAGATTTCTCTCCCATGAATGTGTTTTTTTAAATCTTCTAAGTATATCTCTATGGGACTGCTCTTGCTTAATAAATTTACCCTGATTTTTACACAGATTTATGCTATGGAGCTTGCGCTTCTCTGTGTTTTGTGTTTTTAGAATACAGTGGATGGCTATACCACTCTTCTGAAGCTGCAAAGTGCTTCATAGGACTGGTTTGTTGGACTTTGAACCTCTCTGGATTATTCATCAAGGGGGACTACTGGGACACATCCTCTGTGGTTTAAGTTACATTTTTTATAATTGTTTCACTGTTTATTATATATTTATTCTGAATATCATTTGACTAAGGGTACACTAATTAATTATTTACGTATTAATAGTTTATTCACTTTTATATACAGATAATGACCATAGTAAGTTAATAGTTAATCAAGTGTTTAGTGTAATTTACACAGTATATACTGTAGGGTAATTTTGGGGCCCCGGGCGGAGAAATCTCAAGAGATTGTCATCCAGGCTCAACCATTTGCGAGGGAGTGAAATTATAACAGAGCTATTCCTTTGTAGAGTATAGAACGCCTCTAAATGACTCTATTTCTAGAGATTTATGCATTAACCCCATTAGTGTCAAGGGTGTTTGATACCTGCATGGCAACACACATTTTCAAACTTTGGTATACATTTGATTAAGTAAGATTCCTGTGATCAGCTTCATATGTACCTATGAAAACTATATATTCCTTTTTTCAGCACAAGTTGAGCTTTTCATTGGTATCTGTCAGGTCACATTTAGATGAATGAGACCGCTTTCACATATCATTCAGAGCAGGATAAATGAACATATAAGCAGGTGCTGGGGAGAGTAATATGATAAGGATCAGAAAGGTTCCCCCTATTATTAGCACTCCATGCTGGATAGTAGTAGATGGACAGTAATAGCCCAACAGTATATTACTGCAAGTCGGTCTATTGAACCAGAAGAACCGGAATGACCAAAATAATAAAGTTTTATTCATTTCAAATAAATGTTAAAAACATACACGGTATGCGATATTAAAAATCCCCATTGTAGAGTGGCTAATAGAGCAGCAAACAAAGGTAAGTATATCTATCTGGGATAAATTCAAACTGCTCTATATTATCATCCAATAAATCCGCATCAATTGCTGCTCAGGTCAGCAGAATGTCTATGGCATATGTATATCACAAGTATCAATGAGAGGCTGTGAGGAGTACCAGGTATATATTGAAAGTATTCCACCAAAGGCCAGATAGTATATATATATCTCATAGTCATCAGGTAGCAACCAAAATCAATATCACAGTCAATTGTTGCACAGTATATCTGGTGACAGAGCAGATGCAGGATGGTGCAGTCAATTGGTGTAGTCAGCTGTTGCATATATACGTAATACATACATATACCCATCAAGGGTATATAGCGTCTAATGAGTGGATTAGTAATCTTGATAATGCATTGCCAGTGTATCTCTCAATGGTATTATAACTGTGGAGCAGCATATACAATGGTGAAAATCAATGCACACCGCAACCTGCCACACTGGTAGAGTGTCCCACAATCTATGTAAAACCGCATGTATGTGTATAGAATTCTATATTAAAACGCTTAGTGGCATATATAGTATTGTATTGTATTGTATGTCTTTATTTATATAGCGCCATTAATGTACATAGCGCTTCACAGTAGTAATACATGTGGTAATCAAATAAATAACAGATAATATAAATAACAGATCATGGGAAAAAGTGCTTTAGACATAAAAGTAACATTTCGGAAGAGGAGTCCCTGCTCCGAGGAGCTTACAGTCTAATTGGTAGGTAGGTAGAATGTACAGAGACCGTAGGAGGGAGTTCTGGTAAGTGCGTCTGCAGGGGGCCATGCTTTATGTATCATGTGTTCAGAATATCCACAGTGCTATTCATATGCTTCTTTAAGCAAGTGTGTCTTAAGGTGTGTCTTAAAGATGGATAGAGAGGGTGCTAGTCGGGTACTGAGGGGAAGGGCATTCCAGAGGTGTGGGGCAGTCAGTGAAAAAGGTTTAAGGCGGGAGAGGGCTTTAGATAAAAAGGGGGTAGAAAGAAGACATCCTTGAGCAGAATGCAAGAGTCGGGATGGTGCATAGCGAGAAATTAGGGCTGAGATGTAAGGAGGGGCAGAAGAGTGTAAAGCTTTAAAAGTGAGGAGAAGAATGGAGTGTGAGATGCGGGATTTGATTGGAAGCCAGGAGAGGGATTTCAGGAGGGGAGATGCTGAGACAGATCTAGGAAAGAGTAGAGTGATTCTGGCAGCAGCATTTAGGATAGATTGTAGGGGAGACAGGTGAGAGGCAGGAAGGCCGGACAGCAGGAGGTTACAGTAATCAAGACGGGAGAGAATGAGGGCCTGAGTCAGAGTTTTAGCTGTCGAGCAACAGAGGAAAGGGCGTATCTTTGTTATATTGCGGAGGAAAAAGCAACAAGTTTTAGAAATGTTTTGAATGTGAGGGGCGAATGTGAGAGAGGAGTCGAGTGTGACCATTAGGCAGCGTGCTTGGGCTACTGGGT
This sequence comes from Ascaphus truei, assembly GCF_040206685.1. Lineage (NCBI taxonomy): Eukaryota > Metazoa > Chordata > Amphibia > Anura > Ascaphidae > Ascaphus > Ascaphus truei. Next base: position 112,018,878 of record NC_134485.1, on the reverse strand, counting down.
GAATGATTGTAGTTCCAACAGTAATGTGGAAGGAGGTAGTAGGGCCAGGTTTGGTAGGAAGTATGAGGAGCTCTGTTTTAGCCATGTTGAGTTTAAGGCGTCGGAGGGCCATCCAGGATGATATAGCAGAGAGACATTCAGAAACTTTGGTTTGTACAGCAGGTGTAAGGACAGGTGTTGAAAAGTATATTTGTGTGTCGTCGGCATAGAGGTGATAATTAAACCCAAAAGATGTTATTAGGTCACCTAGAGAGAGTGTGTACAGAGAAAAGAGAAGAGGTCCCAGGACAGAGCCCTGGGGTACCCCCACAGAGAAATCAATAGAGGAGGAGGAGGTGTTAGCAGAAGAGACACTGAAAGTACGATGGGAGAGGTAGGATGAGATCCAGGATAGAGCTTTTTTCCGAATACCAAGAGTATTGAGAATGTGGAGGAGAAGAGGGTGGTCCACTGTGTCAAATGCTGCAGAGAGGTCGAGTAATATGAGCAGAGTGTAATGACCTCTGTCTTTGGCAGCATGGAGGTCGTCAGTTATTTTAGTGAGGGCTGTTTCGGTGGAGTGAGCAGTGCGGAAGCCAGATTGTAGAGGGTCTAGGAGAGAATAGGTATTGAGAAAATGGAGCAAGCGAGAGAATACAAGACATTCAAGGAGTTTAGAGGCAAAAGGCAGGAGGGAGACAGGTCGATAGTTAGAAAGACAGGTAGGGTCAAGCTTGCTGTTTTTGAGTAATGGTATGACTGTTGCATGTTTGAAGGAGGATGGAAAGGTTCCAGAGCAGAGGGAGGAGTTAAAAATGTATGTGAGCGTAGGGATTATAGTATGAGCAAGAGGTTTTAGGAGATGGGAGGGAATGGGGTCAAGAGGGCAAGTAGTAGAGGGAGAAGAGGCGATCAACAGCGACACATCCTCCTCTGAGACAGTGGAAAAAGAGTCAAGGAAGGCAGGAGGAGAGTTAGGAAGAGGTGTAGGATGGGAGGAAGAAACAGAGGGGATGTTCTGCCATATGGATTCCACCATTTCCTTAAAATAGTCAGCAAAGTCCTGAGCAGAGATGGAGGAAGGAGAGGCAGCTGAGGGTGGTTTGAGTAGAGTATCAAAGACAGAGAACAGTCGGCGTGGGTTAGACTTGTGCATATTGATTAGTGAAGAAAAGTAGGCTTGTTTAGCTTGCGAGAGGGCAGAGTTGAAACAGGATAGCATAAATTTCTAGTGAAGGAAGTCTGCGAGAGTGTGAGACTTCCTCCAGAGGCGTTCAGAGGAATGAGTGGAGGAACGCAGCATGCGTAGTAAATTAATAGATCTAAGATTGCCTGCACATAGATAGTTATCACATAAGTATAATATAGATGTAACAAGGAGAGACCACGGCGGGTCATATGTGCAAAAAACGCTGCCGCTGAAACAAGCCTGACTGCTGCCTGAGTCGATGGATGTCGCCACTTCGGATGACGTCACATGCGTGACGTCCTACGTATCCCTAGGTCAGTTACTGTCAGGTCAGTTAAATATCATAGCTACTTGCTTTGAAAAATTGTGGATGGTGGAGACAGGCTTCATAGGACAGTGAAAAAGAAGGGGAGATTGGTTGTTATAGGAAGGGTAGAGGTGAGGGAGGCCAACAGCAGTGTCCTGACAGGTTTTGGGGGGTATGTAGGGGTCCCATTGTTGATGGAGGAGATGTAGGGTTACATAGGTGATGTGAAGATATAGGGGCAAGAAACAGTCCAACTATTGTTAGAAATTGAAAAAAAAAATTTTACTTTCCCTAATAGAACCTCAAAGAGAATATATTAACATAAAATAGATCTTTCATTTCATTAAAACACACAAATGGAGTCACACTCACAATGTTGTGGATAAAAAACAGCTTTCACCTGGGAGCATAGCACAGAACACAGAGCGAGTGATGGTTGCAGCTTCATCTCAGACACCGACTCTACGTGGCCTCCTAGCACCGCCCTCATTAGATGACATCACTAGGAGTCTCGTACAGCACATCCTTCTCTGCTCTAGTTTTGGACAGATACTCTTTGCTTTCCCAGGGATTAACCCTACGTGTTTTGCTAAACCTTCCTCAGGAGTGATTTATAGTGTTGCCAGGTGGCTTGTCCAAAAATACTTGACACAATACTTGACCCCCATGTCACCCGAATACATATAAAAAATAACCCCACGCCCCCCGAATACATATAAAAAATACTCCCACGCCCCCGAATACATATTAAAAAATATCCCCACGCCCCCCGAATACATATAAAAAATACCCCCACGCCCCCGAGAACATATAAAAGGTACTCCCACGCCCCCCAAATACATATAAAATATATCCCCACGCCCCCGAATACATAAAATATACCCCCACCTCCCCAAAACATTATAAAATATACCCCCACCTCCACAATACATTTTAAAAATACCCCCACCTCTCCAATACATTTTAAAAATACCCCCACCTCCCCAATACATTTTAAAAATACCCCCAACTCCCCAATACATTTAAAAAATACTCCCACCTCCCTAATACATTTTTAAAAATACCTCCGCCTCCAAAATACATATAAAATATACCCCCACCATCACCACAGCTCATCCTGGCCCCCCATCATCATCTCCTCAGCTCACCCTGGCCACCATCATCTGAGCTCATTCTGGCCCCCCATCAACTCACCTCATCCTGGCCCCCCATCACCTCACCTCATCCTGGCCCCCCATCACCTCATCCTGGCCCCCCATCACCTCATCCTGGCCCCCCATTATCTCACTTCACCCTGGCTCCCCAATACCCCCCAAATTGTGTCCTTACCTTATTGCCAGGAAGGACAGAGACTTCTCTGGGCCGCCGGGGTGTGGGCTCCATCCCTGCTGTCCTCTGATTGGCTCTCCGCTCCTCCAATCAGGGACAGGCTGCACAGACACTCCCACAGTGCTCCTGCCCGGCCACCGTCCGCCCCCACCCCCAGTTCCACTTCCAGCCCTCTGCCTTAACGCCGCCCTCACGCTTGCACTGCCAGCCCTCGGTCACAAAAAATGGTAATACCGGACACACACGTGTCCGGTATTACCTCCAATCTTATACCGGACTGGCATCGGAATTACCGGCCTGTCTGGTTCAAAACCGGACACCAGGCAACCCTAGTGATTTAGTGGAAAACAATAACAATAGCGCTCAAAACAAACCCAAAATATGATAATAATAATAATGATCACTATTGTGACAGTGGTAATGTGATAAATACAATCAGTGCAAAAACAGTGATAGTGCACGTGCCTATTTAAAGTGCATATATAAGGTGAAAAAACCTCAAAATAAACTACAACCCTTGAAAAAAGACTGTTTCACTTGTCTTCTCATGGATAGTTTTCAAAGCGTCAGGGGAGTTCGTCTCGAAGTCATAAAAAATAGAAAAACATATCATAGTGCAAAAATGTTTAAACAGTGAAAAAAGTGAAGTTTCTTCCAAAATGACTACTCACATTTTAAGTAGTCAATTTAGACAGTCATCCAACTTAAGGGGTGGATGCGCCCTATGTGTAAACAACAGCCACCAATCACAACCTCCAAGGGAGAAAAAAGAGAGAGACCATATAGTGTAGAGGTAATGCAATTATATTGTCAAAACATGATTCAAGGCTTACACATCATACGGTCGATGTGGGCACTCATAGGTAGCTGTTGGTGGATAGCCCAGCGGCTCGCGATTCCTCTGGGTATCTGGTCACCTCTGCTCTCTCTGGAGACACTCGTATTCACACCGGAGCTTTCATCCCTTCACTTCTGGTACGCCGAGGGACTCGCAGGCTCCCGCTGCGTCACTTCCGGTGCGCCTAGGACTTCCGGATCGGATGGTAACAGTGAATTGCAAGTGCCTCCCTTCTCGTGGCTGTTGGACTGGAACACTCTACGCGTTTCATCGCTCTCTCTGGCGACTTCCTCAGGTGTGAATACGAGTGTCTCCAGAGAGAGCAGAGGTGACCAGATACCCAGAGGAATCGCGAGCCACAGGGCTATCCACCAACAGCTACCTATGAGTGCCCACATCGACCGTATGACGTGTAAGCCTTGAATCATGTTTTGACAATATAATTGTGTAGCCCTGCATAATAATGACTGCATACATCTTCCCTGTTGGCAGTAAGTCCTGGTAAATACAGGCCTGCCCACAGTAGTTATGGAGGTTTTCCCTCACACCCTAGTGTGGTGCCCTGTGTAAGGAAGGGAGTGGCTGTATACTCTGAGTCCCTGGATAGTGACCTCAGAGATGCGCCTGCCCCTGGAGTATAAAGGGCACAACACTGACAGTTAGTGTTGTTGTTGGTGAAGAAATAGTAACCCGAAGGTACCAAGAGGAAGAAGCACTTTTGTGACCCTAGTGCAGTAACTAGCAGTAGCAGAGTGATATAATAAGTTTGTATACGCCACACTGTGTCTAGGGACCTGGCACAGCGGTGATCTCCCTAGGAGAAAGGGAATCTCACTTCAATACGGGAGGGCGTACCTGGCAAAGAGACATCACGGAGAGATGTGCGGCTAGAGCCGGCAGCTGCATGGGGCAGTCTGCTACATCCCTGTATTCAATAAAGATGTCCTTGAGAAAAAGAACCCCACTGTGTGAGTGTGAGATTACTCAACAGTGGATGGCACCAAGAAGGAGTTCCTCACCAGGACCATCTCCCTGCGGAAGCACAGATCCTGATGAGGTGGAGGCGCTGCACATGAAGTAAGTTGGACTCGCACCCACTACCTCAGCTACCTGTCCTGATGACATCCCCTAATAACACCAAGCGGGAGACTCAAGAGTCCTGTTACTTGCAGGTGCACCAACACACACGCCTTGTAATGGGGGACTGGTTAGACTACACGGGCCAATATGAGATTGGGTGGGTCAGGCCAGAGGGAACACCCGTTACAATTGGAGGCGCTGCTGAGATACCTGTCAACAGGACAGGCTTTTGCTAGGCACACATTAGGAAAGAGAGAAGTGTCTGCTGCCACTTTGTGCTGCGTGGGACGGAGCCAGGGGTAGTCAGGGAGATGCTGGAGCTGCATGCCGCAAAGACGCCTTGGGATCCGTAAGGGGTTAGTGAGTCTGGAGCCGGGGGCTATTGCTGTTCTAGTCGCCTTGAGGTAGTGCTAGCGGGGGACGCCTAAGGGGTAAACTGGTAACTGAGAGCAGGAATTCTGGACGGGTCCACACTAGGCTAGCCAAAAGTAGGTCGACGCCCAAAGTACTGCATGGAAGAGCCAGAGTACTCTAGTCTCCATTCCAGATCACTTACCAAGGAGCACAGACTGGAGGAACGTGTTACAGTAGACACAGAAAGAGTGAGCCTAGCCTGAGGTAGTGCAAACACGAGTCAGATCTACGTTAGGTACACAAGGTGGTGCACAAGGCATGTTTATTGTACAGATGTGGTAGCTGCCCCGCAGAGCGGAGCTCCACGTACAGAAAATCGGTGTTCAACGATCACGAGAGAACTGTCGGAATGGAGGATCTGTACAGAACAGAAGGTCCAGGATGGCAGGGTGAGCGAACTGTCGGAATGGAGGATCTGTACAGAACAGAAGGTCCAGGATGGCAGGGTGAGCGAACCGTCAGAATGGAGGATCTGTACAGAACAGAAGGTCCAGGATGGCGGAGAGAGAGAACCACGAGAATGGAGGATCTGCATAGAGCAGAAGGTCCAGGATTGCGGTCAGACGAAGAACAAGCTACAGAAGAGACTTTTGTGAGTTTGTTATGGAATGGCGTGAAAGCCGTGGCTGCGCCGTGTTTGTCGTGTTTTTGTTCTCTGGATGATACCCCTGAGAATAATGAGCAGGACAGTGTGCTTCGATGGGAGGAACGAAATGGACTTTGTTATACCTCAATTAACAAACAGCCAGATGCTGCCTTCAATGAAAGAAAGGACAATGCTTACCAAGATGGCGGTTCCCGCTTCCCCGGGACGCCGCGTGGGCATGCTGCAAAAAGTCTTGCAACTTTGCAGTCTGCTAAATGTTGGCCAGGATTGGCGCCAACCAGAAAACTCCACCCCGCTGAGGAGTTTGGCGCGAAAGCTGGAGCCGCGCCCTCATGGACTATGACTCACTCCGCACCTGTGCTGGGTCAGCCTACAAGTCTACGAGACATCCCCCTAGTTTCAACCAGGGGGAGTGGTTTGCGGTTACACCGGATGTCGACAGAGAAAATGGGAGGAAGGGTTGCTACATCAGCCCATGCCTTTCAGTTGCGAAGAGCCATTGATCAGTATAGACCTCTGAAACGAGTGCCTCCGCTGGTAAAGATGGCTGAAGCTGCTGACAAAGTGGACCAAGGTCCTGTGATTTCCACTCACCCTTATTCGGCTCCAGGAGGCTTCCTGATAATCCGTGTGGAGGGTGTGGAGACTGTGGCGTGTCTTTGCCTGCAGTGCAGACTGCCGGGCGGAGCCGTGGGCAGCGAGGCCCGATGCCCCCACTGCGGACTGCAGTATATGTGGCCAATGACCACATTCGTACCGGTGCAGGCTGTGGGAGTGGCCGGGAATGTCCCGATTCCAAGAGAAGAACAGCCGGGAGCTCTCTGGAACAAGAGTGCCAGTCCCGCAGAGTCGGAGCCATCATTAGTGCTTCCGATAGAGAAATCCAGTCATCGGAGAGGTGATCACCGAGGAGCCCATCGACGGTCTCCTACTGGGATGCCTCGGCCGAACGGCAAACTGGAATCCTCGGACGAGGAGTGTGCAAGGCTGGCGAGTAAGACGGTCATCAGACGAGACTGTCATACCATTGGTACGCCATGGAGGGATGAAATTCCTCGTGGTGTGGAGACGTGGAGTCGAGTGTCTCCCGTACCGCGACCTCCCGATCGCCGGAGTCCCACTGCCGTGGTGACTAGTGGATCGGAGGCGGGTCGATCAACCCCGACCCTGCGAGGTACTAAGACAGCGTGCCTGTTGCAGAACCGAGGGGAGGAAGAGCCGGAGGAGCGAGTCCAGAGCCAGACTGGATCGCGCAGCAGACGGGCGTTGCCGGATGTCCTGGTAGAGGAAGAGATCTCGATTGGGGATCCATCCCAAGATGGCGTCGCAGCACGTGCGTGTGCGGAGGTGGTTCAGGCGGACCAGGGAGGCCCCGAGTGGGAGATGGTGCCGCCTCTGAGGTCAAGCAGCGGTAAACGATCCCCTACTACCAGGGGGAACGGATGTTTGAACTGCAACCCCAGAAGCTCCGCTGTTGAAGATAAAGATGGACTTTGTGGCGACGTTAAGACAGGTATCGCTGGAGAGCAGGTCGAAACCCTGTCAGTACCTACTGTTCGGTCCCGTCCCCAAACCCCGTCCACACCCAAGGTTAGCCCCAAAGCCCTAGTTAAAGCCCCTGTACCCGTCACTATTTTATTTGGGTCCAGTTCCAGCTTAGGGTTGTCCGGGGAGTCACGGGGTCCTTCCGATGATCGGACTGGAAGCCTGGACTTGGGTACGTCGGATGATGGGTCGGAGGGAGGAGGGAGTATGTCCCGGCAAGTGTTGGTATCCAGCGATTGGCCTAGTGGGCTTAGTATTACAGTACGAAACACCTCTCAGTATAAAAGGGTTAATGAGAGATCTGAAGGTACATCTGGGGTGTCTTCTGGTGGGCCTGATGAGGAGTCCATAGAAGAAAGTACAGACCCTAGCTCCGAGGAACGGAAGGAGACTAGGTGGTGGGCCCCATTGTACGAGGGGTATGTACCATGGTTCGACCGTACCCGCTTTATTTTAGAGAGAGAGGGGGTGGTTGATCACTGGTGGGCTGCCGGTGACTTTGACGACGAGTCATACCTTAGGGCCCTAAGGGTAAGGTGGGATCGGATCCAGGCAGGCCTTGTTATTCCTAAGGGGTCCGCAGGGTTGGATGATCCGGTAGAAACGGATGAGCCCCTGTCATGGGTGTTGCCCGGAGCGGCTGGGCAAGGTGGCTTGACCAGGTCGTGTCGAGCTGAACGGGCGATTGCGGTGAAGTATAGGAAGTCCCATGGGCTTGATTACCCTTACGTCCCTGAACCTCTAATGCGAGAGATAGAGGAGAATAGGGAGAGATGGCTCAAAACTGATATACAGTATTATATCGTGGAGAGAGGGGGAGCCATAAAAGGGATACAGGCTGAGCAGAGGGTAGCTCAACTGATGAGGGTATGGAAGATAGGGCGCAGTGTATATATGCATAAGGTAGTATACTGCAATGAGCGAGGAGTACCCAGAGAATACAGCGTGACTGTACATGATGCCGCGGGGCGAGAGGTGAAGAAGCCAGATCCTCGGCATTATTATTGAGTATCCAATAGAGTGGTCTGTTGTTTTCTTTAACGCTCCCTGCTGGTCAGTGAGTGTACTGGGCTTACATTATTATGTTCATGTGATGATGTTTGCTATGTTATTTGTGTGTTCTTTTGCAGTGTTTCCTGGCGCAAGGTACACCAAATTTAGGTCCCAGCCGGGACGGTGGGTATCAACCAGGGGGAGTATGTAGCCCTGCATAATAATGACTGCATACATCTTCCCTGTTGGCAGTAAGTCCTGGTAAATACAGGCCTGCCCACAGTAGTTATGGAGGTTTTCCCTCACACCCTAGTGTGGTGCCCTGTGTAAGGAAGGGAGTGGCTGTATACTCTGAGTCCCTGGATAGTGACCTCAGAGATGCGCCTGCCCCTGGAGTATAAAGGGCACAACACTGACAGTTAGTGTTGTTGTTGGTGAAGAAATAATAACCCGAAGGTACCAAGAGGAAGAAGCACTTTTGTGACCCTAGTGCAGTAACTAGCAGTAGCAGAGTGATAGAATAAGTTTGTATACGCCACACTGTGTCCAGGGACCTGGCACAGCGGTGATCTCCCTAGGAGAAAGGGAATCTCACTTCAATACGGGAGGGCGTACCTGGCAAAGGGACATCACGGAGAGATGTGCGGCTAGAGCCGGCAGCTGCATGGGGCAGTCTGCTACATCCCTGTATTCAATAAAGATGTCCTTGAGAAAAAGAACCCCACTGTGTGAGTGTGAGATTACTCAACAGTGGATGGCACCAAGAAGGAGTTCCTCACCAGGACCATCTCCCTGCGGAAGCACAGATCCTGATGAGGTGGAGGCGCTGCACATGAAGTAAGTTGGACTCGCACCCACTACCTCAGCTACCTGTCCTGATGACATCCCCTAATAACACCAAGCGGGAGACTCAAGAGTCCTGTTACTTGCAGGTGCACCACCACACACGCCTTGTAATGGGGGACTGGTTAGACTACACGGGCCAATATGAGATTGGGTGGGTCAGGCCAGAGGGAACACCCGTTACAATTGCATTACCTCTACACTATATGGTCTCTCTCTTTTTTCTCCCTTGGAGGTTGTGATTGGTAGCTGCTGTTTACACATAGGGCGCATCCACCCCTTAAGTTGGATGACTGTCTAAATTGACTACTTAAAATGTGAGTAGTCATTTTGGAAGAAACTTCACTTTTTTCACTGTTTAAACATTTTTGCACTATGATATGTTTTTCTATTTTTTATGACTTCGAGACGAACTCCCCTGACGCTTTGAAAACTAACCCTAGTGATTTAGCATACTAAATGATATTTGGTTCTTTCCCTATTTTTTTTTTTTAACTAAGGTCATTTGGAACTGTGTATATTTAGATTACATATTGGTATATATGTACATATATATGTAAAACATCAGAAATATATGTACATCTCATGCACATGCGGCCCCTGCAGTATATCATGTTGCCACCACTGCTTTGACTGTAGACTGTGATAATTATTTTAGTAAAGAAGATAGGGGAGAAAAAATATATCTTAATTGTCTGTGTCCAATGTGTCATTCTGCTTAATTAGCGTGACTGCAGAAGATGCTTGTTTTGTGCCAATTATATTTTTGTTTTCACAAGTCTGCCATCTTGAGACCTTAATTGGTATTGTTGTGATGTAGCAAAGTTAACGTTTATGAGCAGTAAGACAACCAAGAAGTTAACCTTGTTACTGTACTTTATAAACGTATTATTCTGTTTGGCTCTGGCAGCGAGGGACGGTGTCATAAAAAGTTATCGTCTCATGGCTTTAAGTGGCAATTAAACAATTAAGAAAATGCATTTTTTTTGTTCAGGAACCAACTCTCCTTAGCTGTTTATATTAAAATGGCATGATGTGCAGTGTGATGGTTGCATGTGCTCAGGGAGGTCAATAGGGGTGATGGCTATCTCTCACTGACATCGGATCTGGAAGATCATACACAGACAGGGTACTGTATGTTTATCATTAAAGTCCACAAGAATTAAGAATAATTTGAGTTTTTTGCAACCTGTTGCTGTGTCACTTATAAGCATGTATAACCTGACCAGAATCGGTTGTCGTAATGTGAAAATTAGTAGAATACTGGGATGACACAACATATAATTAATTTCACTTTCAAGATTAGAAAGGGGTCTGTATACCTATGGGCCCGGCAAATTTCTCTTGGTACATAAGATGGGAGATAATTATACATTTTTGCTGCACCTAGATTAATATAGTCATATACCTGTGTCTGGTCAAGTGAAAGGGACAAATGGGTGACAGGACACACCCGTACAGGCCTGTGAAGGATCTTTCTCTCACACAAAAAATAATTGTGGGGTATAAGAATTTGTTTGAGACACACAAAAAGACATCTCATAAATTCTACCTCATGAGTCATGGGCCCTTGAGAGCCTACTGCAGAACGTTTGCTAGTAATGGATAGGTCTTTTTTACTCCTTTTTATTTTATACATTTTATAAATTGTTTGACCCTACAGTATGTACTAAAGTATATATAATTTTGTAATAATTTGTTTCTGTTAGAAGCACTGAATGCCTTTGTCATATTAAATCTAACATTTAATAAATAAGGTCTTTGAGCTCTAATTGAACCTACTACCTTTGAAGAGATTTCCTAAAAACACATTTAGCGAGAAAAAAAAAATATTTATATGTTTCTGTTAGAAGGGGGGTGGTATGACCCCTTAGGCATAGGTCCTTAAATCAATCTGGGTGGTGGCAGCAGGATTGGGGTATAGCGTGATGGTTTGGGGGATGTGATTAGTTATTTATAGTGCTCTGTTGAGAGGTTAACCCCTCACACACACACACACACACACACACACACACACACGGATTAGCGTGTACATTACAAGGATATACATGGTCAACCTTAGGCCTACTAGATTGACTTGGGAAAATTACTTTTGAAGTCATTAGTTGTACTTTACAACAACAAACCCTTACCTTTAAAATTAAGTTATTGGAGGCTTTATCATCTCTTGCCACATAAACACGTATGAAGACAGAAGTGCTGTACTGTCCCCTTAGTTCTGCAAGAGTTTGAAGAAAATTGAACCTTCTCTCTGACCATCTTCCATCACTTCCAATATTAGACTCCAGCACCGGCCAGCGGAAAGATGACTGCTTCAATATTTTCAGCAGTGGCTTTGCGTCAGCATGTTCTATTTCAGCTGGAATGTGATGTAAAAACAAAAAAAAAACATGAAGATCAAATAACATGTTCTGGGGTAGTGGGTCGCAACCTCTGCTGAAATACATCAGAAAAGCAGTTTTAACTTATATTTTTTATAGCATACATTACTACAGTACACCAGGGTGGGTGTCTGAAAACGCCAAAGCATTTTTTGTTTTATATTTGCCACCTCGAACAGTATTTCAGGCAGCAAATTAAAAAATGGTTTTTTTTTTAGAAAGGTATAATCTGAGCCTTGGGGTTACTGTGGCAATTTGCACCCCAAATAATGTAAATGAAAAATGCATTGCAGGTAAGGTACTGTAAAATCTGTCCCCCAGTAGGTGAAAGTTGCAGAAAGCTTTCAGTCAAACTGCTGAAGTTATTTAGGAGTTTACAAGTGGAAATTATTTTCTTAATCTTTTTGATGTCCGGACTGGGCGTAAGTGGAACGCTACAGAGAGAAATAAACATTTAACGTACATTGGAATACACACTACATTCACAAATTGAGACACTGGCAGTGGTTACAAGACATAGAACCAACTTTCCATAATAAGGGAGGAGTGGCTCAGTGAGTAAAGACATTGACTGGCCCTCAGTTTGAAGCGGGGAGCCTGGTTCAATTCCCGGTGTCAGCTTCTTGTGACCTTGGGCAAGTCACTTTATCTCCCTGTGCCTCAGGCACCATAAAACATAGATTGTAAGCTCCATGGGGCAGGGACCTGTGCCTGCAAAATGTCTCTGTAAAGCGCTACGTAAAACTAGCAGCGCTATACAAGAACATGCTATTATTATTAATAGTTTATAATAAAAGCTGTCTGTGAGTAGGTTTGCTAGCTATGAACTTCTTTAGCCCAGGTTCTGCTGAAAAGCTTTGTAATGCGGCAAACATAAGCTAAACAGGCAATTAGGGGAAGAAATAATATAGTTTAAAGTATGTGCGGCCTTTGATTACCTTTATTGAAAACGAATTACCTAAACTGCCAATCAATTTGTTCTCCTGTAATCGATTAGCAACAATCCCTTCCAGGGTTCACTTAATGGCCGCCTTTCAGTTTAAGTCAATACATCTGTCAATGTACTGTAACCAATCAGCTTATACGAAGGTAACTATTGTTTTAGTTTGCAGCTCAAACTGCTGGAATATTGGCCAACGAATTATAACAAACAGGAAGTGTTGCAAAGATCTTGCACTGCTGGTGAAATCTGTTAAAACCTGCTATAGAAATCAAAGGAACCTCATTATATTAAAATTAATTAAAAAATGGCATTACGTGTTGAATTTAAAAAAAATGTATTACAGTACGTATTATCTAACACTACAGAACTAATTTATTTCAAAGAAAACACACATGTAGGCTATTGCATGGATTGCTTCTTTAAAATGGATTTGAAGCAAAAGATGACACTGTGTGCTAATTTACGTCATTTCCCAGAATCCCTAGCTGCAGTGGAAGCATTGTATGATGAGATAATGGTGAAATGCAGGATTGCAGACCTGTCTGCGACATGTGAATGTGCTCACAAGGGATATTTTTATTTGCTGTAATATTTATCTAAAATTGACTGTACAAGTCTCACACTCACTAGAAATTCTCTTTGCATACATTCACAGTCCGGAATCTTTAGATAGGGCAGAAGTACTATATCACACCATATTTTCAGAGATTTAAAAAAAAAAAAAAAAAAAAAAAACACAAGCAATCAGCTCTTTATAAAAGTTTTTTTTTTTTTAAATATCAACAAAGTGGGCAATGCCAATTTCTTGATAAATTCACAAAAACAATAATGCAAACAATGACATGTTCACACATCTCTAGGCAACAAGATCAACACTCTAGGGACCTTTGTGATGTACCACAATATTCCCTGTGGTGCCAGCATCTGTTTCCAGAGATGATGAAATGCTGAAACAGCTTTCTCTTCTGTCAAAAGGAGGAAGGTCTCAGGTGTCATGTGATTACTGCAATGGTGATTACATGATCCAGGGAGCAGGAAGCCACTCTACACAATGACATCCATATTTTCCAAATTAAAAAGCTAGAGGAATTTATCAATATATGTTATCAACATGCAATCGAAAGAGCAAAGTACTGCATAAGAAAATAATGTTTAATACTTTAGTGGGACCTGATAAAATTATTGATGTAGTACAGTTTGGGAAAGGAAAAATCTAAGAGCACATACACAGTATTTACGTTTTTTGTTGATCATAACTTTAAAATCGGCGATGGTACCTGCAAAACAAAATTCCTAGTAGTTTGACACTTACTTTCATTCATACAGGAACGGTAAAAAATCTTTGCCTTTTGTACAGCCTCAGAATCTTTCCTCTTGCTTAAAGGTTTCTCTAGAAGTGCTACAAAATAAATGACAATAAGAACCGTTTTTTCATTTGTTATGTACAGTATATGACCATCAAACAAACTCTCATTGTGTATCCCTGATGAAGTCATTGCTATTGGCGAAACGCGTAGGAGGAGGAGCCTATTGAGGGTTACGATTCCATCTAACAAGGAAAGCAAACTATCCCTGTGAGCTCTGTGAAATCGTATCAGCCAACAACCAGCCTGAAGCAACGTGACACTAGCTAGCCTTTGAACTGTATCTCACACATACGGTGTGAAACCGGTCACTGGCGCCAAACTCGCAGCCCCACCCCATCTCAGGTCCGGAGAGGAGGAGTTAGCAACAGCCAGGCGCAGCAGCAAGCAGCCAAGGAGCAAGGCAGTGGGTCGACTGAGGAGACCACCCGGGAGACGACCACTCCAGCCCAGCAGCACAGCAGCGTGGTCGAGATCAATGAGCTGACACAAGCATCCCCCTCCACTCACCTGGTAAAGATCAGCCGGAAAAGATCCCGGGTTTATGCGGGAGAACAGCAGTTGGTTTACAACTACCATTGGCACATCGGCAGCAGTCACAGACTCAGCAGGCAAAGTATTTGTTTTTATTATTTTTCGTACAAATATTATGCAATTTCTTATTGTTCTGTTATAATATTGCTACTTTTTAATTGCAATTTATAAATATATATTTTTATTCATTGCTCTTTTACGCCTTCTTTCACTTTTTTTGTCTCTTTGAGGTATCTGCACACTAAGGATTGGTTATCCTTAATCAAACAGGCTGCATCAATTTTCAGCATTGAATAAGGACATTAGTTCCCCCCCTTCCCCCCCCCCCCCCACACACACACAAAGAGACTGGACTATATTTATATTAATATTGTTCAAATTTCTCATTGGCTGATATTTGACCCATCAGTAAACTCCTAATTGGGTCATGTCACACACATTTTTTATCTATTGATTGATATTTGATTTCAATTTGGATTTATATATTATATCATCTTTTTGAGGGACCTATCCTTAGCCACTCACACCTTTATATAAACAGCTATTCGAGGAGACTGATTACAGGTTCAGTCCTACACACTTTTATATCCACTATAGACTAACAATTTCCGTTAATCACCTAGTTTAAGTTGTATATATACTATGGAGTGAATACATCAGCGCACAAGTTTTTTCATTTGCATTCTCTCATACTGTTCCTTCATGGCTGCTGTTGTCCTAAGAGTTTAATATACAAAGGCATTCCAAATTGAATATACAGATACGATACTAGGTATTTTTTGCAAATCAAATATCTCTTGCAACTTTGATATGCAAGGCAGATGCTTCAGGCAAATTACCAAAAAAGGAAAACAATTACAAGCCCTAAGGCCCTTCTACATTTTTGTACACTTTAGTAATATTTGTCAGCAAATCAGCTCCCCCCCACCTCCCCCAGTAATGTAAATGTAAATATCAATTCTTAATGAATACAGCAATATTGGTTTACAATCTCAATGAAAGAGCTCATACATTTTTTTCCAAAAACCTTATTTATTAGCATATGTTGAATAGTAATAGCTTATGGGTCATTTCTATATACTTCGAAGCAGCCACCCAGGACATTTTACAATGATCTTCCCCATTGAAGCCTATCTGGATTTTCATCCAAAAACAGCCTGAATAGCCACTTCGGAGTGTATACAAATACCCCTAAATGTAAAATGTAATTTAATTTACTTACATAGAGATAAATGTGCATACACCCCTATGTAAGTCAATGTTAGTGGTTTTCATCTTGTTAGTTAAGAACTGTCTAGAGTTTACAAAATTATTTTTAAATATACTTATTATAAACGTATACTCTAATTTGGTTAGGGATTGAGTCCCTTGTCTACATTTAATTTATGAATATGACATTAGTTCACCTGAGGGGACTGGCCCTTTAAAGTGCATTCACAATTAGCCCATATTCAATATGCTATGACGTCTCTGGACAAGATTTTCCCATTAATTAAAGTGGAGCTGAGATCTACAGGAAAGTGGTGTGGCTTCACTGCATATTGAATAGGAGCCTTAGAACAATATATGTGAGCTGAAATAAATTTAAAACATTTCACTTTCCTTCTGTTTGCTTCTATTGCCCATCAGCCAAAACCTGTGTTCCATTTCACATTATACTGAACTGGTTGATTTGTAATATAAAGTACAGGCCACTTTTAACCCCTCAATGGTCCTGATGTCGTTTCCATAGAAATACTCCGCTTTATGCCAATGAAAAAAAAAAGATCTATAAACAAATGGTAATATCACAATGGATCCACCCTATAATGAACAGAATCAAATAGTGTATATCAAGCACAAACTGTGGGGCTTATGCAGAGAGGATCGAGATTAACAGGGAAAACGGCAATGAAATATCCACAAATTTGGGATATATTATGGCCGTATGCAGAAAGCGCCGTTACCTTCTTTTAGCAGATGGTAGTAAAATAGCCAAGTTTTCCTGGCTACCTGGAACACGCCAAAGTAAAGGGCAGAATGGCGCGTTCCAGCGCTTCGGTCCTTCTTGCATTGCACGCTAAAATAGCATGGCGCGTTCCAGGTACTCGCCACGAGTTTGCCGAGTTTTAAACCTCAGAAATTTTTTTAGGGCACTTTTAAAAATCGCGCCATTTTCTTCCGAGTTTCAGGATTTCTGGCAATTTTTTCGCCAGAAGATGGCGCTATTTCATTATCTATGCTCTCTGCATAAGCCCCTGTATCTCATCCGTACAGTTTCACTCAACATCATTTTCTTATTTAGCCTGAAGTTTCCACCATCTGTTTATTATCTTTTTTGTATATCAATGCTATTGCATTTTCTAACAACAACAAAAAAACATATGGCAATCTTGTTAGTTATAATTGAACTTTAGTACAATTCTGAACAAATAAAACTGACCCCAGTAAATATTTTAGTCAGTGTTCTTGGCTTAGTGCACCAATAAAGCTTGAGTTTGTTGGCTGGAGTTTGGAGTTTGTTTCCAAAAGGAAAATTAATTTAATGTAGATAAATAGAAAGTATTCAAGAAACATATATAAACATAATTCTGAATAAATGTATGTTATAAAACTTGAGACAGCAAGACCCAAAACTAGAACTTAACCCAGTGGTGCGCAATGGCAATGCGGCATCAAATGACGCCGCGGGGTGATGTGACGTAACCCCCTAGCAAGGAATCCGTTAAAGAATTAAAGAGTTGTAATAATAAGAAAGCATCAATGGAACACCACTGAGAATTGTTACCTAAAGTAATAAAAGTATTTTTTAAGTAATGTTGTAATGTTTTTGTCTGCCATGGCATAGACAACTTACAGCATATTCACTTGAATGGGCCTTCAAAAGCCATATTTACTAAGCAGTGCTGGAAGGTGTCTTATAGAGGGGAACTGCTTTTTTTTGGCAGCCCACTACAGGGGATTGCCCCTTTTCGATAACATTTTCTTTATTGCATTTCAAATTTAATTTTAAAGGCTTACTGTATGTAACAGGGAATGTCTTTTTTTGCCTGTCTTTCCCCGCCCTGTTATCCTTGTTATGTAAGTCCTGTTAGCTGCAGGCATACCTGGTTAAATATGTGGGCTCTTGACCCCCCTCATGCTCCTCCTATGAGTGATAGAAGTAAGGTGGTGACTCATGGCCTGTGTAAGCCTATCTGGTATAGGTATAGATCATGAGCCCGTCCCTTCTTGTTCCCCCTAGGAAGGAGTGGCCAATTTAGTTTAGTCCTGCTCCTGCTCTTGAAGAGAGAGGAAGTCCTGTTCCTGATCTGGAAGGGAGAGGAGGCAGAGAGCTGTCAGTCTCTCCTATGGCAGGCTGAGCGTACTCACCCTCAGCCTTTGGCTGGGGGAACATCAGATTCAGCCACAGAAGCAATGTAAGACCAGGGGCCATCACCATCCAGAGGTCTTAGAACCCTGTGTAGGTAGAGAGAGACAGAGGGAGGCAGGCCTGTAGAAACTGCCAGAACACAGTTCTGGCTGCCAAAATAAGTGCCAAAATTGTGTTTTCCGATGCATGGGACGATGGGCCCCTGAAAGTTGTGGTCCCTGGTGCAGCTGAACTGGTTGAACTGGCGGTATTTCCGCTCCTGACGTTTTGTTAAACAAGAACAAACATTATGTTTTCCGAATTAACGCCTGTCACCAAGGTAATTATATACGAACATAACAGCGGAAATTGAGTGCAGAATCTAAAGCATGCTCCATATCTGTTTTGTGTTAATGTACTTTTTTAAACATGGATGTCATGTATGACACTAAAATGCTAAGTGCATTGAGATTTGTTACAGATCCTTGTGACCTGCTTTTTACTGCTTTTTTTAAGAACTGGTTATTAGACATTTCTCTGCCAAAATGTATGTCACAGAGTGCCACAGACATTTTGTTACCAAGGTCATGTGAAATCTAATGCAGTAATCACATGGCCCCCACCTCAATACCTGCTTTTGTGAACAGAGGAGGAAGTCCTCCAATACAGTGGCCCATGAAGCTCTCCTAACAATCAGCACTAGACACGAGGAGTATAATCTGTAAAGTTCATCATAATGACCAAGTGTGCTGGCTTTTATAACATTCACTGAACATTATAACGGCGCTGTAAGGTGTCAATTGTAATATGCATCTCTGGGCTCCATATATTCGGTTGCTTTGATCTAATTTTGCCCTGTCTACGTCATCTGTTCGTTGGGGGTGTGATTGTATGAAGTAGTCTCGTATGAGATATTCAAATCGGATATTGCCGTGTATCAGCTATCTACGGTATTCACTTGGAATACTTTTTGCATCAATAATACTTTGCAGATCTAACCTAGCGTAAAATTGTCTCAAGCAAACTGTATAAAACTGGCTAAAAGTATAGGGGAGCGCAGATTCAATATGAAATGAGAGATAAATGGAACATAGTGCAAATAAAGTATAAAATGGTGAAGTGTATTAAACACTAGGTCAAATGGAGACTCACGTGGTGTCAATCAAAATTAGGCATTTCAGAGATCAGTGGCAGTGAGCTTGACTCTGGTGTGTGACGAAAAACTTCAATCAAATATGATGGTGTGGGATGTCACTCATGGAATTTCACCAATCAGGGTAAAGAGGGGAAAAGCATCCATAGCGTAATCCAGTATAAAAATATATTTATAGAAACAATAAAATGAACACTTACACAGTGTCATAAGAATACAGACACATAAAATGTTGATGTCATCAGGTGTGGTTACTCCCCGCTTCCTCCGTCACCGACCTCTCTGTCTCAGCTCCACACTGCCCGAATCGATCGTCTGTGGGGCTGTAGGTGACTGTCCTGATGGTAAGAGGGTCTTTAGCGCGAGCTCTCACATCCGTGGAACAGCTCGGCGCAACATCCAAGGAGGAGCGGTCTGGAGTTCTCTGGAGTCCTCTGATGACGTGACGTGGGCGACTCTACGCGTTTCACTAGTCGTCCTGACGAAATTACACTCCTAGTGAAACACGTAGAGTCGCCCATGTGATGTCATCAGAGGACTCCAGAGAACGCCAGACCGCTCCCCCTTGGATGTTGCACCGAGCTGTTCCACGGATGTGAGAGCTCGCGCTAAAGACCCTCTAACCATCAGGACATTCATTTTAACGTTTCTTAGACTTAATGTTATACTAAACGAGGTGGGGAATATCTCAACGCATATCCACAGTAGGCCATTAAAGTTAACGCAGGACATAATGCTATTTCTAGGTCGTGGCTAAACTTGGAGTTAGGTGCTCCCAGCACCTAATGGTAGGTTGCGGCACATATTTGTTGGCCTTGTAAAGGGTGCGGAAGTGGCCCACTTTGTCTTACTATATTGGCTTTGCAAAATGGCAAGCCAATGTAAATATACTGACTTGGCCAAAAGACCTACAGTATGCATTAACCCCATAGCAGCCATAGATGCTATGCCATGCAATTGTTATAAAGATAGATAGGGTGTTTGTATTAACCCCTTGACTACCTTAGTGACCATGAAACCTTCATAGTCACTTTGGCATGTAAGGGGTTGATACGTTTTTTGAAGGCAGATGCCAGGTATGTAATGAATTACGATGTATATCTAGCATCTTCATTAGAATACTGCTGGATCATCCGAGTGTTAGCTGGCTCCAGCTATATTAGCCATATCCAAAATAGGGCCCTAACAGCCATTATATTTGCATATTATTAGCTTTGTAGATCCCCACTAAGCTCAGGGAAACTGATGTCCATTATCAATTTTGATAACCAGCCGTAAGGAGGCCAGTCTTAACGGAGCTCCATGGATCTGAGCCCACGTTGTAGTTAAAATTAGTTTGATAAACAAATACTAATGTGTTCCAATCTAGGAGACTTAATGCATGAAAAATAAAGAAGCACAAATGCATGTGCTTCGTGCATTATTGAAGCTTTTGTTGGATATTGCTTATGATGTCATCACACTGGGACATCATTACCAGTAAGAGTTCACTTGGACAAACGCAAGGTCCTGTTAAACATTTCCTATATCCAAATAGTAATTTGGTAATTACAGTGAATACCACAGATGAAGAATTGAATGATTAAACATTTACCTTTAATTTTAAGATCAACATTATTCCTCAGCCACGGATAAATTCCATAGTCTGACATGTCCTCCGGAATGGGGTTATTTTGTATCCAGCCACCACAGGCATATTGGAAAAAGTTGTCACAAGGGTCAACAGACAGGTTCATATTGGTTCGAATATAGGCAGCTGGGAAAAATAAAATATGTTTATTAGGTTTTATATAAAAGATTTAATAATAGCACATATATATATATATTTAAATATATATATACAGTGTTCGACAAACCTATACATTTGCTCGCCCCGGGCAAGTGGATTTAACCCCCGGGCGAGTAAATATTGGCCCAAGCAGCACACGTTTGGTACTAGGTGGCGAGTAGATTTTTTTGTGTGGCGAGTAGATTTTTTGGTGATTTGTCAACCACTGTATATATATATATATATATATATACACACGTGTATATATATATATATACTGTATATGTAACACCCTTACCCCCTTCCCCCCCCCTCCTACCGACAGCAGGAGGTGGGGTGTACACATGTGATAGTCTATTACCCGTTCCCAATGGAATTAGAGTGTTAGCTCCGCAGGCAATTTCCTGTGATCTCAGTGTTCCCTCTGGCAGGTTCAGGCCTTGGTTGTAATAGAGGATAGTTGGTGGTTGTGGGTACAAGATAAAGAATATGGTGCAAGGATCTTTTGCAACTCAAAGGTTTTTTATTAACAGGCACAACAGCTCCAGGCTTGCACAGGATCAATGATCACTCTCTTTATACACAGTGGACTCTCACAGCATATCATTAGTCAGGCTTTTCCTAATGTACCCTGTAGGACAATTTCCCTTCTTGACCCTTCCCATTCAGATAAGGACTTCCGTGCAGGCTTTAGCCTCTATTCCACCTCAAGCCCACACCTAACAAGGAGTTAGGTCCACCAACCTCCTCTGCCAGAGCGTTCTGCTTTTGGCTTCCTACTGTAGTTCCTAGCACCCTGCATACCAGAATACTCCTTCTTCCTGAACTTCACTTGCAAAGGTCTTGCTTCTTCTCACTGGCCCTTGACTGTACATCCCAGGAGCTTGAGGCTCCCAGGCAGTCTACACTTTCCCTGCTCACTCACCCCTAGGTGAGGGATAAACCTGCACTTCCCTAGGTGAGAGATCAACTAACTGCCTTTTGCAGAACCCACTTAAACATACAGCAGGAGGGGCCAAACTATCCCTCCCCCTCTTCAAGCTGCTCCACAAGCCCAGACTTGTGCCTGTAAGTTGCTACATTCCGCAACTGAGGGGATGTGATCTCACCAGCTAACTATTAACCCTAGCACCTGCTCTTACCAGGACTTATATGCCAGGCTGTGGGGGGACATAGTGAGGATGCTATATACACACACACACACACACATTATATATATATATAATAGAATATATATATTCTCAGGCGAAAAAGCAAGAAACAGCCCTCAAATGTAAACAAAATAAACCTGTATTAGTGAAATACAAAGCACACTTAAATCCAATGTTTCGCTCCAGAAAGGACCTTCCCCAGGGAAGTGCACTTATTGTTTCTTTCTTTTGTGCTATATATATATATATATATATATATATATGTATGTTTATATATATATATATATATATATATATATATATATATATATATATATGTATGTTTATATATATATATAAACATACATATATATATATATATATATATATATATATATATATAAACATACATATATATATATATATATATATATATATATATACATACACACACACACACACACACACACACACACACACACACACACACACACACACACACACATACATATATATATATATATATATATATATATATATATATATATATACACATACAGCTCAAGCCCGTTAAGATCTGCTACAACGTGGATCCGCTTATAACGCGTTGTGAGCGTGGCTCCCGTTGAAAAAATATTTAAAAAAATTTTGGCAAACTTCCAGGATTTGCCAAAAGCAATGTCCGGCTACACAAACACACACACACACACACACACACACACACACACACACACACACACACACACACACACACACACACACACGACAGAGACATCTGACATCCCGGCTCCTGCAGACAGGATGAGATTTTCACCTGCTCCACCCCCCCCCTCCCCCCCCGCAGACTCACCAGCTCTCCTGCACAGCCCACAGTCTCCTGAACAGACCACAGTCTCCTGCACAGCCCAAAGCCCACAGTCTCCTGCACAGCCCACTGTCTCCTGCACTGCACGGGTAAGTGCATCCCATCCCCCCATACACAGACACATTTCCCCCTCCCTCCCTGTATCCCCGCCAGGGGGGGGGGGGAGGAGAGAGAGAGACATACACACACATACACACATACACACACCTCTCCCTCCCTGTACCTCTGCTGGGGGAGGAAAGAATGGAGCTGGTTCCTGGCCAGGGGACTCACAGAGACAGCTGACATCACAGCTTCTCCTGACTCCGTGAGATCCTCTCCCGCCCCCCGCCCCTCTCGCAGACTTACCAGCTCTCCTGCAAAGCACACAGTCTCCTGCACTGCACAGGTAATGCTGCATGGGGGTGCCGCTGCTACGCCGGGTTCAGGGAGAGCTGGGAGAGTTATCCCAGCTCTCCCCCTCCGGCGGACGCGGAACCCCTGATCGCGGCTGCCTTTTTTAAAATCGTGATCCCGGTTATAACGTGGTCTCATTCTGTGGCCCACGAGCACCGTGTTATAACGGGGTTCAGCTGTATGTAT
Source organism: Ascaphus truei (assembly GCF_040206685.1). Taxonomy (NCBI): domain Eukaryota; kingdom Metazoa; phylum Chordata; class Amphibia; order Anura; family Ascaphidae; genus Ascaphus; species Ascaphus truei. The sequence continues at coordinate 111,995,703 of NC_134485.1, read as the reverse complement.
GCATATATATATATATATATATATATATATATATACACACACATATATATATATATATATACACACATATATATACACACACACAAACATATATATATATACACACACACACACATATATATATACACACATATATATATATATATATATATATATATATATATATATATATATATATATATTCAGTGTACATACATATGTACAGTGATGAGACAAAGTTTGTGAACCCCAATGATAATCACGTAAATTCCATAGTTTTTCCATGTCAACCTAGTCTTTTCTTGAATATCCAATAGGGTTTATATTAATCAATTCCAAGTCTTTTGAAACAAAATGATGTATGAATTAGGCAAACAATGAGTAATTAAGATTCAGGGTATGTGCAAAAGCAAGTGGAACCCTGTTTTTATCAGCTAAATTAAAGGGGATAATTAGAATCTGGTGTTTAAATAATTAGGTAGATTTTCAGGTGTGAGTTTGGGAGGTCCCACCCTATATAAAGATCAGAAACTTTGTGAGTTTGGTATGTGTGTGGAAACACATCATGCCACGATCAAAAGAAATCTCTGGAACCTCAGACAAGCCGTTATTGATGCTCATCAGTCTAGAAACGGTTTCAAAACCATTTCTAAGAATTTAGGGCTCCACCAATCCACTGTCAGACAGTTTACAAATGGACAAAATTCAAGACCACAATCACTGTACCCAGACGCGGTCGCCCTACCAAATTCTCTCCAAGAACAAATTGACAAATATCCAGGAAGTCACAAAGAATGCCAGAGTAACATCCAAGGATCTGCAGGCCACTCTCACCTTAGCTAACATGAGTGTTCATGACTCAACTATCAGAAAAAGACTGAACAAGAATGGTGTTTATGGAAGGATAGCCAGGAAGAAAACCATTATTCTCTAAAAAGAATATTGCTGCCCATCTGAAGTTCGCCAAAGAGCACATAGATGATCCACAAGACTTCTGGAACAATGTTCTCTGGACAGACGAGTCAAAGGTCTCAAAGAGAAACGTTATGTTTGGCGCAAACCAAAAACTGTGTTAGAATAGAAGATCCTCATCCCAACCGTCAAGCATGGTGGTGGGAGTGGTAGGGTTTGGGGCTGCTTTGATGCCTTAGGACCTGGATGGCTTGCCATCATTGACACAACCATAAATTCTGCATTGTATCAGAAAATTCTAGAGGTGATTGTCAGGCCATCCGTCTGTAAGCTGAAGCGAAAGTGGGTCATGCAGCAAGACAATGATCCTAAACATACAAGGAGATCTACAAAAGAATGGCTGCAGAAGATGATATTCCACATTTTAGAATGTCCTAGTGAAAGTCCAGACCTAAACCCCATTGAAATGTTGTTACATGATCTTAAGTGAGCTACCCATGCAAGGAAGCCCTCAAACGTCACTTGAGTTGAAGCAGTTCTGTAGGGAGGAATGGGCCAACATTCCTCAAAACCTATGTGAGAGACTGACCAGCAGTTACAGGAAACGCTTAGTTGAAGTCATTGCTGCTCAAGGGGTGCCACAAGTTAATTAATGAATCTAAAAGTTCACATATTTTTTCACACATGTATAATAAATGTTGAATCATCTTCAAATAAATAAATGTTGAACAAGTAAAAATGTTTTGTCATTTGTTTGATTAGGTTACAGTATCTTGATATATTATTAGGATTTAGATTCAGATCTAATAAAATTTTACGCAGATGATAGGATACAGAGTTCCCAAATTCAATGCTCAGCTGTGGGGAGCCAATATCAACATAAATGTAATAATGTCCTGAATAATAATTCAAAAATAGAAAATATGAACCTTTTGAATCCACTCTCTTAATTAGTATTAAATCCGTGTCTCAGTGATAACCTCCTAAGATGTGGGGGACCTGTGTTGAAAGGTATGGGTCAGTTATAAATATCTGACTCCCTAGTCTCACAGTAATGAACGTCCCCCTGGAGCAAGACAATGGTAATATTGAAGACCCAAACCGTAATATTCGGAATGGGGTACTCACGATTGAGAGCTGTTAGGTCCGTTGGCGTGCATCACGTATGGTATAGAGCAGGAGAAATTCCACAGAGGAAAAATGGAGCACCGCAGGAAAAAGGAGGGGGCTAGACACCGATAAAGTAAGTTAAAAATCCTTTAATCCATGGTGGACATCATGGTGTGGGATCAATTTTTACTGATCCCACACCATGATGTCTACCATGGATTAAAGGATTTTTAACTTACTTTATCGGTGTCTAGCCCCCTCCTTTTTCCTGCTGCGCTCCGTTTTTCCTCTGTGGAATTTCTCCTAATAACATTTTACATTTGAAATATGTGAAAATCGTAAGGGATTCACACACTTTTTCTCACCACTGTATCATGCTGAGCACATATTGTCATGGTTATTTTTATTATTATGCTGTTATTATATAGTCTATAATCTATAAATGCACATATACATTCATACACGTATATACATTCTTATGTATATACACATTGTTACAGTATATATCCTTGACATTGGTTATTTAGTAGATACATTTAGATCTTTATCTTTTGAAGTATTGTTGCTGCAATATCACTGTAACCATCTGACTTTTGTTATTATATGTGTCATGAATGTTAAAACAGAGAGTAGCAGAGAGAAAAAATAATGAATAGCTGGAGCAAGAATACATTATATACAGTAATATCCATAAATAATGTACACATTTGGTTGGTTATAACACACTGGCATACATTAACCAGATGTATTTTTTTGTGAGTTTAATAAGTAAATATACTGCTTTTACATTCCATGACCTATGTTTAAACCCTCACAGATACAATTCCAGGCCTCTTTATTTGTAAAACAGATAGCCATGCTTGATGTAGTGCAGGGTTGCATCAATGCATGATGCACCCGTCTTGTAAAAATCGCACAATCATTTGTGTAATTACACAAATTGGGTGGGGAATTTGAATTAGGGGAATTGGGTCCCGTACGCAACACAAAATTTTAATTGCCAGAGAGATCTAAGATGTGAAAACCTATGATACCGATACTGCTGTCTAATTTTTAGATGACAGTTGTAGGATAAATGCTGTTTACAATAGTTCCTTAATGGCTTGATTTCCCATTTCAAGTAGCAATCCTTCACAATGGTTTTAATGTTAAGGAATGCAAATTACTCGAAAGACTTTACAAGCTCATTTTTTTACTTGTACTTAGAACTCCATTTTAAATGGACATTAAATCACAGCCATTAGGTCATAATACAAAAACAAACGTCTAGAGATGGTAAAATGAGCTTAACATTTTTTTTTAAACATTTTGAAATGTCATTTTTTAAGAGAACTCTGCGTAGTAATTTGAGGTAAAATACATACTAGTGAAGCACTAGAACTGATGTCATGTTAATGATTATCATAGTTTCCAAAAAATATCTAAGCCAATATCTTGTCAGCAAATCCATGTGACACAAAAAAAAGGTTAAAATCACAAACTAAACAGAAATTTTAACATGCATCAAGTTACTGTAGGTGCAGATAAGCTGATAGAAATGCAGACAACTTTGTGAAATGGATTTTGTATATCACCTTTGCTCTACGGTGTGCTATGGAGAATTCCATGACCAGGGAGGCTGCGAGGGACACCCCCCTCCCCTTCCCCTTGTTAACGATTCCCACATGTAACAGACAAGTAACGACAGACACGGTTTGGAGCTAAAAAGGCCGCGGCTTTGTTTATTAAATAATAATTGAGTAACTGCTAGTCCCTGCCAGAGTGCTCGCTTAATGGGTTAAGGAAAGGGGGTCAGCCAGGCCTTGTCCTGTTGCCCCCATACCCGTCCGAGTCCCAACGAGCCGGCCGTTGTCACGAGTGGGTTCCCGGGAGTCACATTCAGTTGACTCCGCCCTCACTACTATCCCCGGGCACCACCAGCCCTGAGCCTGTCTGGCAAAGTAAAGCACTTACCTGTAAACTGCCGCCCCCAACGGGTCTATTTAACCCCTTTAAATTAGGCCAGTGCAGCCAAACCCATTAGGACTCTCTCCAATCCTCTTACAAGTCGTTGTTGAACAAATCTGCCCCAATCTCTGATACGCCGTCTGCCTTAAATAGGCTGGCTAATTCATAATTGAAATCCGAGTGGCTGATCCGCCGCCACCCCCCACACCATGTCACAAATTTCCCCACCATGTTGTCCAATTTTACGCGTGCTCGGTCAACAGCGCCCGGGCCCCGCATGCCCCTCCACATCGCCCTGCAGACTACTTCTGACCAAACAATCTGAATTTCCAGCCAAATGGCGAGGATGAGAGCCAGGTCTTGCTTTATTGCGTTGACCAGCACGAAGTAGCGATGCGCAGCCAGGTCGTTGCCCCCGGTGTGAAGGATCAGGATCCGTGGCGCTCTTCTATCCCTAACCCTCACCTTCAGCTGTGGGAGCAATTGGGCCCACTACAGCCCCCTACCTCCCCCCATAACACCCTCACATGCTCCGAGGTTTCTCCCGTATGGGCGTTTGATGGCTCGATTCTCCGCCCACTGTACAGTATGAGCGACTCACTGATGATCGATGCGTTTGCGGAATCTGTGAAGGCATAAGGGTGGTGGAGGTTTTATTCCAAAAAATGCTACTCCCCCGTTGGGGTCGGCATGATGTAGGAGTGGTATCTGTTAGACTTCCACCGACCTATCTTCTGTATCGCCGTTACAGATAGACCCGCGCGCGATGCTTCCGTTGCCGCCCCAATCCGGAATAAATGTGTTCCATACTGTGACTCGTCTAGACCCCGGTGTTTAAGGCACATGCGAAAACCCCGCAAGTACTGGAATCTAGATAATGTTACCCCATCCACATGTAGGAGTAGAGGACCATACCCACCTGGCCTGTATTCCAAATAATTCTTGAGCGCGTTCACTGGGCAAAAAACTGTCCCTGGTAGACCTAGCAATGAGATCCACGCTCCCCTCCCTTGCTGGTCCATTTTTTACCTTTGAATGTGTAACTTAACTCCCTTAATATTACGTCCTCAAACTGCAGGCCTACCTCCCTTTTGCGTGATGCGCATATTAGCTCCCTGGATTGCAATGCTGCGAAGAAGGCCAATGCAAACGTCAGTCAAAAGAGCCTCGAACGTGGAAAAACACACTCGCTCTGCCGTTTGCATTAAACCCTCTAATATCGCTGTTGTTATTGTCTTTTTGCTGTCTTTTAATGTCATCCCCTTCATTAACCCTGCTAACACCCTTTTAACTATAAACGCTTTAGTTGGATCCTCCCTGTCTTCTAACTTCAAAAAGAAGGAAACCCCTGCCAGTTTTTTCATTATGGATCCTCCTGTTAAACCCTTTGCTCTTAAGTTTAACACGAACGATAGAAAGGTCCCTATCCCTGATACAGTACTTCCATCCCAATTCCCCTTCTAGACTTTGATAATCGCGCCACGCCGCTATGTAGGCCCGCCACGTACCCGGAGCCAGAGAGGATCGTACCAGTGTGGTCACTAGGTCATCGTTAGTTCTCACAAGTCTGTCGGGCATGGACTTGTCACGGTAACTTGTGATAGGATATAATATACACCAAATAACTGGGTTAAACTGAACACGACTTAGATATAATAAAGAGAGTTCATTCCTTAAAGAAGGTGAACACACAGGATAGTACAAATAACAGACAAGAAATACACTTACTTAGGGATTGGAATGAAGAAGTAATCAGGAAAACAGGATTAGCAATTCAACAGCAATCAGGCATCAATCAGTTGGTAAAATGAAGACAAAGGATATAGGGCTGACACCAGTTTATATATAATTCCAGTCCTATACCTACTATTGAGTGCAGGCCATTGGAGAACAATTACCTGCACCCAATCTCTAACGTGGGAACATTGATAACCCATGCCCCCTAGCTAGTTGGCACATGCGTACATCTGGCCCTGGGGTTCTTATTTCTCTAGCCCCACACCAAAAGTCAGGGCGCCGGCCAGGTTACCAGACCTGGATCTGGTCAGGAAACTCTTTGTCTGTAGGTGTGAATTATAGCACTTACAGAACTCTCAAGCCCTGCATTTCTCCGCCCTAATGTATACAGCTAGGGTGGCTGAGCCTTTGAACAGGGGGTCTGTTGTAGACAATAGGTTGCCCCCCTGAGCATTTACATTCCACAGATTCAGAAATTTTTGCGGGCTTTTATCCCCGCTTCGAAATACAATCTAGTTTTTAATATCAAGACATATTAAAATAATCTGTTCTGCTGGGCCGAGCGGGCTGAAACCTGCCAGTCCCTCATGCCGGAGGTGACTCTCCATGGTGGCCAAGTTTCAGCTTGCTGCGACCTTCCAGACCAAAGATACACAAATACAGTTTAAAACTCTTATTACTTTAATACAGGATTCTCCGCTCTAAAAATGAATCTCTGCTTTTCACTCTTTCCCATTGGAATCAACGGGCTCCGCCGCTATAGGCTTCTAATGGAGCAACTCCGCCATTGAAGTCAATGGGCCCCACTGCTATAGTCTTTCAATGGGGCAACTCCGCCATTGAAGTCTATGGGGAAACTCACAGTTCTTTACATTGGCCCATACTCCGCCTGGTTGGTCAGAGAGGACTGGAAATGGCCATGCAGTCATGCCGGAATAGTGACTACATGTGACCCCAATCCCAGCCCTCTGGTCTTCTCAGAACTGGAGATATGGGGTTCCACATTTTATGTTTTCGGACTTAGACATTTTGTCGCGCTGCTCTTTTCTCTGCCATTGGAGTCAATGGCGCGACCCTCTTGGCTCGCGCGCCCCTCTCTGGGGGTCCTGGATTCTCGGATCCAGTTGGGGTCGAGTGTGGGGGTGCCTAGGAGCAAAGGGCAAAAATATTTTTATTTCTGGGTGCCCTAGAACCTAAGGTTCCCACGCCAATTGTAGTTGACCTTGAACTAGTAGTGATAAAAGCTCTCTATAAGAAAAGGTATCCGCTTTTGCGGTCTGCGGTTTGGATGGCTGCCAACCCGTTCCTGGAGGTCGGCGTCGAGGAATCCCCATTGAAGTCAATGGCCCCATTGACTTACAATGGGAAACCGCCGCTCCTCCTCTCGGACGCCACCTGCTGGTCTTCGATGGAAACAGGCCCAAAACCGCTGGATTCTCCATTGGATTGAATGGAGCTGCAATGATGACCTATGGGACACTGCAAAATGGAGCCTGAAAAGGCGGGAACAAGGAACAAAGTGCTATAATTACTTCCTAACTATTAACCCTTCTCCTCCCGAATGGATCCCAGTGTGTGTGTGGTGCAGACACTGAAATGGTGACAATACATGATAACAGGGGAATACACATTTGGATGTTGCAGCAAGGTAAAAACCACATTCCTGGACCGCAGTCCAGTTAACCCCTTGCCTCCCTGGTGAGGTCAGGGGGTGGCCCTATGGGGTGCAACCCCTTTAATACCGGGCCAATCCCCCTCTCCCTCTACAGGACTAACGTTCAGGTCTGCCTCCGGTACCAGCTACCGAAACTGCGGCATCTGTAACCGGGATAAAGGGTCAGCAATGTTATTTGCAACCCCTGGGACATACCGTGCCTTGAATGCAATGTTCAATCACAGGCATGAAAGTACAAAATTGCGCAGAAGGGACAGTACTGGAGGGGAGCGTGAACCAAACTTGTTCACCGCTTCTACTACTCCCATGTTATCTGACCAGAAGGTAGCATGCGTATTTGTGAATAAGTGACCCCACAGACGCACCGCAAAGAGCAAGGGGAATAGCTCTAAGTGTGTTAAGGTCTTAATGAGCCGAGTCGCCCTCCAACGGAAAGGCCACTGTTCCGCACACCATGCCCTGTTAAAGTAAGCCCCAAAACTGACTGAACCCGACGCGTCTGTAAACAATTGTAGCTCAGTGTTATTGGCTGGGCGCCCTTGCCACAAGGTTCTGCCATTATAATCCCTTAAAAATCCAGCCAAACTGCCAAATCTTTGCGGATTTCAGCAGTGCCCCAGATGAAGTGGGTAGGACGTCTTCTCCCACTGTTGCTGCAGAGAGGCGCCTAAGCAAACACTCTTCCTGCCGGCATGACGTGTGCTGCGAATACTAAGTGGCCAAGCAGTGCCTAGAAATGCCTCAATGAGGACTTTTTGAGGGCCGTGAATTCGCGGAGTAGCTTGCCTAGGGCAACTAGCTTTTCCTGAGGGAGCCTTTACTCCATCATCACTGAGTCAATCTCGATGCCCATAAAAGTAAGGACGGTTGTTGGGCGCACCGTTTTTTCATCAGCTAAAGGAACACCAAACTCACGAGCCATGGCTGAAAATTCAAACAGCCACCTAGCGCATAAATCTGCACCCCCCGGGGCCAACAAAAAGGAAGTCGTTCAAGTAGTGGGCTGCCTCCCTATTGGGGTACCTTGCTAGCCACGGTGCCAAATTGTCGACGATTATTGGTGTAACCGCCCTCATGGTTAAACTTCCGTCCTGTACCTCTACCTCCACGTGTGTCCTTTTTAAAACACTTCGCCTGTGCATGACGGCCGCCACAAAAGGAGCAGAAATGGCAGTTGTCAAATGCGCAGTTGGACTTAAACAGCCAATAGATGCCAGGGATGCTGCATGGTGGATAGCTACCCCCTGGAAAATTAGTTTGCCATGTGCCCCTACCTCCATTGCTGCTCCCTCGAAAGGACACCGCCCTGCCCCCAGAAACAAACTGTAAATAAAGGTCAACATCCTTGACATTACAAGCTCCACAACCTCGTGAGCCTCCTTGATTGCCTGAACCGCTCGTCAAATTATTTATTTTATTTATTTATAAAATATTTTACCAGGAAGTAATACATTGAGAGTTACCTCTCGTTTTCAAGTATGTCCTGCGTACAGAGTTAAGACAAATAGTACATGGTTACAAATACAGTTACATAAATGGACAGGGTATACATTATATGCAAGACATTGCATGCACAGTTAAAGAAAATATATATTATGGGCGTATAATGTCCACCAACCCATGCCCCCATAAATGTGGTGTGCTTCCTCAATCATGTTGTGGTTTTTAAAGAGTGAGGCGCACACCTGCGGTTCCTTCTCCAAAATTATGCCGGCCAGAATAACAAAAGCCTTTGACCAATTCCAGAAGGTACGTGGAAAAAGAATTTCCCCTATGTCCTCCTTCTTCGCCTCCCCTTTCTTTGTGGACCTAGCCAACGCTTACCTATAGCCTAGAAGCAGAGATAATATCTCAACATATTCCCCTGCCCAAATCTTGTCCTTAACCCTTTAAGTAAATGCACACCCAGTGAGCTAGGTTTGGACGTGTAAGAGTCCATGTATGCCACGTCAGGCATCCTCTTCTCTTCAGCCGGTGCATTGTAAGTGGATTCAGCCTGAGGAAGGGGACGAATGGATGGTAGCGATTCCACAGCCCCCTGTGTTGTGTATCTAGCTACCTGCGGGGAACCCATGGCTATTGAAGGTTCTATCGCCAATGTTGGCATTATAATTACCGGCGTTACGACTGCCGCTGGTGTTTTTTTGGGCGCAGGCATAGTCTCCCCAAAATAACCTCCTGTGTCCCCTGTCACCCTTGCCCCAGCATCAAGATGCGCCGCCAATGGGGACAGGGCTTGCCTTATGCCCAACACAGCTGCTTCCATAAGCTGCGATCCAGCACTCAAGGGGGACTCGCCAATGATCACCAGAGGAGGCATGGTCTCAGCTACTAGCCTTTTGGGTGTGACACTCTCGCTGACTACCCCCATGTCAATAGTATGAAAAAAAGGACATAGAGTCCATCCACGGTGCAGCAGAAACGAATCACAGGCTTATGACATATAACATCAAATAAATTCCTTATATAACGGATAATAGCAATCTTGATCCTGGGTGTATAAGTCCTTCTAGAGCTGCACCAATATATTGAATAGGAGTACTGACATGAAGTGTCATCATAACCTATAGTTCATAAACATGTGACCGCCAAATCTAACAGGCTTAAACCACAGAGTGGGATTTATAGGGTACTAGGGAGACACAAATACCAGTGGTAGAGTGTCCCCTTTGAACCAACCACACTCAGATAGAGCCACAGAACATATATGCAACACAGTCAGTAACCAGCCAGGCAATACCACAGTACACTCACTGTTTGTATGAAGTGAAAGCGATCCGTGCAAGTGTGCATCCAACTTGATAGAAGATCAGGAGAAGAACAGCCTCTTGGGAGGAAAGTGGAGCACTGTGCAGGGCAAAAGTACAGGAACCAGCACACCATAGGTTAAAAACTACTTTATTAAGCAACTAGGGCAGACACCAACAGTGGAGCAACCACCCACTCTGACGCGTTTCGGGCTAAGCCCTTTGTCAAAGAGTATAAACCCAATGTAAAAAACACACATTTATATACACAATTTACCTAATAGATCGTGTCCTTCACCGGAAGTGACGTCAGCGGAACCAGCTGAGGGTCTCGCGAGACTTACCAGTACAACCGGAGTCTCAGGAGACAAACAGAGTACATCTCACTGTGCCACCTGGCTTGGAGGACGCGTCAATACATCAACAAAGACAGTGTGTCCAAATCACGTCCGTAACCGGAAGTGACATCAGCGGGGCCAGCCGAGAGTCTCGCGAGACTTGCCAGTATCACTGGACTCTGAGAAACAAACAATGAGGACCCCACAGCGCCATCTGGCTTGGAGGATGTGCCATAACATGACATACACAAATATACATGCATAATCAGCAGTCACCCACAATATCAACAGGCAAGAATAACCCTTGTCTAATCATAAATGGAGATACAATAACCTCACATAAGATGTAAGGAATAGACTAGGGGGAGGTAGGGGAAGAAAGACCATGCTGATTGTATATATAATAGTCATAATAGAATACACTTATTTATTAAAAAAGAAAAGAAAAGAGGGGAAAAGAAATGGTGGTTGATAGAGAGGTATATACCCATAAATAAAGCTCTAATTCAAAGAACATGTTAACTTTTTAATTAAATAGGTAAATATCTCTCTATATAACCAACATAGGAGTAAAAATACTCAATCCATACAGTATCAAGAACAATATAAGATATTGGATGGCATGGATTCATCCAATATAAACAGTATACATAAGTTATAGACCTGATAAAAAATTGTCATGAGTGAATATCAATAATCTATATGACCTAGAGATATAGAGCATCATATAATATACACATGGTATGTGTGTGGTGACAGAATGAAAAAACAAATAATCAATATATGTCATCAAGAATCCAGGGGAAACGTTAATATAATCAGCGAGGGATGAACACCATTGTCACTGAGACAGAAAATGTTTCAGTTCCCAATCGGTGTTCATCCCTTGCGGAGACATAGATCCCAAGGAATGAATCCAAAACATTTCTCTGCGGTTAAGGATATTCTCCCTATTTCCACCTCTGACAGGTGCCTTAATGTGTTCAAGAGCACTAAAAGAAAAATTATTTATATTGCCAGAGGGGCACGCAGAGAAATGTCTTGAGACGGGATATTTTTCATCCCTCTGTTTAATGGATCTCAGATGTTCAGATATCCTTTGCTTTAGAAGGCGTATGGTTCTCCCTATACAGTGGCGGCACATCTTATTCTAACACTGCCGCCACGGCAGTATGCGTGCAGTTCGCGCGGTAAGGCGGCTTGTCCGCGCGTCACTGTGACGTCAGTGACACGTGGCGCGCCCGATTCCCCGGCTTCCCCGGTTTCCCGACATCCCCTGAAGTTGAAGCGAGGTAAGCGGGGAAGCAGATGCAGGGGTAAGTGGGGAAGCAGAAGGGGCACAACAGGAGCAGCCAGGGGGTCGGGAAGGGAGAGAAAAATGCGCGCAGTGGAGGGGAGTGCACGGAGGAGATGCGGCTGGCGCGCGGTCTAGTTCGGCGCCAGCCAGAGTAAAGACCCGGTCAATTACGGGCAAATGTTAGATTAAGATGTGTCGCAGCAGTATATTTGCTGCCACAACCGCATCTAAGCATGTAAACGACATAATTAGAATTACATGTAATCAATGATCGAATTCTTAGATTTTCTTTAGTAAACACATTTTTAATCTGCTTAAGTGGAGTTGCATACCTACACATATTGCAATTTCCACATTTCTGAAAACCTCTAATCTTAGCAGTAACATTAGTCTTGCCACAGGTCTGTACCAAACTCGGTGATAAATAATGTCCCAGGGTTTTAGCCCTTCTAAAGACAAATTTATGTGGATTTTCAACATACAGTAAGTCTTAAGTTCTTCATCGAGTTTAAGTACATTCCAGTGCTTCAGAATAATGTTACGAATTTGTCTAGATTGTCTACTATAAGTAGATATAAATAAAGGCGTTGAGTCATTAGAAAATCCATCTCTTGTTCTCTTATTAGACTTTAACAGATCTTTACGCTCAACCTGGGTATAAGCAGAGTCTATGTTAGATTTACTATAGCCCCTTGATAGAAATCTGTTCTTAAGATCAACAGATCTATCAATAAAGGCTTGTTCAGTCGAACAGACTCTGCGTAAGCGTAAAAACTGCGCCTTTGGTATTCCCTTAATTAGTGAAACTGGATGTGCACTTTTGGCCTAGAGAAAGGAATTACGAGAGTTAATCTTACGATAGAGATCAGTTTGAACGTTACCATCCATATCGACATATAGACAGACATCTAGATAGTTAATATGATGTCTGTTTGATTCAAATGTGAATTTTAAATTATATAAGTTGTTATTAAGGTAATAAAAAATGCACAAATGCGCACCAGGGATTAGTGGAAGGTAATTTATTAAAAATACACAAAAACTGAGGGGATCCAACCCCACCTCAAAACAGATGTGCAGCTGAACGGCTAAGTACTACCAAGGAGAACACCTAATGGTGACTAAACCCTAAGCTGCACAGTATACAAATACAGTAAAATTTATATAAAAAACATGAAAGAAAAAAACAAACATGAAAACAACCTATCAACAGATTTGTATAGAAACCGCCATAGGGTTGGGCACTGGCAAGGGGAAACGGACACTCACACTGAGACAGTCAGCAGACTCGCGGTGGCTGCACAGGATCCGGATCTCGGCACCGCGGAGATGGATAAAACCGCTGCTGTCTCCTGCAGGCTCCGTCTCAGCTTACCAGCATACACGCGCAGGATGACCTGTTGTGACCTCTACGCGTTTCGTACCAAGTACTTCGTCAGGAGGTCACGTACAGCGTCATCCGCGCGTATATAGGCGGCAACTGATTGAAGAAACCAGCCCCCTCAGAGAAACACCCTTACTTTGCCTAATTGCTATGCTGATTGAAACACCTTGAAATAAGGTTACTAGGCAACAGAGTGTATAGCAACTCATGTGGGGGATGTGTGCAAGTATAAATTAATCATTGCACTCACCCCTATGAAAAAATACAGGAATAAGACCTCTAACAACATGAATAATATATTATGTAAACAAATCATGCTGAAACCTGTATATGAATAAAAGAAAAAAGAACAAATGATTAAATAAAAACAAATAAATATAAAAACATACATGAATGTTAATGCAAATAAATGTTAATAAATTCATTTTATTAAAAACGAAATACCTTATCTTAAAAAAGGAGTCAATTCAATTAATTCATTGAAACCATAGGGATGTCTGGTATGCATTTCATAAATCCAAAATTGCTCCCGTTTCAATAAATGATTATCTCTATTTCCCTGTCTACTACCTAGTGATACACTTTCAAGTCCCTTAAATTTAATACAACCAGGTTCACTGTTATGCACTTCTTTAAAGTGTTTCAAAAGCGGAGTTAATGGCATACCCTTTGCTATTATTTTTGGTATGTTTTTAACATTTCTCAGGTGCTCTAACATGCGCATTTTAAACGGTCTTTTTGTCTTACCAATGTACTGTAAATTACAGCTACACTGTAAGGCATAGACCACATGCGTTGTCTGACAATTAATGAAACTTGTAATATTGTAGACCTTGTTAGTAACTCCTGATGTAACTGTTTTCCCTTGACAGATATGGTTACACGCTTTACACTTTCCGCATTTGTACGTGCCTTTAACTCCTAGGCGAGTTTTAATATCTCCAGATACGATGGCCTCTCTGGAGACTTGACTTGGAGCCAGAATGTGTTTAAGGTTAGGTGCTCGTTTGAACACTATCCCTGGTTTGGACTTTAGTTGGGGACCCAAAATGGGATCAGCTTTTAATATCCCCCAATGTTTTTGCAGAATTTTTCTAACATTGTAATGGGTATCACTAAATTGAGTAATAAATGCTGGGATTTGATTTTGTCTCTTCTCACTCTTTTTATGATGATATTTCATCAAAGATTTCCTAGGAATCCTTTCTAGTTTTTTGAGCGAAGAGTTTACTAAATCGCTATCATATTCTTTGTCTAGGAATCTTTTCTTTAAAAAGAAAGATTGTTCTTCATAATCCACAGCCTTAGAATCATTTCTCTTTAACCTGAGAAATTGATTAAAGGGAATATTTTGGACCCATCTCTTATCGTGACAACTAAATGGGTCTAAATATGAATTTACATTTGTAGCCTTAAAATGCGTTTTAGTATGTACAGTTTTGGCCTCAATGTAAATCTCTAAATCGAGATAATGAATGCTTTCTGAGCTATTTCACCACTAAATTTTAAATTAAAATCATTATTGTTCAGATTTGTGACAAACTCAAGATAGGAATCTTCTGTCCCCTCCCACACAATAATAATATCATCGATGTATCTCCTCCACAGCTTAAGCTGCGGAGGAGTATATCTAAAGATCACCAGAGACTCCCACTGTCCCATATACAAATTGGCAAATGACGGGGCAAATGTTGTGCCCATCGCCGTCCCCAAGATTTGCAAAAAATAGAGGGAATCAAACAAAAAATAATTGTGATTGAGGATGAACTCAATTGAGGATAAAATGAATTCAACCTGTGTAATGGGAAGTGTTTGTGGGGTCAATAAAAAGTGTCTAATTGCTTCTACCCCTTTTTTGTGAGGGATACTGGTGTATAGTGATTGAACATCTAATGTGGCTAATCTATAATTATCTTCCCAAACTAAACCCTCAAACAATTGTAAAACCATAGTGGTATCTTTTAGGTGAGATGGTAGTGAAGTGACCATTGGTTGTAGAAAAAAATCAATATAAGTGGATAAATTAGAGGTGAGGGAATTAATCCCGGAAATAATGGGACGTCCGGGTGGGGAAGTGAGAGATTTGTGTATCTTGGGGATGTAATAAAATATTGGAACAGTGGGAGTTTCCGTGAACAAATATTGATACTCCAACTTAGAAATAATACCAAGTTCCAGAGCTCCATACAAATGCGTTTTAATGAGACTCAAAAATTCCTTTGTGGGGTCCCTCTTTAATGTGACATATGAGATGGGGTCCTGTAAAAGGCGATGAGCTTCCTTAAAATAATCCTCAGTATTCAAGAGGACAATTCCGCCTCCCTTATCAGCTGACCTTAATACAATGTCAGGATTGGACTTTAGTTGTTTAATACTTTTTTGTTCATCCCAAATTAAATTGGATTATAATCCTAGTTGTTTTTTCTTACACATATCTCTGAAATCCTGTTCTGAAATCCTGTTCAACCAGTTTTCCAAATAATTCTATATTGTGTCATCTGTTGATAGGTTGTTTTCATATTTGTTTTTTTCTTTCATGTTTTTTATATAAATTTTACTGTATTTGTATACTGTGCAGCTTAGGGTTTAGTCACCATTAGGTGTTCTCCTTGGTAGTACTTAGCCGTTCAGCTGCACAGCTGTTCTGAGGTGGGGTTGGATCCCCTCAGTTTTTGTGTATTTTTAATAAATTACCTTCCACTAATCCCTGGTGCGCATTTGTGAATTTTTTATTATCTTGTTTTTCAGGGTGCCTTCCCCCCTTTCTAAGGGGGGTTCACCTAGATTTGAGAGTTTCTGGGGAGACGCTTTATGTACATGCTGCAAAGGGATCATCCACACCATCACACAGCACGAGCGCTGAATATCCTGTTTTTTCTACCTTCAAGATAAAGAGTTGTTATTAAGGTAGTCAATAAACAAAACCAATTCCATATTGCTACCACTCCAAATCAGAATCAAATCGTCGATGAAACGACGGTAGAAAATAATATTAGATCGATATGGATTGTTGTCCCCAAAAATAAATAAAGCCTCCCAGAAACCCATAAAGAGATTAGCGTATGATGGGGCAAAAGAAGTGCCCATAGCCGTGCCCCGTGTTTGAAGATAATAAGTGGAATCAAAAAGAAAATAATTGTGATGTAATAAAAATGAAATCGCCTCCATAATGAAGATGATTTGTGCTGGTGATAGTGAAGATTTATCTAAGAAAAATTGTGTGGCCTGAATCCCTTGTGCATGACAGATACTGGTGTATAATGATGTAACATCTAAAGTGACCCATGTGTAATGTGTGGACCAAGTGAATGTGGAAATTGTGTTAATTAAATCAGAAGAGTCCCTAAGAGAAGAAGGGAGATCGTGTACGAGTGGCTGTAAAAAAGAATCCACGTACCTAGAGAGACCATCTCCCAAAGATCCAATGCTAGAGATGATAGGTCTACCTGGAGGGCTGATGAGAGATTTGTGGACGTTTGGGAGATGGTGAAATATAGGTACGATGGGGTGTATAACATTAAGAAAAGAGGACTCGTTATCATTTAAAACTCGAAATTCCTTTCCCAAGTCAATAAGTGTTAAGTATTCAACAAGAAAATATTTGGTCGGGTTAGATCCAAGTTTCTGATAGGAACTCTGATCACCCAATTGTCGTAAGGCTTCCAAGATGTAGTTATCAATATGTTGCACCTGTTCTTCTACTGGCTATAACAACTTATCCAGGGAAGAATTAATGGAATTTGAGAGTCTGAAAAGGAAGAAAGACCTAATTATCAAAAAAGCCGACAAAGGCGGTGCCATAGTCGTGCAACATATTGATAACCACATCTTGGAAGCTTGGATTTATTTTTGGGGACAACAATCCATATCGATCTAATATTATTTTCTACCGTCGTTTCATCGACGATTTGATTCTGATTTGGAGTGGTAGCAATATGGAATTCGTTTTGTTTATTGACTACCTTAATAACAACTTATATAATTTAAAATTCACATTTGAATCAAACAGACATCATATTAACTATTTAGATGTCTGTCTATATGTCGATATGGATGGTAACATTCAAACTGATCTCTATCGTAAGATTAACTCTCGTAATTCCTTTCTCCAGGCCAAAAGTGCACATCCAGTTTCACTAATTAAGGGAATACCAAAGGTGCAGTTTTTACGCTTACTCAGAGTCTGTTCGACTGAACAAGCCTTTATTGATAGAAATCTGTTCTTAAGATCAACAGATCTATCAAGGGGCTATAGTAAATCTAACATAGACTCTGCTTATACCCATGCTTTACAGGTTGATAGTAAAGATCTGTTAAAGTCTAATAAGAGAACAAGAGATGGATTTTCTAATGACTCAACGCCTTTATTTATATCTACTTATAGTAGACAATCTAGACAAATTCGTAACATTATTCTGAAGCACTGGAATGTACTTAAACTCGATGAAGAACTTAAGACTTATATTGAAAATCCACATAAATTTGTCTTTAGAAGGGCTAAAACCCTGGGACATTATTTATCACCGAGTTTGGTACAGACCTGTGGCAAGACTAATGTTACTGCTAAGATTAGAGGTTTTCAGAAATGTGGAAATTGCAATATGTGTAGGTATGCAACTCCACGTAAACAGATTAAAAATGTGTTTACTAAAGAAAATCTAAGAATTCGATCATTGATTACATGTAATTCTAATTATGTCGTTTACATGCTTAGATGCGGTTGTGGCAGCAAATATATAGGGAGAACCATACGCCCTCTAAAGCAAAGGATATCTGAACATCTGAAATACATTAAACAGAGGGATGAAAAATATCCCGTCTCAAGACATTTCTCTGCGTGCCCCTCTGGCAATATAAATAATTTTTCTTTTAGTGCTCTTGAACACATTAAGGCACCTGTCAGAGGTGGAAATAGGGAGAATATCCTTAACCGCAGAGAAATGTTTTGGATTCATTCCTTGGGATCTATATCTCCGCGAGGGATGAACACCGATTGGGAACTGAAACATTTTCTGTCTCAGTGACAATGGTGTTCATCCCTTGCTGATTATATTAACGTTTCCCCTGGATTCTTGATGACATATATTGATTATTTGTTTTTTCATTCTGTCACCACACACATACCATGTGTATATTATATGATGCTCTATATCTCTAGGTCATATAGATTATTGATATTCACTCATGACAATTTTTTATCAGGTCTATAACTTATGTATACTGTTTGTATTGGATGAATCCATGCAATCCAATATCTTATATTGTTTTTGATACTGTATGGAGTGAGTATTTTTACTCCTATGTTGGTTATATAGAGAGATATTTACCTATTTAATTAAAAGGTTAACATGTTCTTTGAATTAGAGCTTTAGTTATGGGTATATACCTCTCTATCAACCACCATTTCTTTTCCCCTCTTTTCTTTTATATTTTAATAAATAAGTGTATTCTATTATGACTATTATATATACAATCAGCGTGGTCTTTCTTCCCCTACCTCCCCCTAGTCTCTTCCTTACATCTTATGTGGGGTTATTGTATCTCCATTTATGATTAGACAAGGGTTATTCTTGCCTGTTGATATTGTGGGTGACTGCTGATTATGCATGTATATTTGTGTATGTGATGGTTATGGCACATCCTCCAAGCCAGATGGCGCTGTGGGGTCCTCATTGTTTGTTTCTCAGACTCCAGTGATACTGGCAAGTCTCGCGAGACTCTCGGCTGGCCCCGCTGACGTCACTTCCGGTTACGGACGTGATTTGGACACACTGTCTTTGTTGATGTATTGACGCGTCCTCCAAGCCAGGTGGCGCAGTGAGATGTACTCTGTTTGTCTCCTGAGACTCCGGTTGTACTGGTAAGTCTCGCGAGACCCTCGGCTGGTTCCGCTGACGTCACTTCCGGTGAAGGACACGATCTATTAGGTAAATTGTGTATATAAATGTGTGTTTTTTACATTGGGTTTATACTCTTTGACAAAGGGCCTAGCCCGAAACGCGTCAGAGTGGGTGGTGGCTCCACAGTTGGTGTCTCCCCTAGTTGCTTAATAAAGTAGTTTTTAACCTATGGTGTGCTGGTTCCTGTACTTTTGCCCTGCGCAGTGCTCCACTTTCCTCCCCAGAGGCTGTTCTACCCCCATGTCATGTGTCGCGGCCACTTACCTTTCTTTGACCGTTTCTGCGCCTGGTTGCGGGTTGCCCTGCGGGGCATTGCGGGCCGCCTGTCGGGATCCGCACTGGCCGCCTCCTTGCCACAACCTCTGTTCAAGGGCCTCCCTTGGCATCTGCAGCATCCCCGTGCTGTCGACAACCTACCACCAACACTGGGTATCGATGGCGACCGCACCTCAGCCGCATGCTGCCAGTTCGACCCTGAGCCTCACCACCATCTGAAATTACAGAATAAGGGAGCCTTGACCCCCTGCCCACTGGCACGTCCACGACTGCCGATGGCCTCAGAAACCTTTGCGTCGACATGCCCCCTGGCAACATTGGAGTGGGTCACCTCCCCGCTTGCGGACTTAT
Organism: Ascaphus truei; assembly: GCF_040206685.1. Taxonomy (NCBI): domain Eukaryota; kingdom Metazoa; phylum Chordata; class Amphibia; order Anura; family Ascaphidae; genus Ascaphus; species Ascaphus truei. Next base: position 111,976,050 of record NC_134485.1, on the reverse strand, counting down.
GCCCTGCCATTGCAGTGTCTCCCTTATGCTTTCTTGTCCTGCCGCATGGCGCTCCTTGCTGTGGGCGCCCTCATCACTTGATGAAGGCCATGCGTCTTCACATGCTGGGGCGTGCCCACCTTGTCCGCTCGACCAGTCCTGCCCACCAGCCTGACCTTTTCCACTCGCATGGCCTTGTCCGCTCGCATGGCCTTGTCCTCTTCCAGCTCCGTGCATGAGCATCAGAAGCTGACGCTGGAACCAACCTTCCTCCTAGCTTCATGCCTCCGCCTGCAGCTGTATGATTTGATCTATGAAAAACATTGTCGCAGATGCGGTATGTGAAGCAGTAATATAAGAGGTGGATTTGCATACTGTCTTGATCTATGAGGAATAAGGTATGTTTGCTGAAGAATAAAGTATGTGTCCTGTTTATCCAATTGTCGTGTATAGGCCGTCGACAGTGATGGTCCCGAATCAAGATGAAAACAGAATTGTTACTCAAACAAAGTATCAATCTGACTGAAATAAACACGAAATGATAATGTTATCATCGGAACACGAGACATCTTGACAGCATGCGGACCCCAATCCTTGCGCACCTGCGCCCAGCATCCAAACCTGACCGAATGTTAGGGTATTTTTTTTTCTTTTTTTCTGGACTATGGAGGAGGTTTAATACTTGGGCCGTGTGCTTGACAGAAAGTGTTTGTTTTTTTTAACACAAATTGTATATAACGTAAAACTATATATATATCTGCAACCCTTTGAATAATTGCCCGTTCCCGTCCTTTAATATTAACACCTCAATGACCTGAAAGTTTGTTACAGTGCATACCAGTTCATAATTACCACCATTAGAGTACATAACGTGCACACTGTAAACACCATTTTGGTGCGGACCCGTATCTTGGAACCACCGTCCCATTCCATAGCAGCCCCCTAAAACCGCAATTATGGTGCATACCCGTAAATATAAATCGCAATTCCAGCTACACACCAGTACATTATAAACCCCAATTACAGTACATACCGGTATATATAACCACCATTACAGTACATACCAGTACCTTATACAGATGCAGCGGCCGTTATTCGAACAAATCATGGAGCCGTTATTGTGTGCGCTGCTGTACTCCACGCGGCATTAACACGTCCAATCGCCCCAAGCACACGTGTTTATCATGGTTGAAACAGACCCAAAGAGATTCTTGAGCACTCAGGATTACTGTGTGCTGATTGCAAGACACAAGGGAACAGATCTTTCTTCCAGGGTGCAGCAAACCCAGGAACTGACCAAAAGGCTGGCCCTCAACAAACACTCAGCCAGAACCAGAGACTCTCCTGAAGGGCCACCTGCTTTAAGATACCTTAGGAAAGAAGAACCGAATTACAACTAAGAAGCAAAATAAAAATTCAGTCATGTTACCATGTCCACATGGCCCAATCCAGATTCCTCACAATGAAAACAGCCGCTACAAAGATTCAGTCTTTTTCTAGAATGAGGCAGAACTGTTTAGGTGATCACACACCTACATATACAACACTAGTTGTCTACAAAAAAAGAGAGGCCACGGTAATGGTTAGGTTTGAAAACTACAACCAAATTGATGATGTCCTGGAATCTAAGAGTACTGAACCAAACGCAAATGACTCTACTGATGAGGGGGTCGTGCTTGTTACGGATAGGCCCGTGATGAATGAGAAAGCTATAGACCAGGGTCCCCTGGTATTGAAGAGGCTTCAAAATGGTGCTACTATAGCAGAGATACCCCGCCCGCTGCAGGGGAAAACTCATGACCAAGCGGTCAGAAGAAAGACTGGACTCGGGAAAGTCCTCCTCGAGCGACTGAGGATTGCTGATGTCAAGTACCTTCTTGAGGAGACACTGGTAAAATGGAGAAAGGGCTCCAATCCCAGCGGAACTGAGGGTTCTCTTTCTCCATCCACTCTCATTCAAGCTGCAGGTATCTCTTGAGTGAGAGTGGAAGGATGGGCTTCAGCCGTGGTTAGCCCGAGCTTCCCACAAACTGGGAAGGTATGTAACAGGGAAGCAACCCTGTCTCAATGAGGCTGCAATACAAAGCCTCAGTATTCTGAGAAACCAGCAGGGAGCTAGTTAATTGCGCTAAACAATTAACCAGTAACAATTACTACACCTGGCAATCAGACAGGTTTAAAACTACTGCTGAAACAGACCCAAAGAGATTCTTGAGCACTCAGGATTACTGTGTGCTGATTGCAAGATATGTGGGAACAGGCCTTTCTTCCAGGGTGCAGCAAACCCAGGAACTGACAAAAAGGCTGGCCCTCAACAAACACCCAGCCAGAACCATAGACTCACCTGAAGGGCCACCTGCTTTGAGGTACCTTTTGAGACTTTGGGGTGATAGGCTGGTAAGGGGCTTTTCCTCCCAGTCTTGTAGAGAGGGACTGGGAAGTGAGTTAGCCCTTACACAGGGATAGGTGTTTGTTTATTTTGTTTCTTTTTGTATGTTTTGCCTTGTTAAATGGACATTCTGAATAAAGCCATGTTTTAATTTCTCCAAAGCAGTCTCTTTGGGTGTATGTCTGCACCTCCCTCAAGGCCAAACACAGAGAACTTACTACTTGAATTAGTCCCCAGCTCAAATTTCATATTGAAATGAAAAATATTTTTGGTGTATCAGTTTCCAAGCAAATGTATTAATAAGATATGTTAAAACCATGTTACTGTCACGGGAATATAGGAGTGCTCACCACAAACCGGACTGGACCGCGAGGCCGAGGTGGGGATACAGGAAAACCGCCGCCCTACAGCCGCGTGAGCGGGTCCGGTAAGCAGAGTCGTGTAGATAGCCTTGTTCGGGAGAGGAGAGAGTAGAGTGGTAGAGGTACTTGCCAGATCCGGGGTAGGAGAGGTCAGGAGTAGTCGGTGTCCAAAGCCAGGGTCGAGGAGAGGAGAAGGTAGAAGTCCGTTGAGCGAGCCGGGGTTCGAGGGTGCCAGAGATCGGGAGTCCAGGTACAGGTTCAGGGTCTATGACGGAAGACAAAAGCAGACTGCGAAGTAGCTTGTAGCAAGCACAACTAGAGACTGAATATGCTCAGCAATCAGCTCAGGGCTGGAGGCACTATATACTGACAGGAACCAATGAGAACCTCCAGCGGTGATGTCAGAGGTAGGTAGAGCGCTGATAGGTTGAGGCAGGATGCAGAACCGGTGGGAACGGAACAATAACATTGGCGGCAGTAGAGATGGACATAGTAGCGCGCGCGCGCAACGCGCGCGACGGAAGGGGCGGGTTGAGTTCGCCGGACTAAAAGACAGGAGCCGTAGGCGCGCGCGCGGCCTTTCCACGGCGGCGCGCATGGACAGCAGGGGCTGCCGGGAGTTCAGGAGGAAGAGGAGGCCCACGTGACCGGGTGCCGCGCGCCCCGGCAGCCGAGGTAGGAACCGCAGCGGGCAGAGACCTTACAGTACCCCCCCCTTCAGGGTCGAACTCCGGACGATCCTTACCAGGTTTAAGCGGAAATTTAGAATGAAAAGCCCGTACCAGCCTGGGGGCGTGTACCTGGATTTGAGGAATCCATGCCCTTTCTTCGGGTCCAAAACCCCTCCAATGCACCAAATACTGGAGGCCTCCTCTAGAAATGCGAGAATCTAGAATGGATTGTACCTCAAACTCTTCTTGTCCATTGACAAGTCTGGGGGAAGGTGTGATGTGTTGGATCAGAGGATTGGGTACAAACGGTTTGAGTAGAGAACAATGAAAGGCGGAGGGAATCTTCATGGTAGCAGGTAGTTTGAGTCGGTAGGTAACCGGATTGATCCTCTTCAATATAGGGAATGGACCGATAAATCGGGGTGCCAGCTTTGGGGATGTGACCTTCAAGCGTATGTTTTTAGTAGATAGCCATACTTTCTGACCAGGAACGAAATCGGGTGGTCTCTGACGATGCCGATCCGCCTGCTTTTTCTGCATGGCTGTGGCCCGCTTGAGATTATCCCGAATCCTGGACCAGGAAGCTTGAAGATCCCGAATCCTCTCTTCTGCGGCTGGAACTCCTGTACTCGGCCCAGACTGAGGAAGGGTAGAAGGATGAAAGCCAAAATTAGAAAAGAATGGAGACTGTAAAGTGGACTCATTCCTGAGATTATTGTGAGCGAATTCCGCCCAAGGAAGTAGGTCGAGCCAATTGTCCTGAGAGTCCGATATGAAACAACGGAGGAACTGCTCCAGTGACTGATTGGTTCGTTCAGTTTGACCATTGGTCTGTGGGTGGTATCCCGAGGAGAAGTGAAGTGCCACATTAAGTTTTTTACAGAAGGCCCTCCAGAATTTAGAAACAAATTGCGACCCCCGATCAGAAACTATGGTCTGAGGTGACCCATGGAGCCTGAAGACCTCTTTGACAAATACTTCGGCAAGTTTGGGGGCACTGGGTAGACCTTTAAGTGGGATAAAGTGCGCTTGTTTAGAAAAGCGATCGACCACTACTAATATCGTGTCCATACCCTTGGATTTGGGTAGGTCGACAATAAAGTCCATCGAGAGATGTTCCCAAGGACGATCGGGAATAGGGAGGGTTTGCAGGAGTCCTGGAGGTTTATTCCGTGGAGTCTTGTTCTGTGCGCAGGTGGAACATGCTGAAACGAAATGTTGAATGTCCTTACGCATGCTAGGCCACCAAAATGTTCGTTGCAGGAGGTCAATAGTCCTTTTAATCCCTGGATGACCTGCCGTTTTAGCAGCGTGCCCCCATTGCATTACCTTCAGACGGAAGGTCGGGGGTGTGAAAAGTCGTCCAACTGGCACCCTGAGACCCTGCGGGATTTGATCTTGAACCTTGGTGATCTCTGATAGTGCGTCAAAGGTACTGGCAGACAGGACACATTTCGGAGGAAGAATAGTCTCCTGGGGATCTTCGGTTTTGTCCTCTACAGAGAATTGACGAGACAGTGCATCGGCTTTAGTGTTTTTGGAACCCGGGAGATATGAAATCAGGAAGTTGAACCGGGTGAAGAAAAGGGACCAACGTGCCTGCCGAGCGCTTAGACGACGGGCAGTCTCAATATATAAGAGGTTCTTATGGTCCGTAAGGATGGTGACGGGGTATTCCGTGCCTTCCAATAGATGTCGCCACTCTTCCAAAGCCATCTTGATCGCGAGGAGCTCACGGTTACCCACATCATAGTTCCGTTCGGCTGCAGAATTTTTTTTAGAAAAGAATGCGCAGGGATGTAGTCTGGCCTGTGGGTTCTTCCTTTGAGATAAGATCGCCCCAGCCCCTATGTCCGACGCATCCACCTCGAGAGTGAAGGGCTGTGCTGGATCAGGATGCACCAAGATAGGTGCTGTGACAAAGGCTTCCTTGAGAACCTGAAAAGCCATGATGGCATCGGGGGACCATAGTGCGGGATTGGCGTTCTTCTGAGTGAGGGCCGTGATGGGTGCGACCAGCGAGGAAATTTTTTTTATGAACCTGCGGTAATAGTTGGCAAAACCTAAAAACCTCTGTACCGCTTTCAAAGAGAGGGGGCGAGGCCAGTTCAAGACGGCTTCCACCTTGGTAGGATCCATCGCGAGTCCTGTGTCGGAGATTATGTACCCCAAAAATGACGTCGATGACTGATGGAACTGGCATTTTTCAAGCTTAGCGAACAGTCGATTCTCCCGTAACCTCTGAAGTACTTGTTTGACATGCCGAGTATGTTCCAGGAGATTCTGCGAGAATATCAGGATGTCATCTAGGTAGACCACCACGTGTTGATCCAGCAGATCTCTGAAGACGTCATTAACAAAATCCTGGAAGACAGCTGGCGCATTACAGAGACCAAAAGGCATCACGAGGTACTCATAGTGCCCATCACGCGTGTTGAAGGCCGTCTTCCACTCATCTCCCTTACGAATCCGGACCAGATTGTAGGCTCCACGGAGATCAAGTTTGGAAAAGATAGTGGCGCCTTGTAACCTGTCGAAAAGTTCGGCAATCAAAGGGAGGGGATACCGATTCTTGACAGTCACCTTGTTGAGACCACGGTAATCGATGCAAGGACGAAGTGTGCCGTCCTTTTTCTTTACAAAAAAGAAACCTGCTCCTGCTGGAGAAGAGGACTTACGTATGAAGCCTCTCTGGAGGTTCTCCTGTATATAAAGTTTCATCGCCTTGGTCTCGGGGAGGGAAAGAGGATAGGTACAACCTCTGGGGGGAATCGCGCCAGGAAGAAGTTCAATCGGGCAATCGTAGGCGCGATGGGGTGGTAATTCCTCCGCCTGAATCTTGTCGAAGACATCTCTGAACTCCCATTAGGCGTCCGGAAGAAGGGAATTCTTGGGTTCCGGATGTGTGGCAGCTACTAGGGCATTAGATGAAACCAGACAAGTGTCTTGACACCGATCTCTCCAGGTGAGGGGTTGTGACTGAAGCCAGTCGATCTGGGGATTATGGTGCTGGAGCCATGGAAGACCCAATATCACGTCTACTGCCGGCGTGTGGATGGCATCCAACTGAATTTGTTCGGAATGGTGTCCTGACATCTTAAGACGGAGGGGAATGGTCTGATGAGATATAAATGCGGGTTGCAAAGGCCTACCGTCAATGGCTTCAAGGCCTACGGGCCAATCCTTGGCTACCAGAGGGATCTGGTTTCTCTCCGCAAATGATTGATCAATGAAATTCCCACCAGACCCGGAGTCTAGGAAGGCCCTCGTAAAGATGTCTCCAAAGTCCCCTGATAGAGTTATAGGAAGAAGTATCTTAGATGGTAGTTTGGGAGAGAAAGGAGAGGTTACCATGCCCAGTGTAGTTCTCCCAGTACTCACTGGGGGCTGGCGTTTCCCGACTTGGAAGGACAGGTACTCACCAGGTGTCCACCATTACCGCAGTAGAGGCAAAGACCCGCCCGACGGCGACGTAGTCTTTCCGTTAACGAAAGGCGAGCTCCACCCAACTGCATGGGTTCTTCGGAAGATACGGCGACGGACTCCCCTGGAGCTGTGTGTGAAGAAAAAGTGCATTGGGTACCTTTTAGACGTTTTCCTTTCTCTACTCTTCGCTCCTGAAGCCGCTGGTCCATACGGATACAGAGTGCGATGAGTGCATCCAATGAGGTAGGGCGCTCTAGTGCGGCCAGCTCGTCTTTGAGGGTGTCATTCAAACCCTGCCAAAACACTGCGGCGAGTGCTTCATCATTCCACTTAGTTTCAGCGGAAATGGTTCGAAACTCCAGTGCGTAGCGTGCCACCGAGCGATTACCCTGTAAAACATTGAGGAGAGAAGAAGCGGCCGTTACCCTCCTTCCTGGTGTATCGAACACCTTCCGGAATTCAGTACAAAACCGGTCCAGGCTTGAGGTCAGCTCCGGGCGATGCTCCCATATGGGTGTAGCCCAGGCCAGGGCGTCATCGGTCAGCAGAGAGTAGATATACGCAACCTTGGAACGAGGAGTCGGAAAGTGAGAGGGTAACAGTTCAAATTGGATGGAACACTGCGCCAGAAAGCCACGGCATGCTGAAGGCTCTCCCGAATAGCGATTGGGGGAAGGTAGACGAGGTTCCGGAGAATGAGTCAAAGGTACCGGCGGAGAAAAAAATAGGAGCAGGAGGAGCGGCAGCAACCTCGGGAGAGGACAGAAGGGATTTGAGTTGCTCCGAAATGGTACCCAGGGAATTTTGGAGCATCTCCATACGCTGGTTATTTTGGGAGAGACAGTTCTCTACTTCCTTGAACAGGCCATCGTGTTCGCTCAGGCGTCGATCCACCTCGGCGGAGTCCAGGTCTGTAGGGCTGAGCATAATGTCACGGGAATATAGGAGTGCTCACCACAAACCGGACTGGACCGCGAGGCCGAGGTGGGGATACAGGAAAACCTCCGCCCTACAGCCGCGTGAGCGGGTCCGGTAAGCAGAGTCGTGTAGATAGCCTTGTTCGGGAGAGGAGAGAGTAGAGTGGTAGAGGTACTTGCCAGATCCGGGGTAGGAGAGGTCAGGAGTAGTCGGTGTCCAAAGCCAGGGTCGAGGAGAGGAGAAGGTAGAAGTCCGTTGAGCGAGCCGGGGTTCGAGGGTGCCAGAGATCGGGAGTCCAGGTACAGGTTCAGGGTCTATGACGGAAGACAAAAGCAGACTGCGAAGTAGCTTGTAGCAAGCACAACTAGAGACTGAATATGCTCAGCAATCAGCTCAGGGCTGGAGGCACTATATACTGACAGGAACCAATGAGAACCTCCAGCGGTGATGTCAGAGGTAGGTAGAGCGCTGATAGGTTGAGGCAGGATGCAGAACCGGTGGGAACGGAACAATAACATTGGCGGCAGTAGAGATGGACATAGTAGCGCGCGCGCGCGACGCGCGCGACGGAAGGGGCTGGTTGAGTTCGCCGGACTAAAAGACAGGAGCCGTAGGCGCGCGCGTGGCCTTTCCACGGCGGCGCGCATGGACAGCAGGGGCTGCCGGGAGTTCAGGAGGAAGAGGAGGCCCACGTGACCGGGTGCCGCGCGCCCCGGCAGCCGAGGTAGGAACCGCAGCGGGCAGAGACCTTACAGTTACCTCACAAATCCCCAGTAGGTGAAAAATTATATAGATTAGATCACGGGTGCGCAAAGTTTTTTTGCTGTGCCCCCCCTGTGTGGCGGCCCCAGCACTCGCGCCCCGCTTCTCCAGTGACCCAGCGTCAAATGACGCCAAGGGTCACATGACGTCACGTGACCCTGCAGCATCATTTGACGACGCGTCACATCACGACCCCGCGGCGTCATTTGACGCTGCGTTGCCATGGCGATGTGACCACAAGCCGGCTGAATCCCGGTAAGTTAAGGTTACAGAGGCCTCGCACGGTCCCCGAGCATTTAATTTAAATGCCTCAGGGATGAGCGTGGGGCTTCTGAAACTGCCGCGCCGCCCCAGAAAAATCCCACGCCCCCCAGTTTGCGCACTCCTGGATTAGATAGTCAAAAAAGTATGTAGCGTAGACATATCAGCATATATTTGTTATGCTGTGAATCTGTCTTCACGCTTGGGAGGATTTAAATAAATCTAGCGTAAATCTTCCCAAGCAAGGGAAAGACAGCTTCACAACACAACTATTAAAAAGGGGCCACAGGATTGCTACATGGTTAAAGATAAACCAAGCAGGCCAGTTTTTTTCCCATTGGAGTACGACATTTAAAATTCCAGAATGCTGTATCAAAGCAGTAATGTCAGTCTATTTTTTTTTTTTTTTTTTTACATGATTAGAATCAGTGCTGATGGGTTCTGTAAATAGTAGGGAAAGAAGATGAAAAGGAAATGTCCTCTTTCAGTCTGTCCTGTGAAGACGTAAAAAGATTAACTGAAGCTGAACACTTTGTTTCTTGAGTGCTTTTGTTTAAGAGAAAGTGACAATACCTCACTCTCTGTGGCCAGTGATGTTTGCCCTATGTAGTAAAAAAAAAAAAAAATCACCATATTCAATAAAACTTTTCAGTATAGAATCCATTTCAAAACACACCTTATTTGTAGAAACGTTTCTTGACAAAATATACAGTATAGGATTTGAATATATGACACGATTTGTAACATTCACGCTGACTCTGAAAGCATTGAGTTTGAAACTCTGGAACCAAGTCACTTTATCTTCTTGTGCTTCAGGCACCCAAAAAATGGATTGCAAGCTACAGATGCAGAGGCCGTTATTCGAACAAATCACAGCGCCATTTTCGTGTGTGCTGCTGTACTCCACGAGGCATTAACGCAGTTAATCGCCTCAGGCACACATGTTTATCGCGGTTGTTTTGTTTGAATTTCATGAATTGTGTGCAATTAAATACAATGAAATTAATGATAATGTGTATAGTACTGTGCTACTATGCTATTGTGTCAATTTCAGGTGTTTAAAAGCCAGAACACTAAAATGCCACTTTCTGCACTCGCCTGCACTCGCGTCTTAAGGCGGTACTGTTGAAAGAAATTGCGCGCCATCACATGGGTATTCTGAGGTATACACCGCGTGAAGGGTTTCAATAACGGCCGCTGCATCTGTATGGGACAGGGACTTGAGTCTGCAAAAAAAATACCTATGTACAGTACAGTGCTGCATACACTCAGTGCTGAAAACACTAAGCGCTATACAATAATGTTTTTTTGACTTCAAGGTTTTTATTGGGTTTCATAACAAGTACATTATGCCACATCCCATAGTAAAACAAATTGAAACCCCCCGAGGTTTACCCTTTTCACTCTCACATTCAAGGGTAAAATCACTCAAAAGCAACAAGGGACTTACAACATGCACTCACAAGACTAGACAAACCTGACTCACCAGACCAAAGACTTGACAAAGGAGGGAAAAAACAACAAGGAAGGAAAAGGAGGGGGGTAGGGGGTGGAGGGAGTGGACTGCCACTGTGTTCTTCGTTGGTGGAAGATCTGCTTTCGGTCCGTATTGCACTCTTCTTTGTGACGCCTGTCGACTCCTCTTCTTAATTCTGATTTTGCTAATCGAGGGGATCCTACCTGTCACGTGCCTATGTTATATAATGCTCCACTCCGTCACCAGAGAACGCACTTGTATTTATTATTGCAAAATTGTGCTGGCATCTACCCCGGGGATGTCGGATTGGGTAAGCCAAGGCTCCCATACTTTTAAGAAATTTCGGCCAGAGTCGTTGACCCAGCTAGTCAACTGTTCCATCTGGCAAACTTGCCACAATCTATTTCGGATTTTGAGGATGACTGGTAGATCTTGCTGGATCCACAATGCTGCGATCTCGCACCTAGTGGCCGTGGCCATATGTGCCACCACAGCGCTATACAATAATGTTTTATTATTATTATATCAAACAGAATTGATTAAACAAAACAAAACCAAGGTTTGGATGACCGCAGATATGGTGATATGGTGAGATGGTGTTTCCATGCAATATTGCTCATATTTGTACAGAAATGCCATTCTCACAATTTAATAAAAATGCCCTTTAACCCATAGTTTCTAAGCTGTAACACACCATGGCCCAGATTCCATAAAGATTCTCATAAGACATTGAATAATTAGGTTCCACAAAGGCACCATCACCCTGGTCGTAGCACTTGAAGCCCTCTGGTTTAAGATTTAGGCAAATATTCAAAAAGCGGTCCTATTTCATAGGACACCTCCTGCGCTAGTAGACATCGTTCGACCAAGTGAATGGGTCATATGGTGTCTTCCAGAAGGGCTATGAACTAAGAGGAACATTCCATGTCCTAATTCTCCTCAAACATTAAGTTGCTGGAGGCCATTTTTATTTAAACAATGTGCCAGGACTTTGCATAGAAATATATCCTGAGCCAGGTTCTCCTGGTAGTAAGAACAGAGCAGTCCTGGATCCGTTCTGATGTGTTTTGATTCTCACTGGAAAAACTTTATCCCTTTTCATTTCCAAGCATTTAACTATACACCGATAAATCCCTTTAATCAGAACATTCCGTTTACATTTTCTGCTTGTGTAAGACACGCTGTACTTTTGGACAGACTCTTGTTAAGGACAGAGCTATTGATTTGTGTTAACATTTATTTTTCTTAAGTAAGTGGGCTGTAAAAGCTAGTATGACTTACCTGCTTCAATGCACTCTGGAGTTAAGCAGTACTGCTCCTTCTGTAAGTTAATGAGACCTTTACTGACTGCAAAAAAACAATAAGACATATATTTGTATTAGTTACCAGCTTTGTGACAGTAAGAAATAACAATTCTGTACCATGTACAGTTCAGATACCTGCTTTGAACAGTACATGGAACTTTAAAAACATGGAACAGTCTTACTTTTTATGGCTTTTATTATGAATACTACAGAATTGTCATCCACTTGTGAATACAGCTGTTTTCAATGTTCTGTTTGTCCACAGTTTGTGTGAGATATCAATTTACTTTTTTATTTTAAACACACACACACTAGCATTTTAACTGAGAATCTGACTTCCAATAGATCAACAATGTTAACATCACTCTTATAGAATGATATGGCATCTCACTTGCTGGTTTACTGGAAGTTAGAAGGGCTCCTATTTGCTTTGCTCTCCTCACTACAAAAAATCCAATTGTCATTCAAGGTATTAACAGTGTTGATCAAAAGAAGAATGTGATCAGAAAGACAACCCTCTATAAGCAGCACTCTAATCATATGTGGTATATTGATGGACACAAAGGATGGTCCTGCAGAATTGCTGCGTCAACAAATAAGTACTGTCAGAATCACCGCAGAAATCAAAAACAATAAAATTTTATTATGTCTATATCGACCTTTAAAAACACAGATGCAATATTAAAAATCCCCATATTGTTGTGGCTGATATGAATAGTTGGAGTATTAAGGTAAGTATAATAGGTCAATCTATTTAACTGTTCATATCTTAACATCCAGACACATGAGTATACAATGGAGAAAATCTACAGAGATAGTATAATGTTGTATCTGAAAGCAAAGGTAGTGCCACAAATAACTGCCCATGTCTATGTTGGTTAAAGTATAAATGATAGGTTAATCAACAGACAAAGGAGAAACTCTGTAAAAACCAAATGGTACCTTGAAACCCCTTAGAAAAGGGTGTTTCTAGCCTCTAATTAACTCTCATGCATGTATACTGAGAAAAGGTACAATGCATCTATATCGATATTGTTACAAATGGCATTGTATATGCATAGTATTGTAGCAGAGTATTTTGTAATTTAACAGAGTCTACCTTGTAACCATAAACATGTAGCAGTAGAGCAGTAGTATTCTCATAAATATATAGAATATAAATTCAAACACCTGTTAGGTTGGTGGTGCGTGCTAATCACTGGCAGTATAGACAAATGCTGGTTCCCAAAGGACACAGCCGTGATACACACACTGCACAGATACATATACCACCTCTACTTAGCTCTATTTGTGTATAGCATAGGTGCCATCACCACTGGATGTAATTAATATTGTTAGTGATGTCTCGGCAGTGTAATAATAAAGCCTTCTATGCTATAAACACGTCCATTGGTTGTAGCAATTGACATTTAGTAATACTTTGGATCAAAATGCCGCTACACGATACAAGCCTGCTCATCTGATGTGATCTGGATGCTGCCACTTTGAGTGACGTCACTGCCGTGACGCCCTACGTTCCCTTTCTGATCAAATTCTTCTTTTGATCAACACTGTTAGTGTCATTCAAGGTAACTGGATAGTTTTGTGGTGAAAAAACGATTGTACAGTACAAATTGCTATAGTTAAATGCATTATGAAATGATTACACTTAATTTAAAGCTTTGTTACGTTTCTTGAAGTCACATCAGTAACTTACCATAACTACACCGATACAGTAGCTAAAGCAGGTGTAGTGGTGTTCCCTGGCCCTCCCTCTGTACCTCCACTGCGGGGGGTGATCGCAGGCGCTGTCAGGGATGAGTGGCAGACCTGCTGGCACATTAGGAAGGTGGGGGCTGAGCAGGGAGCGTTCCGCGTCGGCCCGATAGTACAGGGCGCCGCCATGTTGTGTCTCGCACATGCACAGTACCAATGCGCGACAGGAGGCCCTGAGGAAGTTCGCGCATGCGCAGTGAATAGCGTGCGAAGGCTGGCCAATAGAAGAGAGGCTCTAAGCTGGGACTACAATTCCCATGAGCCTCAGCAGGGACACGTGATGCCGGAGAGCGAAAAGGAGAGGAGGATTGTGAGCAGGCAGGAAAGGGAGAGACAACGCTAGCAGTGTGCCCTGGGGAAGCAAGCGGAGAGGTGGTGTGTGTTGCAGGGGGTCAGTGACCCAACTGCATAGGCCAGAGATTTCCCTTAGGCCCCAGTGCAGACCCTGAGTCACCACCAGCTTGTGATACTGCAGGGAACGCCATATATATAGGGACAGCATACCCTTTACTGTACTAGCAGACAGGGACACAGTATTCTTTCTGTGCTGCTGTGCGGTCAGTGGTTTGGGAGCAAGCTGCTGGAGACAAGCAACTACCTGTAGGAGACTACGCTGGATCAGCAGATCCTTTGTGAAGCTCATTTACCGACTGCGGACGCGTTCAGAAGATATTATAAATAAGTGCACCAACACCGGTACCTGCAGGCGCTGATCCCGCCTTGGGGGAGTGTTCTTTGGGGACACTGGGTTGAGTGACCAAGGGACTGGTCCAGTACATTGGACATGGTGTGAGGTACATGCGGTGGTGGGAAACGGGGACATTGCTCCAGTTGAAGTGTGGCAAGGCTACAGGTGTCTGATTGCTAAGTACCAGCCATTCATGCACTGTGATTATATGTGTTATACGTGTGATAAGTGTATATTTAGGTTTTGCATTCACTTGCTAGTAAAAGGTTACAACGTTGTTGCTTATTATCATTATTCTTGTCTAGGGGAATCTTACTTATTGGGGATCCTGGGTAAGTGGAGGCGCTGCCAAGTACATATTGTTACCCCAGGCTCCCAGTTAGCGGAGGCCCAGATCTCGCTGAGCCAGCAGGTATATACAGCATTAGTAGTCTTTCTATAGCAGCAGGAAAGAGGGCTACACAGGATTGTGCTAAAAAGGTGGAATAAAAATCACATGAAATAAAGCATTATGAGAACTTCTCAGTTTTCTACATACTTGTTACAGCTGTACTTTGGAATGTAGTCTAGCTGCCCTCTATTGCCTTCCCTCACTGAAGAGGATGATGTTACAGTATATGAGTGTTACTTTGTGATGCTACTTGGAAGTACAGAGTACCACTAACCGCTAACTAATTTACAACCCCAAAGTACTACTTTTCATTGACATACTTATTGTTCTACTTTCTATTTAAAGAAACAAATTATTTATTTTAGGATGCCTCTACTACTGTCTGCATTGTAAGTATATTTATTGTATAAACCTTTCTCAAATATGTTCAAAATAGCTTTTCCTCACTGATAAATACTTTTAGAATCTTTTCAAGATAGACACAGTACCACTATATTTTTAAGCCATGACAACCAGTGCATGCACAGAGTAATTCAATCACCCCTAGTGATATCTATTAATTAGATATCAGATTTATATTGATTTGGTGGTAAGGTGGTACTTTTTATGCCTGTTAAAATCTCGCCTACTCTCCATTTGGTAACCAACTTACTATCTGTTGGTTTCTTCATGACTCGGTCTTTATGAGACCTGACTGACCCTAGCTGAGGAAATGTACCAGATAAGCAGACTCTTTGGTATGAAGAGCAGTACAGTACAGAAGTGCACTTATGTAATCATTTATAACTCAGCACTGATGGCAAACATGTTAGGCCTCGTCCAGGGTAGCGCTGAGCGGGCACGTACCCTCACGTTGGACACGTTGCAACAATGCACATGGCCTGCGTGAGCGGGCGCACCTGATCGGCGCTCAGCCGCTTGCCGAGCAAGAAAAATTGATTTTGCTGCTCGCAAGCGCGTCACGTGAGCGGTTCACCCAATGAGGGCGAACCAGCTCTGTGACGTCAGGGCCGCGCCCCCAGCCGACCAGGAAAAGCACGGCCGAGCAGGGCGCAGCGCTGGAGCACCAGCGCACTTTTTCCCACCCTGGACGAGGCCTTATGCATTGATCTGCAGAAACTGTGTGTAACTTTGTATAGAGAAAACTTGCTGCTCAGTCCCAAGTGCCTATAAGTAAATATACTGTATGTGTTTAGTAGACTGAGGTACACAGGGATAAATTGGTCAAATCGTAAACTAAATTGTGAAGAAAGAATCCCCACATCAAGATGCCTAGAATATGCACTCAAAGTACATTTTTTTACCACAGAGATATTCTGTAATAATCCCAAGAATATCAATATTCCAAAGAAAGGAGGATATATGTTATATTATAATAATCCTCCTATGTACCACTAAATTAAACACAATAAAGTTTTATTAAATTAATCAATGACGCTGTGTATTATTTACAAATGATTAAAATTCCCCATGTGAGAGACTGCAATTAGATACTATTTGTATCTACATTCTAAATGTTGCAGCAGCAGCACCAGCAGAATGGTTACATTGTGTCAGGTATTTCTGTGATGCCATGAGATAGACAACTGGGTGTTTTGTGGTAAACTTGGTTTAGCCAGCTGACGGTGTTACTGGCAATGCTGAACTGATGCTGCAGGGCTCTTCTATTACAGCTTATTGCACTGTGGATGGTGTGGAGTGGTGGTAACAACAGATGTTAATTTTGCGCATTAATATAGCTAATATAGCTGTAAACACATATCTAAATACTGTGCAACATATGTGTATTGATAACCACAACCAACAATGTTCCTAACTATGTGGGGCTCAAGTTGATCACACAGATTATAACACAGCTGTGTTACAGACAATGTTGAACTAATGCTGCAGGGTCTTTCTATCCTAGCTGATTGCGCTGTGGATGGTGTTGAGTGGTGGTAACATCAGATGTTTAACTTTGAGCAGAATATAGCCAATACAGCTTCTAACATATACCTCAATACTGTGTTAAACATCTTTATTGATGGCTACTAACTACTGTAACAACGTTTGTGACTATGTGGGGTTCAGGCTGACCACATGGGTTAAAAGCACAGCTGATCTCACTATCCATAATATAGGGGTTTACTGCAGCGAGTCTGTGTTTTATCTGAATATCCTATGGAATATGCTGCCTGATTGCACTGGATATTAGGCTTTGTTAACCAGTGTGGCGCTGAGGAATGGTTTGGATGTAGTTGTAGACAAAAGTTCGTTTCTGGACGGATTCCCTCAGAAAAAAAGAGAAAAAACAAGCATACACACTACAATAGTGCATTACCCAGGGACAACTAGGATACATAAGGAAGCAAAATTTAATACATGACTAAAAATTCAATGAGTTACACTAAAAAAGTACTATCTGTGCTTAGAACCAGATGACTTCAGTTTTGCTCCTCTTTGGTGTAAAATTGGAAACCTACTCACCAAAAGTGACTAGGACATAAGCGTTATTGTAATGGTCTTGTCCACAGGTAAACCGCAAGCTGTAGGTGAAGATACGTCTGTAAACGGAAGAGGATCCCCTTCTTTGTTCGGGAGTCTGCTAGCTGCTGCCTGCTTGCTGCTTTCTCCCCGAATTCGGCCGATCCGCTCCTCCTGTGACGTCACCAGCTTGTGCTTCTCAGCTACGGTGTCCCTGTGATGCCAAAAGACCTCCTACGCGTTTCAAAACTCCAAATAGTGGGTTTCTTCCTCATTACAATAACGCTTATGTCCTAGTCACTTTTGGTGAGTAGGTTTCCAATTTTACACCAAAGAGGAGCAAAACTCAAGTCATCTGGTTCTAAGCACAGATAGTACTTTTTTAGTGTAACTCATTGCATTTTTAGTGTATTCATTGCATTTTATTGTATTTTTACATGTATTAAATTTTGCTTCCTTATATATCCTAGTTGTCCCTGGGTAATGCACTATTGTAGTGTGTATGCTTGTTTTTTCTCTTTTTTCTGAGGGAATCCGTCCAGAAAGGAACTTTTGTCTACAACTACATCCAAACCATTCCTCAGCGCCACAGGAGGTGACTTTCCCCCACAAATACCAAATCTGGGAAGGAGATTCCAGATTCACTTCTTTGGGCAGCTCCAGGACTACCTTCGAACTTTATATCACAGGTTTTTTGTATATTAGTATATTAGTGTTTGCATGAGAGCTTTTTGTACACCTTCATTTTCACCAGGTTTTGTTAACCAGTGTGAGCATGCAAACAATATATATGACACCAGTTACTGTTTAGTAATAAATTTAGGTGGTTATGTATAAGGACTGAATTGATCTATATTGGATTCTAGCCTGTTACCTGCTCGGAGAAACAGCTGATTAATTTAAGCAACACCTGGTTGTCTGTGTTATCATGTTAATATTGCTATATGAGGATATATGTTCTAGAGCCTTGCAGAGCAATCTCCCTACATTATATTATGTCTATTGCTGGGAACAGACACACTCTTGCTGCATTTTCATGTGGAGATAGTCACTTTGCATAGCAGACAATACAGTATATCTGCGCTGATACACAAAGACCAGGCATCTTTGCTATACAAGCATAAGGATTTAATGCTGTTACGATTTAATTGGCTAACAATTTGCAATGTTAATAAAATATATATTTAATCACTATCTAAGAGGAGTTATTTAGTGATACAATATCTAACTTATAGCTAACTCAATATGAGTAATATCTATCCTACTATATGCAAAGTGTTCCTATTTTTTCGGTTATTAGTTTTGATCATAATCTATTGGAAGATATAATTATATACAATTGGTATTTAGTATCTAATTACAGTCTCTCACATGGGGAATTTTAATCACTTGTAAAAAATACACAGCGTCATTGATTTATTTAATAAAACTTTATTGTGTTTAATTTAGTGGTACATAGGAGGATTATTATAATATAACATACATCCTCTTTCTTTGGAATATTGATATTCTTGGGATTATTATATCTCTGTGGTAAAAGAATGTACTTTGAGTGCACATTCTGGGCATCTTGATGTGGGATTCTTTCTTCACAATATATTTTATGATAGAAACTGTGTGTAGCCAGGTCTTCCGGTTTCCCCCTTACCTCCGCTGAGGGTTGGAAAGCTGCATGGTCAGCCACGTCGCCGGGGGCTCCCGGAGGTATCCGAAGAGGGTGCCGCCATTGTGCAGAGAGGTTCGCGCGGTGGGTGCAAGAGTTGCGGCAGACCCCTCCAGACAGTTGCTCGTGCGCAGTATGCAGCGGGCAAAGCAGGGCCAATCAGGTAAAGGCTCTGAGATGGGGCTACAGATCCCATGACCTTAGCGATGAGCCATTTGACCATGCCAGCCAATAGGGCTTAAGGGTTGTCTGCAGAAGGGAAGTAGAAAGCTTACGAGGGACCATGTTAGTCAGTGGGTTCCAGGAAGGGGACAGAGGGGTCTGTGCAGAGAGGCAAGTAGCCTCTGCACTAGGACAGAGAAACCCCTAGTCCCCAGATAAGACCTGAGACACTATTAGCTCATGGCTGCTTCAGGGAAATGCCCCAGGCTAGGGAACCGATCCCATTAGCACCATAGTAAGAGTGAGGGACACAGCGGACGAGGAGTGGTCTGAGACCAGGCCTAACACACAAGAGAAAGTGACATTATCTGGGTGGGATCACCCTGGAGGGACGTCGCGGAGGAAGTCGTGGTCGGCGGATCCTTTTCCAAGTGTTTGCGGCCCGGGTGCTGGATCACCCGGCAGGTACTGTTACTAAAGTGCACCAACATACCGGTTCAATACAGGTGCTGATCACGCCTATAGGGGTAGGTTCTTTGGGGACGCTATAGGGATACGTGACTAAGGGACTTAACCTATATTCTGGACACTGTGTTGGGAAATAAGGTGTGGGGTGAAGGCCCTGCGAGGCGACCGGGTAGTTAGACTACTAGGGGTACATAGTGGCACTGTTACTACTGTTATGGCTCTGGGTTGCACATACAGTAAACCGTTATATTGTGAGTATATTCCAGTAAAGACCCTTCTGTTTTATATTACGAGTGTGTCATTGTGATTGTGTTCTGTGAGGGGCTCCTCCCACTCTGTTGGGATCCCTCACAGGTGGAGGCGCTGCACCAGATTTGTAAGTGATTCACCCCAGGCTCCCAGTGGTGGAGGCTTAGGCTCCTGTGAGCCAACAGGTACAAGGGCAGCACAGGTAGTCGCTGTGTTTCAGGGGGAAACAGGGCTACATGTGTAAGAGTGATTCACGCAGTACAAGACAGCAACTCCAAGTAATTAACTACATAGCTAGCTTGATAATCATTTAATTTATTATACAGTGTTACTTTTGGGTCACTGTATTCCATCCTACATTGGGCTGCATACAATGTGTGCTCTTCTAAAACAAATATAACTCAATAAAATATTCTAGTTACACATTAGGGTCCCTTTCAAGATCCATTATTCATAGTAAGGATAAGTAGAGAAAATGCTATTGTAGGTTATTTACATATTTGCTTTTTAATAATTGTAATTTTTTGTATGGGGCCATCTTGAAAATATTGAACGCGTAATGAGCTTATGAGATCTCAAAAGTCTTCCCACATTGGTCTATTATGAGATAGAAGCATGTAGTTATACATGGTTACTATTATTTGTTACTGATAGGAATTATGACACACTTAAACTCAAGCTGTCCATCTGCATGTCACACAAATCTAAATATTAAATGCCTAATGTAATCAGGCACTATCAATAATATACACTGGCGACACACTTTATTCGAGCTCGGCTAGTCCCACGAATTCGGGTATACCCGGGTGTATTGAGGTTTGTGACTGTTTTCTGCCCGAGTGCATTGAGGTATTTTCCAGGCAGGGATTGAAGCATTTTATTCCCGCTGGCTGCAATACTGCACAGTATATATATATATACTGCATTACAATTCATGAATTTATGCCATCTGGTAGACACGCGAAGCATTGCAGCCTATTAAATCCTAATCATTATCATTTAACAGATCAGCCGCCCGTCAGCCAGGCATGAACCCAGGCTGGGAAGGCAAACGCAACGGGGCTTGTCAGAGGTGAGGAGCGGCGCATTCCAGGTATCTGCCAGGTACATACTGGGTATTTGCTCGAATAAAGTGTGTCGGTGCAGTATTTATGAGGCCTTAGTGAAGTAGCAAGAAAAGATGAAGACCTCATTGAACTCAAACATGCACACCGATTATAGTACAGAGGTACAGAAAAGGGAAGATTCAAGGGTGTAGGCTTCATAATTAACAAAAAAAAATGAAAAACAATAAAGTGGAGTGTCATGATAATATCATGAGATATTATGTATTTTAATCAGCCTGGTGCTTCAGGGCTTAATGTGGTAACAGTTTGAGTTTACAAATACAAAATATTGTTTTTTTGTCGTGATCACCTGAATCTATTGATGTGACTCACATGTGTCTAAGTATTAGAGAAGGGAAGTTATGAGTGCATTATATATTGAGGCAAAACCTTAAACGTCATTTGTTAGGGTTTTTATTTACTCTGTCATAAAACCGTCAGCCTAGCAGCTTATTTACGACAGCAGTGGATTTATGTTGTTTCAATGGGGACAAATTACTACATAAGACTTGGCAGGGGATTATAAAAATCAGATTTCAACAGAGGTGTGTTTTGGACCAAACACGTGATTTATCTTATTTCAACAGCAGTGACCTCTCTGGAGGAAAACCTATGACATATGGTAACGTAATGTTTAGGGATTTCTGTTTTATCCTGTTATTTTAATAAACTGTCCTGCGTTAACTGTAATTATATGTTCTACTAATTATCTTTTTTTTAAATCTGGATCACTGTGTTTTTATATATAATAAACAATTCTTTAAAAAGGGATGCTTTGGGGCTCTGAATGAACTGTTGCACGCTCTGGAAAGAGTATTTAAATTTTTGGACACATTTTGCTTCAACAGATTTTTGTGTGTTAAGTGCATAGTTTTTTCTGTTATAAACTGGGACCTGAGACCCTGACAGATACATTCATTTTGCTATTCTTGCATAATTCTTGGGTGGTGGGAGCGTAGAGATATGATTGCAATTGAGTAAGAGGTTAATATTAACTAATTGAAAGTACCTTGCGCAGGAGAAAGGTGAGTTGGCTAGAGTAGTCATGTGTATTAACCCTGGTTGCATATCTGTCATGTATTCACTTGTGTGCTGTTCCTGATAGAAAGTATACGGGGACGGATTGAGGGGAGATATTGTTCATTTGATGGACCCTTGCGAAGGTTAAAAGTATGCCAGCTTGCGAGATGTGTATTAACCCGTGTCCCGTATGCAGATCACATGCTCACATGTGTGCTGTATGTGACATGGAGTATGAAAGTTCATAGAAAAGAGCAGCCACAATCATCATTCAATTGACAAAGAGATATAAGCTTCAAATTATCCAAATATATTACCCAAGATTAAGTCACACAAACAGTGAAGTGGAAGATTTTTAACATTGAATCAACCAACATAACAACAAGGGAAATTGTCACCTTAAGATCATTATGGGAGATTTCAATGCAAAGATTGGTGCAGTCAGAAAGACGAAGCATCATTGGATAAGAATGGTTACAGCAATAGGAATTAATGTAAAGACTAATTGATAGAATTTGCAGAATGTGAAAGGTTCTATATCTTGAATTTATTCTTTAAGAAAAACTCAACTAAAATTGGATATTAAATTCACCCAATTGAATCAAGAATAAAGTTGACTATATAATAGATAACAAGATACATGTGATTGAAGACTACACAGTCATTAGCTGTTTTGATACAAGAAGGGATCACCAATTGGCTCACTGCAAATTACATCTAAATGTAAAGATAAGAATAAGAAAACTGATTAAAAAGAAGATAAAAACAATCAACATCAAGACCTTCAAGAATAACCGTAGGGAATTCCAACTAGAACTGAAAAAACACTTCAGCATGCTTGAAATGCATGGAGTTACTTTGACAAACAATTATGAAAATTGTATGAAAATTATAACTGAAAACGCAGAGAAAACTGAAGGAATCACTAATGAAAGCAGAATAGAAAATAGCAAATGAAACAAAGCAATTATTGAAGAGACGACAAAAAGCATAAAGCAGTCTTAAGATGCAAGAAGAACAATGAAATAAACATACCTGTCCAGGATGATCGGCAACCATATAACTGAGAACATAAGAACATTTAACTGTGATATGTTAAAGAAGAGTAAAGAAGGTAACTGAGATGAGAGGGGCAGTGTGGAACAGTGCAAATAAAGGTTAAGCCTACTTGCTGAGCCCTACTGGTCAAGATGTCAACCCAACTAAAGGGTTAACGGACCACTCCAGGGTTGGAAGATGACTGACTTCCAACCCTGATGTGTAATCCAAAAGTTATGTATCACTGACACTATGAATTCACTGTTTGTTATGTTACTGTGTGTCTCATTGTGTGCCTGGGCTAGGAACAATGGCTAGTATAAGGCACACTGATTCAGAGGGCTAGCCTTTGTGTGGGGCCAGGTGCAGTGCTTATGAACAATGGTGAGGTGGGGAAGGGTGAGCCTTTGCTGATGGGGGAGTACATACTCCAAAAACAGAGTACTGTTCTCTCCCCAGCAGCTAGCCATCTACCCCTGTGAGAGATAGGAGCTGAAATCAGGAACCGGGGCTTGGCTCATAGCTCTGTCGGCTCAGTTCCCATTGGTCAGTTTCAATTTTCCATGCTCCCACTGCCCTGATTGGTTTTCTCCTGATGCACCCATCACTGCTGATTGGCTCAGCGGATGAAGGGTCTACACTGATTGGTCGGCAATCATGTGTCTAAATGGAGGCTTGAAAACTATAAAAGTCAACGCCGATCAAGGCTCCAACGTAATTCATGGTTGGTCTCAGTGACTAGAGACTAATGGTAGCGTAAACTGTGTGACCAGAGCTGGTTATCACAGGGTACCAGTGTAACAGGAACAAATGGATCAAGGCGGCATCTAGGGTAAGTTAATCTGCACCTAGTGAATTAGGAGTCCCCTGTATTCCTTTTTCTTGGTGAATTATTGCCCTGTTTTGTACTGTGTTGCTCCCTGTTAGCTCCTGCCAAAATAAACCTTAGTTTAACTTTTGTATTCTACCTGGTGATTATAATCCTAAAATAGTCTGGTCAGATCCCCTATTGTTACAATAACAAATATTTAGAGAAGATGAATCCTAACATCAATAGTGGGGATCTACTTGTAGGTCTAGTACAGAATAAAATTCAGGAATACCTAATGGATAACAAAAATATTAGTAACATTAAGCATGAATTTATGAAGACTACAGTAGATTGTGCCAAACTAATCTTATTAGTTTCTTTGAGGAGCTAGGTCGAAATTTAGACCAGGGTAATGCAGTTGATGTGGTCTACTTTGATTTTGCAAAGGCTTTTGATATGGTTCCACAGAAGAGGTTAGTGTACAAAAAAAGCAAATTGGACAACAGGTTTGTCATAAATTGAACCTTTTCAAGTTGTGGTAACGTTGTGAGTAGAGTACTGTACCTTTAGTATCAGTACTGGGACCCATGCTTTTTAACTTATTTATTAATGACCTCGAGGTCATTAATACCTTAATTAATTGAAGTCTTCATCTTTAGTGATGACACTAAATTGTGTGAGGTAATAAAATCAGAGCAGGATGTAATTTCTCTCCAGAAGGACTTGATTAGACTGGAAACTTGGGCAGGTAAATGGCAGTTGAGGTTTAATACAGATAAACGTAAGGTTATGCATTTGCGAAACAAGAATAAACAGGCGATTTACAAATTAAATGGGTGAAAATTAGCTGAATACATGATGGAAATGGATTTAGGAGTGCTTGTAGACAGTAGGCTTAGCAATAATGTCCAATGTCATGCAGTAGCCTCAAAGGCAAATACTATCTTATCTTGCATTATACGGGGAAGTAAACATAATTATGCCTCTCTATAAAGTATTAGTAAGACCACATCTTGAATATAGAGTACAGTTCTAGGCTCCACTCCATAAAAATGGCATTAGAGAACAAGAAAAAGTACAAGGAAGAGCCAACAAATGAATAAAGGGGATGGAAAATATGACTTATGAGGAGAGGCTGGCAAAATTAGATTTGTTTAAATAAAAAAGAGACATCCAAGGGGGGATATGATAACTTTATACAAATATGTTTGGGGACCATACAAGGAGCTTTCAAAAGAACTAATCATCCCAAGGGCAATACAAAGGACTCGGGGTCATCCTGTAAGGTTAGAGAAAAGGAGATTTCATCAGCAACAAAGGAAAGAGTTATGTACAGTACAGTAAGGGCAGTTAAATGTGGAGTTAATTACCCATGAAAACTGTGATGGATAGATATCTTCAAAAAAAAGTTGGATAACTTTTAGAAAGGAACGGTACATAGGGATATACCAACTAAGTAAACATGGGAAGGATGTTGATCCAAGGAGGCAGCATTGGATGAGGTTTCATTTACTTTTTTCTGTCTACCCTCCTCTATATCAAAATACTGTAAATACAAATATAGGATAAAATAGCCGTCATCTAAATTTTGCATAGGTGGAACTTGAAGTTACTCTGTAACTATGTAACTACTATATCATGATAGATCAACAACAAAGTGCACTTATCATAAAGAAAGTTGAGGACGTCTAAAGAAGAATTGTATGAAGGACATAATCAAGACGATGAAGAGTGAGAAGAAACCCTTACTGTTGTACCATGCATAATTCTTTTTCAAAGCATCAAAGGCGATACAACTTCATTAAGAATGGGAAGACCTCGGTGAAGGTGGAATGATTGCTAACATCTTGAAGAAAGCAGGGGAAGAAGTACAAAAAATACTTGCACAGTGTACATGTTGCATGAAAAACAGGAAAATTCCAGAATAGTGAAACAATGCCATACAGTAGTTACAATCCATCATCCATAAAATGGTGACAAATACCTAAAGAACTACAGACCAATCAGTCTACTTCCAATCACAAGATTTAATCAGCTGCAGCAAACCTTGTATTTTACCGAGAACAAGCAAGATTTTACCGTTGAATACAATACAACGGATCCAAGTTGAATAAGAAGTAATTTCTCAAAGTAATTAATATCATCTACCTCTCAGCTTAGAATTAATTCATTACAAAAAAAGCATTGGAGAGAGAGACTATTTTACTAGAGCACTAAGTGATTTATATACCTGTACACAAAAAGTAACAAACCTAAGATGCCTGTGAAATAAGCTAATTTAAGTCATTTGAATATACTTTGCACATCCAAATCGGCATATTTCTCAGGTATCTGAGGTGTGTTAATTTTTTTGCACAGGTATCTCCACATGAATTTTATAAAGGTGTGGTTTGGAAGGTATATAAGTCACTTTGTACTCTATTAAAATAGTCTCCCTCTTTCGAAACCTATATTTCAGGGTCTGGATTGGAGTTATGCAACCTTTAGGTGAAACCCTAACGTTGGGTTAAATCTCTGCATGTACTATAACAGACCTCTGGTGATAAACGTTTATAGGTGGAATGCCTCTTTTACATATCATTAGCTACTAACAATCATTATACTTCATGCAAGGTCCTTTCTGGACAAAAACAGCGTTATGAAGCTTTAAAGATACGCTAGCATTTAACAAGGAGTTCAATTAGGGTAACGCCTCTTTAAATCAATAAGGGACCCCTGTGGTTCTAGGCCTAAATAATAAAGAAAAAGGAATCAAACTGTACATACTAATTTATAGGCAAATTAGTATGCCCCAATGAGCTTAATGCTTGAGACACAGGAGATAAACTGACTTACAGTAACCAGGGCTATTTGTGTATAGAAACAAAATGTATTCCAACACCTTCTGAGTTCTGACAGCTTTTTTCTTACTAACTGAGTGGTTAAATTTTTTGTTCCAACATGTATTTATGCAAAGCTGAACTAATTATTTTCTTTAAGATGTTAATACTTGAGTTAGCAAAATATCACTGGTCTTACTATTTTATTTGAGCTCAATGGCTCATCTTCAATATGATGTGGTCATCTTCCCCTAACCCTGGAAGCTGTTATCTCAATTGTAAAGAATAGAGCTGAAATCTTCCCAAGCAAGGGTAAGATGCCCAACGATGAAGCCAACGTGGTGAAACGTACGTCGGGTACATCTGACGTCACTTCCTATGGGACGTCGGCTCATCGGAGAGGCGTGGGCATGTGAATGTCAGAGCATTTTTGAGACTTCAGCCGTGGGCAGCAAGAGCGCTCTGACAGTAAATAAATATATGTATACTATTTAACTTTTGCGATTTGGCCAATTACAAATACTAAGTAACAAATATTACTAGTGATGCCTCACTATAGTCGCTGAGCTATTTACCATAGTAGACGCTTCTGTGCTTTTTCACTTAGTGCTACTTGGTGTATTACCCACCTAAACAGTAAAGGAATACCTGTTTAGTGGTGAGAGGTTTTAACATTAGTTACCTGCTCACTATTTTGGGTCACCAGTTGCACTAATGGGGACAAGGTTCCAGCATCTCTAGCACTGTATCATTTCAGTACATAGTAAATGTAATTAATTTGTTACTAATTAGTAACTACATTTGTCGTTACTGGGCTTTGTTCTGTACATTATAACTTGAAAAGATAGTTTCTATGCTAAGCATTTGCTGCGGGTGTTACTACAGGCATACCCCGCATTAACGTACGCAATGGGACCGGAGCATGTATGTAAAGCGAAAATGTACTTAAAGTGAAGCACTCCCTTTTCCCACTTATCGATGCATGTACTGTACTGCAATCGTTATATACGTGCATAACTGATGTAAATAACGCATGTGTAACAGGCTCCATAGTCTCCCCGCTTGCGCACAGCTTCGGTACAGATAGGGAGCCGGTATTGCTATTCAGGACGTGCTGACAGGCGCATGCGTGAGCTGCCGTTTGCCTATTGGGCGATATGTACTTACTCGCGAGTGTTCTTAAAGTGAGTGTACTTAAAGCGGGGTATGCCTGTACATTATCTATTAAGAAAGACTGACACTACAAATTAGCCTAAGCAATAGCGTGTACACGCCCATACGCCGCTCTCCATTTTAATTTATATTACTTTATTTGTCTTTCGTTGTCATTCACTCCCGAACACATATTTTTTAATTATACTATTAAAGTTTATTGTATACACTTGAGGGTGTTCCTTAGTGCTGCACAAATGGATCCTTTCTCTCTTAGTAAATACATTACCTTTTCCCCGCGAGCACCACCCACCCTGTTGTTTGGGACTTGAATAATCATTTACTAATCTGCCCTCTGGGACGTTTGAGCAGGGTTATTCCATGCCCTAAAAAGTGTACCTCGGTTCTCGTTAAGTAACGAGAACTATCAATAGCAATACTTATGTGTCTGCTGTGTACATACAAGGGCAAAAGTGGTGTAACTATGGGGCAAACTATCCCATTGGTAGCAGTGAGCAGAATTGCACCACTTTTGGCTTGATACACATATCCCTATATGTATAAAGCAGACACGTAAGTATTGTTGGTAATAGTTCTCTTGTTAAGCTAAACTCTCTCTTTTATGTTGAACCAAGAAATATAACATAGAACATAATTAATAATATGCTTTGACTATTGACTGTATTACGCAGTGGGCGTGTTTTGGTATAGAACATGAATATATCCAAAATTAAGCAGGAGCACTCCTGTTAATATAATGAA
The DNA here is from genome assembly GCF_040206685.1 of Ascaphus truei. Lineage (NCBI taxonomy): Eukaryota > Metazoa > Chordata > Amphibia > Anura > Ascaphidae > Ascaphus > Ascaphus truei. The sequence continues at coordinate 111,947,954 of NC_134485.1, read as the reverse complement.
AAGTAGCATATGTGTTTGGTAAGCTTATGTTTTGCTTTCCCTATTAGGTTTAGCTTCCTTTCTGCAACATGGATAGGGATATAATGCACATAGAGATTAGTGTCAATATGGTCTCACTCATACAGAAGCGATTATTAGCTTCTGTGATAACATTATTAGCTACAGTATCTCTACTGTACAGTATGACTACATTATTTAGCAAATGGTCCCATGTAACTGCAATATACTGTACAAATGACATGCAATTAAGACTGAGTTTTTGTTCTTGCAACCAATTGGTTTGTTGAGAGACTATTTTTAATGTTGGCTCTAGAAATTCAGTCATAGTGGAATTACTATTTTATATATTTTACATTTTTATTGTTTTTATGTTACAGTATATGTACCATGTTTTTTTTTTAAATTATTATTATCCTTGCATTTTAGTTACTGTAATTCATCTCGCTTTTTAGTATAGTGAAATATATATATAACTTAGATAGCAAAAAATGTGCATTACTATGGAATTACCTATACACTGAAAATGAATGTAAGAGGTAATATACTGTGGGACATATGCTAAATTGATTATTATATGATTCATGTCCTTGGTGCATTCAGCAACCCATGCTATGCATTAAAAATGGCACTAATGCAGTCACTGTTTGAATGGAAAATATGATAGGGTAAAGATAGTAATAATAACGGGATGTTTTGTGTAACTCTATTACAGTATATAGTACACATCATTGTTACGACATGTTTTAAATAGTTAGGAAATAGCATTGTCCATGCCAGTTTAAAAAAATAAAACAATTCATATATATTCATATATATATATATATATATATATATATATTATACACACACACACACACACACTTCTTATGCTTGATAATGCATGCATCTAAAAGTTCTGCAGTAAACTTTCTTATGATGAAGTTTTTTATACCTCTCAATGCATTAAATCAACAGCAGTACAAAATAGGTACACCGAGGACAAAAAAAAATATTAACATATAGGTTGCAACTTACCTAGTAAAAGCAGAATAGCAAGTACCCCTGTAACACAAATGAAGATGACAAGTGCTATTTTAGTTGCTGTGTTGGCAAAGCGATTGCTGCCTGATTTTGAATTCCCCATCACTTCTGCTTCCATCATTCTGAGAGAAAAGAAATGCCTGAAGACAAATTGTGATTTACTTCTTTCTGCTGTTTCTCCAGAGCTCTTTTTTCCCCCTCACATAACCATGTTGTACATGAGCTCTCTTTCGTATGTCTCCCCTATACACATCTTTATAAGTTTATTACTGTCACCAGACTTTCCTGGCCTCTCCTCCTTCCAAGAGGGGGGTGGAAACAGGCACAATTTTAAAACACTACTTTTTTTCAGCCCTCCTCCAGTAGAACAAAAAAAAGCTGCTCACCGGCTGGGGCTTGGCAAGACAAATGGTGTCTACTTCATATATAGCTTTTCCTCTCTGCAAAGTATGTTATAGAAACAGTGTCTTGACAGACAACTGTGTCAGAGATTCATATCATCCACATGTTGCTGGGTCAATGGTTTAACCATCCAAACATAGAGAAAGAATGTCTGAGCTGCAGTGCTCACATCTACCGTAGTATTTTAACAGTGTGTTGAATCAGAGTTAATAAATTCCAGTCTCAGTACATTTTGATCCTAAGAAACTTTCTTATCTTGCTCAGCTTCCAGGATTTTACTTTGCCAGAAATGACATGGTCTATCAATGCACTCCTGCCTTTTATAGTTTTGTAAGAGGTTTTGGAATATCTTGTAATATTTTATTTTGGGAAATTTGTTAGAGAATGTGCCAAACCTTTAAAGTCCATTTCCGTACAGGCAGTGTAAACAAAGTGACTATTAAGGTAACCTTTATAACATATTGTTGTTTTGATTCTTTTGGGGCTAAACATGCACTTTGAGTGTTAGCTATGCATTTCCGCTGAAAGTATGCATTTGTATATCCTATTTACATTAGCCAGTAGTATTCTGCTGTGGTGTTTTAGTTTTAATCCACAAAACCACAAAAAGCTTATAACAGAAACACTGCCTGGCAATTTAAATCCCACCTCATCACTGAGGTTCTTTCAGTGTGGGGAGGCCAAAGTTACTATATATTCAGAAACCCGCAGAGAGTCCTGTAGTGTTGTGTAATTGAGACCACATGTTTTCCTTTCTCAACACAGAAAAAGCAGAACCTCTAATTAAAGAACTAAATATAATGATTACAGTAAATCAAATTGCTATGTTCTATCCCTACACTTAACCTTCACTTCTCAACCTGAAAATCCTTCTAGACAAATGTGCATAAGGAATGTACTGTATATGAAAGGTACCAACAGTTTAAAGTAGAGTGAGCTGCTGTTTTTATAAATGACATCTAAATATGGAATGAATACTGAATACTCTATCTGGCAAAACCCATCCACAATAATTGTAAGAAATTCCAGCATGCTCCACCAATGTTATATACTGTATGTGATAAAAATTATTCCATGTATTGACATAAAGAGCTATACTTTTAAATGATCTTTGTTATTTATGAAGTCCCCTTTGGGACTACTATTTCAGTTTTGGGTTAACGGCTTTAGTGGGTTAACTGTATTGGCTCATTCAGGTCACTTAATGGGTTAATGGTGTGGGCTGATTCAAGTTACTCCCCTCCCCATCATGTGATGTAGGATTGCCACTCGCCTGTATGTTTTTTGACCAGTGATGTCACCATAGAGAGATAGAAGGGTATTTATAGCTCCACCCAATGTTCTAGAAGCATGTTTCTCTGAGTTCTGCAGAGAGCTTCATCGTGAGTCCTGTAAATTTGTGTAAGTGTAAGTCTTATTAATTGGTTCCTGTCCCTGTTTATTGTTTTCAGTTAAGGAACATGCCCTATTTAGTTAGCATCTATAGTAATGGCCCAAGAATGTTCTCATGCGGGAAAAGTGCTCAGCAGGAGTTCTCAGAGTATTAGCACCGGAGCTACTGGAAAGTCCTTAGAAAACTCTAGATCCGAAATCTATGGTCAAAGAATCCTGTACACAGTAGCAGGATAATGATCCCAGAGAGTAGTGGGTCCACCTGAGATAGGGCATTATCGCTATGCAGGAAATTGCCAATCTAGTCAATACTAAGGGGAAAAAAGCATAAGAACTTCCCCATCATAGGAGTGAGATCTACCAGTGGAAGAAACACAGAGTAACTTTATGACTTGCCACCAGTTAATATGTCTAACGTGAAGTATGTCTTTGTACGGCAAGCCTTATCAACAGATGTGAATGTCACGGTTGACCAAGCTTATTAACACTATAATTGATTGAGAAAAGCAGAGAGATAAAATAAATTGCATTTATTCACATAAAGAACGTACCCAACTATGTTACACAAATTACAGGAAAAATACACACTTACTTTGGAAACTGGGATAACAAAACTAATCTTTCTTAGTTGCAAACACACAGCAAAATAATCCAGGCCACTTTTCATTCATGTGGCCTCTTGCTGTTGGATTCTAGTCACTTATCCTCTGAGAAATTTAGATGATTTACTCAGAGCTGGAACTCCTCAAATGGGACTGAATCTCAGGTGAATCACACAAGATGGAACTGATGAATCACATTTACATGATAGAACTGATGGAACTCTTTGATGGAAATGATGGAACTAACTGACTGACTGCACCAACTTTTAAAAACTCCAAATGTCCTATTTCCATAATGTACAGCCAATCTCTGGCATGGTAATCAATTTCTCCACCTGTCGTCAGGTTCTTCCAGTCCTGCAATAACTGGCACACAGCCTCAGTATCGAAACTGAGCATGTGCAACAAAAATGTCATCTTCCCCCACCTGTCACCTGGCTTCAGAGTAGTGAGAGAACATGTGCCCGAACCACCATTTTGCCCACTCACTATTCGTTACCCACACCCCCCTGGTTCAAATGCCACTGTCTGGCCTTGGCCACATGGCTTCTTTGATCTGAGGATACGGGCCTCAATTAGCACGGAAGGGCTAACAAATGATTCACACCTCTAGGATCTCTGAGACTTTCAAGTCCTGGCTGTCTCTGAGACGCATAGGCACCGAGCTTCGTAGCCATGACTTCGAAATCCCATTTCATTCACAGGACATCAACATATATACAATTAAACTATACCTATGTAATATAATATATTGTGGCCTGTCTTATGTGTGGTAAAATATACACATTCTGCTGCTACAATGTGCTACAGTTTTTTGATGCATGAAATAGAGTGTAACCTAAACGGTTCCCCTTACACTCGCCTCTCTTATACACAGTAACTGGATCTTTAAACCTATTTCTTTACCCACCAATAAACTCTCAGCTTTAATCACCTAGCTGGCGTTATTCCCTGAACCCCTAAACTAGGTTCAGTATACCTGGGCATGTATATTTATTTATTTATAAAATATTTTACCAGGAAGTAATACAGTGAGAGTTACCTCTCGTTTTCAAGTATGTCCTGGGCACAGAGTTAAGACAAATAATACATGGTTACAAATACAGTTACATAAATGAACAGGGTAGACATTATATACAAGACATTGCATGCACAGTTAAAGATAATAAATATTATGGGCGTATGAAACAGTTACAGATCAGATTAAAATGTGTGACAACCTTAGATTTGAAAGAACTTAAACTGGTGGTGGATGTGAGAGTCTCTGGTATATGGGTACCTATGCTATACTGGGGAGCCCATGCTATACTAAGGACTCTGTGTATACTTGCAGATATCTTTTAACCCCTTCATACCCATTTACCTTGTCTGGAAGATGCTGCAGCAGGGACTCTCGCGGTGAGTCATAAGAAGATTTCCAGGGTCTGAGGTTGGCGGAGTAATGCGTTTAGCTGTATCCGAAGATATCACTCAATCTCCGGATACAACTTTTGGGGTATTCCCTAACTCCGGAACCCCGCCTCATAACCACATTCTGCAAAGACTTTCTCCACCAAACCCACCCTGAAACTTACAACCTAGAAATCTCCCGATCCCAGCATCCCAGTAAATGCAAAAATCACATAATTATTTAATGTCGCAAAATCCGTATACAGTTGCAGTAATACATTTTTGACATCTGGATCCCAGAGCTGACACTCTAAGACCCTAACACACGGGTCAGGGTTAACCAAGTGGGCTTGACCTTTATTAAAAGCCTGGTTAACCCCTTCCCCGCCACAGTTAATAAAGCTCTTTTTGTACTATAAAAGTTCCTGGCACCCATCCTTATTCTATCTGCATATTCACGCCCGGCCCACACCAACCCAGCACCCTGAATAGGTATGAGAGATTGCTTCAACAGAAACAATTTGTAGTTCTACTCTAAAAAAAAACCTATCCTTAATATTGTGTGTGTGTGTGTGTGTGTGTGTGTGTGTGTGTGTGTGTGTGTGTGTGTGTGTGTGTGTGTGTGTGTGTGTGTGTGTGTGTGTGTGTGTGTGTGTGTATATATATATATATATATATATATATATATATATATAGTCAGGTATTGAGATTAGCACTCACGGTTTTGTTGCAGGAGGCAGATGCTTGTCCCATAGAGAGTATGTAGACATATGGAGACCAGGGGATCCTGATAGCCAAAAAGAGACAGCACACTGCAGGTATGGTATCAAAAAAGTGTATTCAGTAACACAAGGCCGCCAATGTTTCGGTCCTCCCAACGGGACCTTCCTCAGGGCAGTGCAGGCTATCAGGATCCCCTGGTCTCCATATGTCTATATATATATATATATATATATATATATATATATATATATATATATATATATATATATATATATATATATATTTATATATATATATATATATTTATATATATATACTGAGTTAAGTTATGTTGAGTAAAAAAAGTGACAAAAACCCTCCACAGCAAAGCATATAGCATACAGTATATTTACATTTACATTTACATATATATATATATATATATATATATATATATATATATATATATATATATATATATATATATAAACAGTGGCAGTGGCAAGGAAACATAGATATAAAAAACACAAAAAAGAAAAAGAAATCCCAAAACAAGCACTCTGATCATGTAAAGTAATGAAATCAAAAAAGTTTATTAATCATGGACTAGATAAACAAATGAAACAAGATAAAATTACAAACATATAAAAACAATAACAGACGGGAAAAACACAGTCAAACACTCAGATTCCAGTCATACTGTGTGCACAAAAACCTCACAAAAGTGGAAAACCTGGATGTTAAAAGGGTATGGGGAGGAGGATCCCAACATTCATAGTGGGAATCAGAAGATCCCACATAGAATCATGACCGGACACCCCCCCCACCCCCAAAACCACTAGGAGGATAAATAAAAATAGCAATCAAGTAGCTGGAACCAAAATAGTACCAACTAAGGAAACCTAAAGTGTTTGCATACCTACATAGGTAAATGTACTAAATTACAATAAGCACACAGAAAACAGAGTAAGGATGGTAAATAACAGACTCAGAGCAATCTGTCCGCACACGGGGTATAATGTAAAAATAAAAAGCATATACCCCCCTAATGGTAAGTGCAAAAAAACAGATGCCCAAAGAAAAATGAACCAATCCTATAGGGATATGAGGAACAGTCAAACACCTCATGCACATACACAGATAACTCCAAATGAGCTAGATAATATTGCGCATAGGAATAAATAAACATGGGGAAAAGGAGGTAGATGAAAAGCAACTGAAAGGAAGGAATCCAGCTCCCAATGATGTGAATGTATCACTGAAAGCAGGGCAGTTAATAACGGAAGGCAAGCATGGTGGACAAATAGTCAGAGAATAAAGTCAAAGTTTATATCACCAAAATAACACCTGCGCCTCTGCTCAGATCATCCGGCTTCCATCCACGATATTACAGATGGATGCTGACTCAGTCTGACTCATACAGTCTGTAAAATGTGAAATCAATAATACAAACAAGATAACAAATAAGGTTTTATATAAGGTAACAGAAATGCAGTAATAAAATCAGAACACCTTGTGCAGCATTAAAAGTTTGCCCTTCACAATATGTAAGATAAAGGGGACTATACACTAAGATCCGATAAGTCGTTTTAAGAGCGCAAAGTGCCTTTTAAGGCCGAAACAGGCTGCGGCGCGATTCACTAAGCAGTGATAATTTCTGCCTGTCCGCGGGATTCTCTAAGCGGTGCTAAGTCAATCGTGCTTTAAAAACATGCAGGGAAAACGCACCAGCTAAAGGCAGACGCAAAAGGAGTTGAACTTAGAAAAAAATCTTTGTTTACCTTTTTTCAGGCACACCATCCATACAACAGTCCGGCAGGTGTCCCAGGGTGACCCCACAGGGGTCCCCGGGAAATCCCCGCGGGAGTCCGGGTGTCCCCACTAGCCTGCGGTACCAATGGTATGCCCCAAACAAAGAAAAAAGACTTTAAAATAAATACAGCTCCCTCCCCCCTCCTCCCCCATCGAACCCTAACACAAGCAGTACAGTAATGGGCAAAATTACTATTATCCACATATGGATAATAATGCATTTGCCCATTTCAAATACATTCATCAGCATATATAAAATAAATACATCACCCCTGCCAGGCACCCACGATGAAGGCCGTCCTCATTCTCACCCCGTCCCTGCCCTCCGGTGCTGAAAACAATACACAAGAATACAAAGTGACAATACAGGCATAAACCCGCATTAACGTACGCAATGGGACCGGAGCATGTATGTAAAGCGAAAAATGTACTTAAAGTGAAGCACTACCTTTTTTCCACTTATTGATGCATGTACTGTACTGCAATCATCATATACGTACATAACTGATGTAAATAACACATTTGTAACAGGCTCTATAGTCTCCCCGCTTGCGCACAGCTTCGGTACAGGTAGGGAGCCGGTATTGCTGTTCAGGACGTGCTGACAGGCGCATGCGTGAACTGCCGTTTGCCTATTGGGCGACATGTACTTACTCGCGAGTGTACTTAAAGTGAGTGTCCTTAAACCGGGGTATGGCTGTATAATGTCCCCTAACCCCTTAATCACCTTAACGGTTAGTAATCGCTAGAGTAATTAAGGGGTTAACCCACCCTCACCCACTACTTTCCCGGGAGGCCTAACCACCTCCCCCCCCACTACCCACCCATGGGGCCTAACCACGCTCACCCACTATCCACCACGGAGGCCTACCCACCCACCCTTGGGGACAATACTCCCTTCCGCACCCCCACCACCCACAATACAAACACTACACAGAACAGCCCCACTACCCACCTCCTAGGCCTCACAATAAACATTACCATGTGAATTTTTTTCAATCAGAATGGCTGTGCTTCATTTCCTTTAACATGACATCATCAAAAGTAAGATGGCCACCGTCACATGTACTGGAGCCAATCAGATTGTGGAAACTAAATCTCCAAGCTGATTTTTAGAGCAAGAAGCCGAGGAGGACGGACCTCCTCCATCAAGAAGAGGACCAGGGCGTGCCAGAAGAAGATACAGATGAAGAGGAAGAGACAGATGAAGACCCAGAAGACCCCCGAAGAGTGACGGTATGGATTACAAATGGAAAGAAAGAAGAAAAAGACTTGGGGTTTTTATTTATTTATTATTTTTACCTTGTTCCTGTGCATGGATTGGTTCGTGAGTATGCGGTGTCCCCAGGATTCGGTGGGTGAGGTTATCTAAACGTAAGTAAACTAAATAAATGCATGTTATTGTATTTTTCTAGGTGAATTTTTTTTTTGATGTGATTATTTTTTTTTATGCCCATTTATTGCCCCTGTGTTTATGTATGTGCCTATGGATATACATACTTACAGGGACACTAAATGGCTCTTTTTGCAAATGCTTGTTTGCCTTGCTTGGATGTACTGTATTTTAAATGTACAGTAGTTTGCTTGTTTGTTTAGAAATGTTGGTGCAATGTAATATTTATTTAGTTAGATGTAATTTTTAGTGGGGTTTGCAATAGTTTATTTCAGGGGGGGGCTTGCTTTTTAATAGTGGCTTCTTTTTGGTGGTTAGATTTTGGCTGATGGTGATTACTTTAAACTTGCATTTATGTCTGAATGGTTTTGTTTTGTGTTTTAATTGTGAATTGGGTAATTGATTTTGCATTGGATTAATTGATGTTCATTTATTTCTGTTTACTTCTTGCTTTGTTTTTATTTTCTTATTGTTTGGATGGCATTGGATCTTGTTTGTAATTGTTTCTTTTAGTTTGAACATTGATTGGCATAGTGTTACATGATGCACAGATTATTTGCATCATGTACCCTGTATCATTCAATTGTTTGATTGGCATGTGTTAGATATTTAATTGGCTATGGGATGTTGTGATTTTGAGATGTGATGGGTTTTACATTTGGCTAAGTCATGATTTTATTTGGAAATGTGCTGTGTTTGATATTTGGCTCTGTGATGTTTTGATTTTGATTTGCTATGTGATGTTTTGATTTTGATTTGCTATGTGATGTTTTGATTTTGATTTGCTATGAGATGTTTTAATTTTAATTTGCTATGTGGTGTTTTGATTTTGAGATGTGATGTTTTTATTTTGGCATGTTTTGTTAATCCTTAACCATTTCTTTGTATACAGGTTAATCATGGATAACACAAAGAAAAGTGCTTACTGTAGGCGCTACATGCAATAAAATAAAATACTAACAATAATAACACAATGTGTACAGGGCAGCCAGGAACACTAGCAGAACAACACCAGAGAGAACACAGAGAACATATACAGACCAGCGCCCAAAAAGAATCCAAAGTCCCTAATAGAGTCCAAACAGATGGAAGGGAAGATAATCCAAATGCTCCAATCACTGTAAAATCTCCAATCCGGGGGTCCGTGACATAGGGACAGAAACAAAGAAAAATAATAGTGTAATACATAATGTTAAAATGGGACAAACAACATGAAACACTTAACAGAAGACAAACTTAAAACAATCAAGCTGAAAGAAAAATAACTATTTAATAAAAAAACGGAGCCTGTTGCAGCGGGTCATGAAGGGGTTAAAACCCAAAACCCTACTTACAGCAGGACTGGAATAACAAGCATGTGTAGACAAGTGGGGCAGACGCCTGCAGCAGTGGGGGTCCTCAGGGCCTCCCTGTGTAGTATCTTTCCTTCTACCTTCAAAACACACTCCAAGATGGCTGCCGAGTAAGGGAACTCCACACTCCTGCTTGCCAGCACTGCAGCTTCAATGATGCTGCTTCCTGCTTCACTTGACTGACACTTCTCACAACCAGTGTAACTCCAAGGCACCGTGACCTTTGACCCTACGCGTTTCGTGACTGACGTCACTTCCTCAGGGGATGGTTCCGTGAAGGTGAAGTCCCATTATATACACTTCCCTTATCACTGATTGGATAGAAATATCTAATACCAATTGAGTTTAAAACTTCAGCTCTAGACAATACAACACAGACTAAGACTACCAAATACACACATACAGACCTACAAACATATTAAAAATGAAGATGAATTCACATCAAAGACTGCATAGATAGCAGTAACAAAATATTAATGCAATAATAATAATAATAATAATAATAATAATAATAATCCTAATATAATAATCTATAAATAATAAAATAATTAATTATATTAAAATAAATTCATAGTTATAATCATTCCTACAATTAAACATAAAAATGATAATAACAATCATACAGAAAAAAGGAAACCAGGGGAATATAATGTGATTAAAAAGTGCAACACTATACACTATATTAAGAGACCCTATATTATTTGATAAGAAAGACCCCTAGATCAAAGTCTAGATTTAATCCATTTGGAGAGAGGGTTTTAAGCTCATAAATCCAGAAAGCTTCACGTCTGCTAATCTGGTTGAGCTTATCACCCCCCTCCAATTGGTAGCAGCAATTTCAATTGCTTGACAGCAAAGACCAGTCGGGTCCTTGTTGTGGCAATTCAAAAAATGGTTTGACACACTGTGGATTATTAGACCCTTTTTAATATTGTACACATGCTCGTATATCCTTCTTTGGAAGGACCTACCTGTGCGTCCCACATACTGTAAGCCACAGGGACAGGTCAGCAAATAGATTACATAAGATGTATGACAATTAATAAAGGATTTTATTTGATACATTTTCAAAGTGACATTGGACTTGAACATAGTACCTGGTTTACCATACTTACATGCTGTGCATCTTGTACATGTGAAAAAGCCATTAACTGCATGAGACGAATGAGACTTCTTTTTAGACAGTGGGCAACTAGGTGCTACTAAAGATTTAAGGTTGGTGGCTTTAGTAAAAATTATACTCGGTGTGGGGGTCAATACCTGTGCGAGAGTGTTATCTCTCAAAAGAATAGGCCAATACTTCTTAAACACAAGGGGGATGACAATATTACATTTGTCACACAATATAATCAAATGGCACCATGTATTAGACATGTGTTTAAGAAGTATTGGCCTATTCTTTTGAGAGATAACACTCTGGCACAGGTATTGACCCCCACACCGAGTATAATTTTTACTAAAGCCACCAACGTTAAATCTTTAGTAGCACCTAGTTGCCCACTGTCTAAAAAGAAGTCTCATTCGTCTCATGCAGTTAATGGCTTTTTCACATGTACAAGATGCACAGCATGTAAGTATGGTAAACCAGGTACTATGTTCAAGTCCAATGTCACTTTGAAAATTTATCAAATAAAATCCTTTATTAATTGTCATACATCTTATGTAATCTATTTGCTGACCTGTCCCTGTGGCTTACAGTATGTGGGACGCACAGGTAGGTCCTTCCAAAGAAGGATATACGAGCATGTGTACAATATTAAAAAGGGTCTAATAACCCACAGTGTGTCAAACCATTTTTTGAATTGCCACAACAAGGACCCGACTGGTCTTTGCTGTCAAGCAATTGAAATTGCTGCTACCAATTGGAGGGAGGGTGATAAACTCAACCAGATTAGCAGACGTGTGAAGCTTTCTGGATTTATGACCTTAAAACCCTCTCTCCAAATGGATTAAATCTAGACTTTGATCTAGGGGTCTTTCTTATCAAATAATATAGGGTCTCTTAACATAGTGTATAGTGTTGCACTTTTTAATCACATTATATTCCCCTGGTTTCCTTTTTTCTGTATGATTGTTATTATCATTTTTATGTTTAATTGTAGGAATGATTATAACTATGAGTTTGTTATTTTAATATAATTAATTATTTTATTATTTATAGATTATTATATTAGGATTATTTTTATTATTATTGCATTAATATTTTGTTACTGCTATCTATGCAGTCTTTGATGTGAATTCATCTTCATTTTTAATATGTTTGTAGGTCTGTATGTGTGTATTTGGTAGTCTTAGTCTGTGTTGTATTGTCTAGAGCTGAAGTTTTAAACTCAATTGGTATTAGATATTTCTATCCAATCAGTGATAAGGGAAGTGTATATAATGGGACTTCACCTTCACGGAACCATCCCCTGAGGAAGTGACGTCAGTCACGAAACGCGTAGGGTCAAAGGTCACGGTGCCTTGGAGTTACACTGGTTGTGAGAAGTGTCAGTCAAGTGAAGCAGGAAGCAGCATCATTGAAGCTGCAGTGCTGGCAAGCAGGAGTGTGGAGTTCCCTTACTCGGCAGCCATCTTGGAGTGTGTTTTGAAGGTAGAAGGAAAGATACTACACAGGGAGGCCCTGAGGACCCCCACTGCTGCAGGCGTCTGCCCCACTTGTCTACACATGCTTGTTATTCCAGTCCTGCTGTAAGTAGGGTTTTGGGTTTTAACCCCTTCATGACCCGCTGCAACAGGCTCCGTTTTTTTATTAAATAGTTATTTTTCTTTCAGCTTGATTGTTTTAAGTTTGTTTTCTGTTAAGTGTTTCATGTTGTTTGTCCCATTTTAACATTACGTATTACACTATTATTTTTCTTTGTTTCTGTCCCTATGTCACGGACCCCCGGATTGGAGATTTTACAGTGATTGGAGCATTTGGATTATCTTCCCTTCCATCTGTTTGGACTCCATTAGGGACTTTGGATTCTTTTTGGGCGCTTGTCTGTATATGTGTTCTATAGGTTAATCATGCCCATATTGTATATATGTATTATATATGGGCATGATGAAGCCACTGTACAAATGAATGGGTGAAGGGAGGGGGTAGTTGCCTGGGGAGGGTGGTAAGGCCTCGTGTGTGGGTATCGGGGCAGGGTGGGTTAACCCCTTAATTAATTTCGCAGTTATGAACCAATAAGGTAATTAAGGTGTTAGGGGACATTAGAATGTATTTGCAATGTATTTTTGTGGCAACGGAGGACAGGGAGCTGCTTATTCTGATGAGGACATACATCATATTGCTGTGGTAAGTAGAACTGTATTTATTTACGTTATTTATGCTGGTTTATGTGATTAATAATGGGCAAATAATCTATTATCCATATCTGGATAATAGTTATTTTGCACATTACTGTGCTGTATGTATGTGTTTGGTGGTGGGGGGGTATTGATTTATTTAAATGTATGACATGTTTTATTTTTTTTTACATACAGGGTTGGAACCTTAGGTCTGCAGGGACCTATGGAGACCACCTGAGGACCCCTCGGATGCCCACAAGTACCACCTGCAGACCCACTGTGAGGAGTCTGGGATCGCAGCGCCCGCGCCCTGGCTTCTCCTCACCTTCTTTAACCCCCGATGCCGTGGTGTGTGCCCCTCGCTGGCGCCGCTTACCTCCTGCTGCTCTGGGGGTTCCCCGCTATCCTCAGCGTTCTCTCGGTCCTGCGGGATCTTCCCTCTCCCATGCGGCTGCCATGTGTCCCGGCTGCGCGCGTAAACAGCGCGCGCCGTGTGAAGATAATTTATTCACTGCTCTAGCAGTGAAACCACGCCTCCAGCAGACTAATAGGACCTCCTGCCAAAACAAGAGTCCTCACCTGCCTGCCAATCAAGTGGACCTATCCAGGATGGCTCCACGCACTCCCCCGGGTCTGCCCCTACCTCTGATTGGTCAGCCACACTTTATAATGCCTGTCCTCTCACTCACTCATTGCTCGACATAGTATCCACTTGGATTACTACTCTGGCATTCTCTCTTATACTCTCAGGTTACGACTTGGCTTGGCGGACGTCTATCTCTGGCTCTCGACCCCTGCTTGGACAACGCTCTTCCGGAATTCTCCAATCCCTGACCTTGGCTATAACGGCAACGATGACGGCACTTCTTCACCAGTACCGGCAAGTATTGCTAGCTAATATCACCTGGCCTGGCAATGCCTAAATCACCACACTCCGGACACACTTCTTTTGCTGCGGGTGCGTGCCCATATACGTTCCTCACCTCAGTAGAAGGGACGGGTCTGGTCTGCGGGCAGCACCGGCGTAACATTATGTCGAGCCCACATGACACAGACCAGACTGATGTGGACTCTATGATGACGGCCATGTACCAACAAATCCAGGCCTTAACGGATCAAGTCGCTCTCCTCTCCCAACAGGTACAGGGCTTTTCTCTACAGGCACCACCTGCGGCTGCACCGCTGGCGCAGTCAGATTCAACATCCACTTTATCCTCAGCTCCGAAGATTTCGGCTCCGAAACCCTACGCAGCGGATCCCCACGCTTGCTGTGACTTTCTCAACCAATGTGAGATCCAGTTCGAGATGGCTCCACAGCTGTATTCTACTGGTCGGAAAAAGGTAGCTTATGTATACAGTCTGCTCACAGGTAATGCACTGGCATGGGCCTCCCCGATCTGGGAACTGCGCCCTGATATTTCTCGATATTACGCAGCCTTCAGACGAGACTTTCGACAGGTCTTCGATACCCCCGCATGACAAGAGACTGCTTCTGATTCCCTGCTGCAGCTTACACAGGGACGTCGGCCTGTGGCCCAATACGCCTTGGAATTCAGGACCATAGCAGCTCAGACTCATTGGGGTCAGGAGGCCTTAGTCTCCGTCTTCTGGAATGGCCTATCGGACTCCCTGAAGGATGAACTTGTTTCACAACCCAGGCCAGGACTGCTGGAGGACCTCATCACCCTGGCTATTCGTATGGACCAGCGGCTTCAGGTACGCCACGCTCAGCGTCAGCAACCCCGGGCTACACCTTTCCGTGCTTCTTTCTCCAGGTTCTCTACTACCTCGAGACCTGTCTTCAGCCCGCTGCCTGCGCTGGAAGCTCCAGAGCCGATGCAACTTGGAGTCCAGCAACCTCGGGCACCCTTACGACAATTTTGCTTAACCGGAGAGTCGTGCCATCATTGCGGATCTTCTCAGCAGCGTACCCGTGACAATCCATCATCTCCGGGAAACGACCAAACCCAGTGAGTACGAAGGGGCGCTTCCTGGGTGCTAAATCTCCTTGCCCCCTACCCAGAAGGGAACTCCCTAAAAGATTGACCATTCCCGTTTCCCTTTCCGGTCCTACCTTCCACACCTCCATAGCAGCGTTTATCGATTCCGGCGCAGGAGGGAACTTCATGGACCAGACCTTTTCTGCACAAGATCAGATCCCACTTTCCAAGAAGAACTCCCCCGTTGCCTTGGTCGGGATTGATAATCGGCCACTCACTCCGGCATATATCTCCTTGGAGACCGACCTATCACCCTTTCTTCTCACTCTCACAAAGAGACTCTGGGCTTTGACGTGATTCATGCCCCGGGTACACCGATCACGCTTGGTCTGCGCTGGTTGCAGAAGCACAATCCGCTCATCGATTGGGTATCTCCTACCCCCATTGACTGGAGGTCAAGGTCAGAAGAGTCTTCTTTGTCTGCGGAACGTCCGCCCTATCTATTAGCTAACACATCCAATCCTCAGAGGGAGTTACCTTCCCCTTACGCAGAATTTTTGGACGTTTTTAACAAGACGCAATCCGAGCTCTTACCCCCTCATCGTTCTTACGACTGTCCGGTTGACCTGGTACCTGGATACACCTTGCCAAAGGCCAAATCTTATCCTCTCTCGTTGCCCGAGACAGAAGCCATGGATGAATATATTCGTGAGAACCTAAAGCGGGGCTTTATACGTCATTCCAACTCTCCTGCGGGGGCCGGATTCTTCTTCATTAAGAAGAAAGATGGTACTCTCAGACCATGTATCGATTACCGGGGTCTGAACCATATTACGGTGAAAAATCGTTATCCACTCCCACTTATCTCCGAACTCTTCGACAGACTTCAGGGGGCCAACCTCTTTACCAAACTTGACCTCCGTGGGGCATACAACCTCATCCGTATCAGAGAGGGCGATAAATGGAAAACTGCCTTCAACACCCGTAGTGGGCACTACGAATACCTAGTGATGCCCTTCGGTTTGTGCAATGCACCAGCAGTTTTTCAGGACTTTATCAATGACATCTTTCGGGATGTCCTCAATCGCTTTGTGATTGTCTACCTGGATGACATCCTTATTTTTTCCCAAAACTTACAGGACCATATCATCCACACGAAGTTTGTGCTTTCACGCCTTCGAGAGAACCGGTTGTTTGCAAAAATGGAGAAATGCCTTTTTCACCAGTCTACCACTTCTTTTCTTGGGTACATTACCTCCAACAGAGGCTTAGCTATGGACCCAGAGAAACTGAAAGCTGTCGTGGATTGGCCGCAACCCAATTCCCTCAAATCTATTCAGCGATTTTTAGGGTTTTCCAACTATTACTGGAAGTTTATTCGTAACTTTTCTACCATCATCGATCCTATCACGGCACTGACCCAAAAAGGTGCAGATCCTTCATCTTGGTCATCTGAGGCAGCCACGGCTTTCAAAACACTGAAACAAGTCTTTGTCTCTGCTCCCATCCTTTGACATCCGAACACTAATTTCTCATTCACCCTAGAGGTTGATGCTTCTGACTGTGGGGCTGGTGCGGTTCTGTCTCAGAAATTTTCTCCCCAGGACAAGCTTCACCCATGCGGGTTTTTCTCTAAAAAGTTTTCTCCAGCGGAAAGAAATTATGACGTGGGCAATAGGGAACTTTTGGCCGTCAAACTGGCTCTTCAAGAATGGAGGCATCTTCTGGAGGGGTCAAAAGAGCCATTCACTATTCTCACGGACCATAAAAACCTGTTGTACATTGAGAATGCCCGTCGTTTAGGTCCTCGCCAAGCCCGCTGGTCGTTATTTTTCTCCAGATTTAATTTTGTTCTCTCATATATTCCCGGCACAAAAAACGTCAAGGCGGATGCCCTCTCCAGGCAATACTCTTCTGACGAGAGACCGGAAAAGACCACCGAGTCCATTCTTTCTAAACAAAGGATCATAGCGGCTGCGGCGTTCAAGAATCTTGAGAAGATCATCAAATCACAAAAACATCTCCCGACCGGTCTTGAGGTTCCAAAAGACACCATGTACACTACCGACACGCGTGTCCAGGGGCTCCCCGAGGGAGCCCTGGTGTCCCGCGATCGCGGGACAGCGGCAGGGGGTTCCGGGGGACCCGGCGGACCCGGCAGCGGTAGGGAGAGCGCCCCGATCGGAGGGCGCTCTTCCGCTGCTTCGGCGCGCGCCCGTCAAACTCGGGCGCGCGCCAGGCTACTGCTGCGGCACAGAACGGGCAAATGCTCGAATAAACTGTGCCGCAGCAGTACATAGAGCCCAAATTCGTTCCTGAGATACTGGACTGGGGACATTCCATCCGTTCGGCAGGGCATCCAGGATTCAAGAAAATGTTGGATCTCATCCGTCGCACGTTCTGGTGGCCCAATATGGCTAAAACCATTCTTGAATTTACACGGTTCTGTCCAGTATGTGCACGTAACAAGAAACCTCAGGGTCTTCTCTTATCCTTACCTATTCCGGAGCGTCCATGGTCCCACATATCGATGAATTTTATTGTGGAGTTGCCTTGGTCGAATGGCATGAACACCATACTTGTAGTAGTGGACCGGTTTTCCAAGATGGCACATTTTATCCCTCTCAAAGGATTACCCTCCTCACCTGCCCTAGCTGATATTTTCTCCAAAGAGATTTTCCGTATCCATGGGATTCCCACATCCATCGTATCTGATCGGGGCTCCCAATTCGTCTCCAAATTCTGGAGGAATTTCACCAAGAGACTGGGTATCTCATCTTCCTTTTCTTCTGGATATCACCCTCAATCAAACGGACAGACCGAGAGGGTTAATCAATCCCTCGAGAAATACTTAAGGTGCTTCATCTCTAACTCTCAGGATGACTGGGCAGAATTACTTATCTGGGCTTAGTATGCCTTTAATTCCTCCAGGAACGAGTCTACCCGTGAGACTCCCTTCTTTATCAACTACGGATTCCATCCGGCTCGCCTACCTATTTCTAAAAACTCCTCTGGAGTACCAGCCGTGGACGAGCATATTGCCCTCCTTCAGGACTCTTGGTCCAGAATTCAATCTGCACTACAAAAAGCATCCTTGACATCTAAAACCCAGGCTGATCATCACCGCCGTCCGGCACCCAACTACGAACCCGGGGACAAGGTTTGGCTATCCTCTAAGAACATCCATCTCAAGACTCCTTCCTTCAAATTGGCACCTAGGTTTCTGGGTCCCTTTTCCATCATGGAGCAGGTAAATCCGGTTTCCTTCCGACTCCAACTACCTCAAAGCATGAGAATCCCGAATGTCTTTCACACCTCGCTTCTCAAGCCCTTCATCTCCAGTAGCCTCTTTCCGGACCATACTTCTAAACCAGACCCTGTGATGGTACAGGGTAACGAAGAGTACGAGATACAGGCTTAACTAGATTCCTGTCTTTCGAGAGGTAAAGTTCACTTCTTGGTCCATTGGAAGGGCTTTGGACCCGAAGAGAGGTCGTGGGTACCCCTTAAAGACATTCATGCCCCCGGACTCCTCAAACGCTTTCGAAAGAAGTTTCCATCTAAACCATGGAAGGATCATCCTGAGGCCGATCCTGAGGAGGGGGGGTACTGTGAGGAGTCTGGTATCGTGGCGCCCGCGCCCTGGCTTCTCTTCACCTTCTTTGACCCTCTCTGCTGTGGTGCGTGCCCCTTGCTGGCGCCGCTTACCTCCTGCTGCTCTGTGGTTTCCCCGTCGTCCTCAGCATTCTCTCGGTCCTGCGGGATCTTCCCTCTCCCATGCGGCTGCCATGTGTCCCGGCTGCGCGTGTAAACAGCGCGCGCCGGGTGAAGATAATTTATTCACTGCTCTAGCAGTGAAACCACGCCTCCAGCAGACTAATAGGACCTCCTGCCAAAACAAGAGTCCTCACCTGCCTGCCAATCAAGTGGACCTATCCAGGATGGCTCCACGCACTCCCCCGGATCTGCACCTACCTCTGATTGGTCAGCCACACTTTATAATGCCTGTCCTCTCACTCACTCATTGCTCGACATAGTTTCCACTTGGATTACTACTCTGGCATTCTCTCTCTTATACTCTCAGGTTACGACTTGGCTTGGCAGACATCTATCTCTGGCTCTCGACCCCTGCTTGGACAACGCTCTTCCGGAATTCTCCAATCCCTGACCGTGGCTATAACGGCAACGACGACGGCACTTCTTCACCGGTACCAGCAAGTATTGCTAGCTAATATCACCTGGCCTGGCAACGCCTAAATCACCACACTCCGGACACGCTCCTTTTGCTGCGGGTGCGTGCCCATATACGTTCCTCACCTCAGTAGAAGGGACGGGTTTGGTCTGCGGGCAGCACCGGCGTAACACCCATGGAGGACACCTGCTGGGAAGAACCAGGGGCCCCACAGCTGTGGGGGCTGCGTGGACCCACAGGGACCAACCGAAGACCCCCAGACCCCTGTGGGAACCATCCAAGGGCCCCTAGACACCTGTGGGGATGTCTTCCAGGTGGGGGGAGCGCTTAAATTCTCAAGATGACATGCAGAAAAAAAAATGGAAAATACAATAGTGCAGATAGTATAAAAATGTATGTGTAAACAATAGTCTCTATATAGGTCTCACTCACAATAGATCAAATGTAACAGACGTACAGTATCAGAGATCCATCTCTCTCTGACAGGAGCCCTTTACTGGAAGCCCTCTGGTGATGGAAGTCTTAGAGCTGTATATCTGTTAGGCTTGATATATGTTCATAAAGTACTGAATGTACCTCCCAAGGATTGTAAAAAAGAACGAGAGCGCAAAATAGTGTAGTACATAAGGGGTATAATGTAGCACAAAAAGACATATAAGTAATGCACTCACATTTGTACAAAATAGATAGTATGTTGGAGAGGACTGTTGGTGACTCGTGGGGAGACGCCGGTATGTTGAGTCACTCGGGAACCCTTCCGTGTGCGTCACATCCGCTAGCGTCACGTCCTGTGACGACTGCAGTCAGGGCGGAAGAAGCTGCCTACTACTCCGGTTCCTGTGACTTGCCAGCACCTCCTCGCACTAATTCTCCATACACAGTGTCCTCCAACAGCTGATTTGATTCTACGCGTTTCATAGCTGTTGCAACTTCTTCTTCAGACAATTCCTGAAGAATCCTTGGGAGGTACATTCAGTACTTTATGAACATATATCAAGCCTACCAGATATACAGCTCTAAGACTTCCATCACCAGAGGGCTTCCAGTAAAGGGCTCCTGTCAGAGAGAGATGGATCTCTGATACGTCTGATACATTTGATCTATTGTGAGTAAGACCTATATAGAGACTATTGTTTACACATACATTTTTTATACTATCTGCACTATTGTATTTTCCATTTTTTTTTTCTGCATGTCATCTTGAGAATTTAAGCGCTCCCCCCCACCTGGATGACAACGCAAGATTTCTGGACCTGGACAGTCCTTTAAAAGGTGTAGAGCTGCTATTTACTTATTTGTATTTCACAATTTACTTCTATGTATCACGGTTTTGGTGAAGGTTATTTAATTCCTTACATATATATATATATATATATATATATATATATATATATATATATATATGATTTTTGAAGTTCACAGTTATTATATTACAGTATATATATTTTTATCACTTTTATTATTTCACTATTAGAAGCGCCCGGTGTCAATTTATCTTTGTTCTATTCACCTGTGGGGATGACCCGGGGACTCCATGGTAGCCCACGGTGACCCGCGGGGACCACCTGGAGGGCCACGACGCCTAGCAGGGACCACACGGAGACCCCCAGACCCTCTGGGCAACCCCCTCTGGTGTACTGTGGGGCCTGCAGACACCCATTGGGACCATCGGGGACTACCGTAGGCCTGGGGTATTAAGCCTGTATGTAAAATACTAAATCATGTTTTTATGGGGGGCACAGGGGTTATGTATTAATGTTTATTAAATATGGTAATGTTTATTGTGGGGCCTAGGAGGTGGGTAGTGGGGATATTCTCTATAGTGTTATTATTGTGGGTAGCGGGGGTGGGTGAAGGGGATATTGTCCCCAAGGGGGTTGGTGGTTAGGCCTTCTGGGTAGGTAGTGGGTGAGGGTGGTTAGGCCTCACGGGTGGGTAGTGTGGGAGGTTGGTTAGGCCTCCTGGGTGAGTAGTGGGGGAGGGTGGGTTAACCGCTTAATTATTCTAGTGGTTAATAACCGCTAAGGTGATTAAGGGGTGTAACAATGCACGGAACACGCTCCCTGTGGCGTGTTCCTTCCTTACCTGTTTAACTTCTGATCGCTGCCCTCTAGCTGCGAGTCAAGATCCTGTGTCTTTAAGTATTCTGCAGCAAACTACGCCATCTTGCTTCCTAGCAAATCCCGACCCCTTCCTCCTGACAGAAAGTAAGCCTCTCTCTGACTTTCTCATTGCTAACAGCTGCTGCTGCCTTTTAAAAGCAGTCAGTGGCTACCTGCCCAGGGCCCTGCAAAGTACTACCCCAGTACTCTATGCTGTTCCTGCCAGAACTTCCTCTGGGACCTGTACTCATCTCCTTTGGATTCCGGAAGTCTGGGACAGTCACTCATTCTACCACTGAGGTTAGTTTACCATCGGGTAGTGTAGGACCTGCTGATAGAGTTAACCTTGACGTGGTAGCAGGCTTACAATACCTTGGCCAAAGTATTCAACTAAACAACCCTTAGTTTGAACTTAGTATTTGCTGCACTCTTCTGTTACTGGCACTATGCCTTTAAGGAGGCTTGACGTCCTCCAAGAAGCAATTCTAATGTTACCTTGTGCTCTGGACTCTACCTCCTCTTTTCCTCTCTAGTTCTTGTTATTAGTACCCGAGTATCCTGAGGCCTGCTGCTACTCTCCATGCAGAGGCCTGTGTCACCATGTTTCCAGAGATCTGCTGCTACTCTCCACGCAGAGGTCAGTACTGCTACTCCCCACGCTAAGGCCTGTGTTCCTGAGTTCCTACGGTCTGCTGCTATTCTCCACGCAGAGGCTTGTTCCAGACTGCTGTGCTGAAGCATTGGCTTTTCCCCGCGTTGGTACCTGAGAACACGCGCACCCCTGCTCTGCTGCCAGAGCATGTGCACACATGCAGCTGGGCTAGTCGTGTCCCTGAGCTTGGCTCCGCACCTCCGGACACGTTGCGCATTCTCATGAACGCGGCGCACTCACGTGACTATGTGCGCTGATCCCCAGCTGCGCGGCAACTCACTCCCTTTCGTCTCTCCTGCGGATTCCCCACCTCGCTATCGGGTCCCTTCCCTTTCTCCGCGCACAAGCGTAACAAGGGGTTAGGGGACATTAGATTGTTGCTATTTATTCTTGTGTATTTTTTGTAGCACCGGAGGGCAGGGACAGGGTGAGGATGAGGACGGCCTTCATCGTGGGTGCCTGGCAGGGGTGAGTACAAGATGTATATATTTTATTTCTAAACGTATTTATGTATTTTTGTTTTTTTGGGCACAGAATTGGTACTGCAGGCAAGTGGGGACCTCCAAACACCTGCAGGGACCACCTGAGGGCCACAGCCCATCTGTAGTATAATTCCTGTGCACCCCCCCCCCCCCCCCAAAAAAAATAAGCTATTTGATGTATGTTAGGGGGGTATAGGGGTTGTTGGGGCACGGGGGGGGGGGTGTTGTATATTGCAATGTTTATTGGGGGCAATTGTCCCCAATAAACATGTTTTTGTGCCTTAACCCCTTCATTGCCTTAGGGATAGCCGCAAAGGTAATGAAGCTGCTTAAATGTATTTTTTTTAATAGTGTTCGGGAGCAGGGGGTCTCCTGAGCTGAACCGCTTCGATTTCTGGCTCAGGGACCCCCTGCTTCCTGAGTCAAAGGCCCCGGTAAGGGGCATTGGATGCCAGTGCCGCCGCCATTTTTATTGCGTCCACGTCGCGTGTGGCATGTATATAATGGAGGAGATACTGGCACCCCATATCTGGGACTGTAACTCGGGAAGTAGGGGGGCCCGAGGCTGAAATCTAAAAAGGGTTTTGCAGATATTAGATTTATTCTCCTTGACAAAGAACATCACGTTCGAAACACGTAGGAGGTTGTCACGGTAACTTTATGACAAGCTATAATATACACCAAAAATACCTGGGTTGAACTGAACACGACTAGATATGATAAAATATAATTTATTCCTTGAAAAAGGTGAACACACGAGATATACAAATAACAGACAACATATGCACTTACTTAGAATTGGAATGATGAAATAATCAGAAATCTTGATTAGCAGTTCATGCAGCAATCTCAGAATGACACAAAGACAATGGGCATAGGCTGAGCCTTGTTTATATACAATCTCAGTCCTATACCTTAACCTTAAGGCACCTAGCTGGCTAGTGGAGTCCTTTGAAGTAGACTCTCCCTTCCCTGCAAGTGTGAACTATGACACTTACAGACCACCCAGGCCCTTTGTTCTTCGCCCTCGTGTATACAATCAGAGCGGTCAACCTTTGATCCGAGGGCTTAGGCTAAACCACTTGTCTGCCCTCCTGACCTATTAATATAGCAGATGGGCTCTGCGTTCTCATATCAGACCCAAAGTACCATTCACAGTTTAATATCTTCACATATTAATATAATCGGTTCTGTTGGGCCCCAGTGGGCTGATATTTGCCAGCTTTTGTTGCCGGAACTGTATCTTCATTGTGGCCAAGTCTCAGCCCTCTGCGACTCCCAGAATCGGAGATACACAAATGCACGTAAAAATACTTTTAAAATACAGGATTCTTCCCTTTAAAAATGAATCTCTGCTTTTCACTCTTTCCCCATTGAAATCAATGGGTTCCGCCGCCATAGGCTTTTAATGGCGCGGCTCCGCCGTTGAAGTCAATGGGGTTCCCCACCATAGACTTTCAATGGGGAGACGTCGTCAATGAAGTCTATGGAAAAACCAAAAATCTTTACGTTTGCCTACACTCCGTCTGGTTGTTCGGAGAGGGCTGGCAATGGCCATGCATTCATACCGGAACCTTGGCTACATGCCAAATCCCATCCCTCTGGTCCTTCCAGAACCGGAGATATGGACTTACACTTTTCACCATTTCGGACTTAGCCGTTTTACCGCCACGCGGCTTTTCCTCATTGGAATCAATGGCCGGCGCCGCCATAGACAATGCATGGGCGCACGCCGCCATTGGATTCAATGGGACCTCCGCTCCGCCATTAAAGTCAATGGCGCGACCCTTTACGGGGGTCCCTCATTCCCGGACCCGGTGGGGGTCGTGTGTGTGGGGGTTCCTAGGGGCTAGGGGCAACAAGAATTTTATTCCCAGATGCCCTAGAACCTAAGATTCCCATGCCAATTGTCATTGAACTTGAACCAAGTGATAAAGCTAATTTCAAAGACATTGTATCCGCTTTTGCGGTCTGCGGTTTGGATTGCTGCCAACCTGTTCCTGGAGATCGGCGTCGAGGAATCCCCATTGAAGTCAATGGCCCCGTTGACTTACAATGGGAAACCGCCGCTCCTCCTCTCGGACGCCACCTGCTGGTCGTCGCTGGAAAACAGGTCCAAAATCGCTACTTCTGCCATTGGAATACATGGAGCCCCAATGGCGACCTATGGGACTCTGCAAAATGGTGCCTGAAAAGGAGGGAACATGGAACAAAGAGCTATAAACACTAAGTTAACCTTAACCCTTTCCCTCCCGCATCAATCCCAGTGTAGGTGTTGGTGCAAACACTGGAACAGAAACAATACATTTTTACAGGGGAATATACATTAGGATGCTGAAGCAAGGTAAAAACACATTACTGGACCACAGTCCAGTTAACCCCTTGCTTTCCAGGTGAGAGTAGGGGGTGGGCAAATGGGGTGTAACCCATTTAATCCTGGGCCAAACCCCCTCTCCCATGACAGAGGTTTTTTCTTATGTTTTGGGAACTCCAATAAAGTTATTTTTGTACCTTTGGATCCTCTCCTTGCTCCTATTTGGCTGTGCTCTACTTCTTTTGCACTTACCTGGATTTCAGCAGCAGCAGCACGTCTCCCCAGACCAGAAGAGGACTGTGAGTAAATGCAACCATTATCTTATGCCTTATTGATACTCACAATGAAATTGAGTGTGTATTGGTTCTCCACTTACCCCCAGTTTTCAGGGAGCAGTATTCATGTGATGGCTATATGGACATACTCATTCCTTTATATTTAAGATTGATTCATCTATCTACGGTCTAGGATTTATTACAATTGTGAACAGCCAGGTACTTGAGCACTTTTGATCACACTTCTATCAGTATTTAAAAAAGGCCCCTGTATTATGGACTATGCAAGAGACTGCCAATTTATCCTTTGCTATGGGTAATAAGACAAATACCTCAAGACAGCAGTTCCTCTGGTCAGTCTCCCCAATTGTGCGACTCAGGAATCAATGCTCTGTCTCCTAGTTCAGCTCAGGTGTGAGCTAAGGAGTCTTACTTCCTGTCTCAAAGGCAGGCTTTTTCTAACACCTCTAATCAGCCAGGTGCTGGTCAATTAACCTGCACACTGCTGGATTAGAGGCAAGTTTTCCGAACAGGGTAAGTCCCCTGTTACATACCTCCCCTGTTTGTGGGAAGCTCGGGCTTGCCACGGCCAAAGCCCATCCTTCTACTCTCACTCGAGATATCTCTGGGACTTGAATGAGAGTGGATGGAGGAGAACCCTCAGTCCTGCTGGGATTGGAGCCCTTCCTCCAGTTTAGTAGTGTCTCCTCCAGAAGGTGTTTGAGTTAAGCAGTCCTCAGTCGCTCAATGAGAACTTTTCCCAAGTACAGTCTTTCTACTGACCCTGTGGTCCTGAGCTTTCCACTGTGTCGGGCACTCCTCTTTTTGTAGGCAGACTGTATGGCGACAGTCGCAGAGCGCCTATGCAAATCGCTCTCTCTCGCCATCCTTCCCATGTGCTCTACTTTAGCACAAAATGTCCATTTCCTGGTATCACCAGAGCGCCCTATAACAGCCATTTGAGCCCTCCGTTCTTGAAGCTGTCTCCCTGCACTTTTCCCATTCAATGTAGTCGCCATTTCAGCTTCTTTGGGATTGAGTTGCGATTCCAGCTCCATTTCCAGAGAATGTCCTATCTTTTCAGCTTCCTCAGCTAAGGATTCTTCTGGCTTAGATTCTGCAGTCCTACCTCTGTTTGTTGCCTGTTGGGCGATTGCAAGTTTGGCTAGTGCTTTCTTAGGTGGCTCAAACTTCGTACTCTTGTTTTGAAGGTGAGTGGTGTCCCCAGCTCTCACTGTACACTTGTCCTCACAGGCCTTAGTTACTGTGGGATACTGATGCTTGGACAGGGCCAATACCTTTTCCCGTATTGGAGGCATCTGTATGTTAGTGGACTGCAGAGTCTCACTCTGTTTCTTGAGTGTTTCCTGCCATTCTCCTTTCAGGGTCTTTATTTCTTCCTGTGCTTTCTCCGAGCTTGCTTCCACCTATCATTCTTTATTTTGTGGAGCACTGTGAACTTCTTCGCTTGGGCCGCAGATACGCATCTCAGTTTCTGGACCTTTTGTACCGAGTCACCTGGTCTCTAAGCTTAGCCTCTAGCGATGCTTTGGTGATGGTCAGGGTAGCCTTCAGTTTATCCTGCTGCTTTGCGAGGATGCACTGGGTAATCAGACGTTCCTGCAGCAGTTGTATTTCCTTAGCAGCCTGCAGATTTTCTTCCTGCAGAGTTCGCTTCTTCTCCTCGACATTCTGGAGGTGTGTACACAGACCTTGCAGTTGGTTCTGTAGTCGGTGCTCTGCTTCAAATTTCTCATCTTCCAACCGTTTCTTTATTTTTTCAAGCTTGTGCAGCTTTTCATTCTTTCCATTGACGTGGTTTGTCAACTCCGAATTTTCTTTTTTTAATCTTAAATTTTCTCCTTTTTCAGTCTTTGTTCTATTCAGGGCCTCCTTGCAGTCCACCTTCCATTTTTGCACATCTACTTGGAGGCGGGCTGTCTCCTGGCGTGAGACTTCCATCTCTATGTTTAGGCTCTGAAGCTCCTTCTGAGAGACTTTGAGATCTAAGTTAAGATGTAGGATAGTTTTCTTTGAAATGTCCAGCTCCTCAGTGAGACTGTGAAGTTCCTTTCTAGAGACTTCCAGTTCTGTGCGGCAGCTGTTGA
Organism: Ascaphus truei; assembly: GCF_040206685.1. NCBI lineage: Eukaryota > Metazoa > Chordata > Amphibia > Anura > Ascaphidae > Ascaphus > Ascaphus truei. Next base: position 111,920,543 of record NC_134485.1, on the reverse strand, counting down.
TCTCATGATATGAGGCATCCAGTGCTCTGCGGAGTGTATGAACCTCCTTCTGAGATACATCTACGTCTGTCCGGACACTGTTGACCTCCTGTTGTGAGGCATTCAGCTCTATGCGAAGAGTATGAACCTCTTGCTGGAAGACTGTCATCTGCTTCAGTGCCTCCTCATACTTCCGCTTCAGCTTAGCCATCATTTTATCAGATTGGCTCTGCTTTTCATCCATGGCGGAAATAGTAGCGTTTGCAGTATCTAGCTCAGTCTTGAGATCGTACAACTCTGTCCTGGCCGAAGAGTACATTGCGAGCACATGTTCCTATAGCTTCACGTTATTTTCCCAGAGCCGATCACAGTCACACCTGGCAACCTTCAGGGCATCCCCAGGGCTGGTCAAGGGATCGTCACTCACCGGTTCCAGCTCCGCTTCCCTGGGATGGTTGGTTGAGGTTTTTTCACTATTAGCACCGGACAGACACTTCTTTGGGGTACACGACTTCTGCCTTGGGCTCTCTGGATATTCGGTCATCCGCGGGACGACTTCTCCATTTTCTCTAGGCTGCAGGGCATTTTGGACCCCCTTTTCCTCCGCAAGATCTGCAGATGTGTCTGTTCCTTCCACGGTAAGTGAAGAAACGCTTGTCTTTTTCTTTTTTCGCCTTTTTGTTTTGGATGACACCGTCCCCTCAGGGATACTGGGGTCTCCATCTTCATTTGCAATTTTGGCAGCGTCACTGGATCCACCTGGCTTTTCTTGCAACTGTAACAGCTGACGGAAATATTTGGTGATCCACTGCTCCCGCTCTTTCTCCTGCCGATCATATTCGTCATCATATGGAGCGGTCTTTCCGGTTCGTACCGAGTTCAGGCACCCCCACCATTCTTGGGGTGTTTTGTGGGGGTGACTCGGTTTGGGTTCCCCATAAGAGATGTCTTCCTCCTCATCGGACTAGAAGGGCCACTCTTCCGTGGGGTAGGGTTCATTACAGGAACCATGCATCTTGTCCTCCATTTTGGGGCTATCAGGTGTACTTTTCTTCCTGACCTCAGGAGGCGCTATTGCAGCTGTCGCCATTGTATTTGCTAGAACCCCAAATGGTTGTAGTCCTACAGGTGGGCATATTTTGCTTGTAGAGGTCGTAGCTCTGACAGGCCTCTCTGTAGACTTTTTCTTCCCTTGGGTAAGTTTTACAATATTAGCAGTGCTGTGCATGCATTCACTCTCATCGTCTGAATAATGCCTGAAGGGACACTGCTCCGTGTGGTGGGGTTCTTTACACCAGGAACAAATTTTCTTTCCTATTCTTACAGAGTCTGTATTTGACTTCAGCTGGGTGGCCATTTTAAATTCCCAGGGTTCTATTTCTTTGCAGTGGAATATTTCTTTCTCTCCCGGCAGGGTGACTTAACACTCAGCAATTGGCTTTGGGATACCTTTTACACAGTTCAGCAATCCCTTTTTCCCCGGTAGGGCAATTTTACACTCAGCATTTGTTTGTTGAAAATTCCCCTGCTTCAGCACAGTCTTGCATCAATTTTCACACTTTTCTGCATATACTCCATTCACAGCTGGTAGTCCTATGCGGTGTGGCAACCTTTATTTGCAGAATCAGTACTGCTCGTGGGTCACCATCAGTATTTACTGCTTCAGCGAAACATTTGAAAACAACAAACACCTATTCCTTTTAAGGGCTAACTCACTTCTTGAACCCTGTCTATGGCTGGAAGGCAAAACCCCTATTTCAATGACCATATTACACTTTATTGTGATAGGCAAATAAGGTTTACCTGTTTCAGCAGTCTCTCTTTCTCTCCTCTTGGGATTGGGAAAAAGAGTCCATCTGTGGTTTTGTGAGTTTCAGTGCAGTGTAGATTTCCTGCCTGGGTGTGTCGCTTTAACTCTGATCTCTGCTGCATGTGATTGTTTATGTTGCTCAGGCAATCTCTGGGCCCTTTTAACTTCAAAGGCCACCTCTCATCCCAAACTTCTGACACCATATGTAGGAGGACATGTGCACAGGTACACAATGGAGACTGTTTTAAGGTGAAATTAAAACAAGGCTTTATTGTGCCTGTCACTTTAAACACAACAAAAATATATGAAAATAAGCTAAACAAAAAACCTATCTCTGCTTTGGAGACTATCTACACATGTAGCTCAGCCCTCTCTGACTGGGTTGGTTAGCTAAGCTATTTACCAGCCCCAAAATATAAACATATATACAGATACTAGCTGAGATTCCCGGCGTTGCCTGTGAGTTAAATTTCCCGCTAGAAAAAGGGGGAGGAAAAGGGGGGGGAGAGGAGGGGGGAGAGGGGGGGAAAGGGGGGAGAGGGGGGAGGGAAAGGGGGGAGAGGGGGGGAAATGAGGAGAGGGGGGTGAAAAGGGAGGGGAGGGGGGAGGGGGGGCAGTGGACAGGAGGGGGGGTGGACAGGAGGGGGGGGGGGACAGTGGACAGGAGGGGTGTGGACAGTGGACAGGAGGGGTGTGGACAGTGGACAGGAGGGGGGGACAGTGGACAGGAGGGGGGGACAGTGGACAGGAGAGGGGGGACAGTGGACAGGAGGAGGGGGGACAGTGGACAGGAGGGGGGGACAGTGGACAGGAGGAGGGGGGGACAGTGGACAGGAGGAGGGGGGGCAGTGGACAGGAGGAGGGGGGGACAGTGGACAGGAGATGGGGGGGACAGTGGAAAGGAGGAGGAGGGGGGGACAGTGGAAAGGAGGAGGTGGGGGACAGTGGACAGGAGGAAGGGGGGACAGTGGACAGGAGGAGGGGGGGGGGCAGTGGACAGGAGGAGGGGGGGGCAGTGGACAGGAGGAGGGGGAGCAGTGGACAGGAGGAGGGGGGGGCAGTGGACAGGAGGAGGGGGTGCAGTGGACAGGAGGAGGGGGGGGCAGTGGACAGGAGGAGGGGGGGGCAGTGGACAGGAGGAGGGGGGGCAGTGGACAGGAGGAGGGGACGGGGACAGTGTGTCAGGAATCGGCATTCTCCTCGCTTCCCACACAGAGCACTCCCTCTCCGCAGGGAGCCCCTGGACACACAAAACAATCCTGCCTTACCGGCCTCCACGGCTCCTCGCCCCTGCCGCCGTCGCGGGATCACTCCCCTCGGCGATTCCTCTGCTCAGCGCCGGGCGTGCCCACGCCCTCCTGCACGCACACCTACACGCACGCCAGCCCCAGACGTTATGTGCATGCATTCCCAGCTTACAGAGCACACGCCTAACAGAGCACTTTTAACCACTGCTCCTGCAGTGAGGCGTCGCCCCCAAGCATCACACAGTTCCATGCAAATCAAGGATTACACTCAGCTGGGCTGTAACACCTCCCTCATATCAGGAAAGACTCCTTGCAGTCCTCCAGGCCTGCCCCCTTTTCCCATTGGCCTGCCCAGCTTTATTATGCCTGTGCTTCCCATCACTCGTCGCTCGACATAGTCTCAGTATGGAAGCATTTGACTACTCTCTCAGTGATTCCTCAGGTATTGATGCGGATTGGACGACTACCCCCTCTGGCTCTCGACTTCGGCTCTACTTGGACTTCGTGACTTCTGGCAACCCTGTAACATGGCTTATACCTTCGATCATCCGCAACTCTCCTATCCCTGATCTTGGCAACGGCAATAACTACTCCTCCTCTACTACCGGCACCGGCAAGTATTGTCTTCATTACTATACCTGGCCTGGCAACACTAACACCACACTCCGGACGCGCTCCCTTTGCTGCGGGTGCGTGTATCCCTATGTCCCACCTCAGCACAGGGGACGGGTCTGGTCTGCGGGCAGCACCGGCGTAACATTATGTCGAGCCCACAAGACGCAGACCAGACCGAACTACAACAGTTTCTCTCTAATCTGCTTCAGCATAACCAGGCCATGGCGGATCAAATTGTGACACTTACACGCCAGGTCGCAGTACTCTCAGACAGGGTACCGACCGTGACCCCTCCAGATGTAAGCCCCCACTCCACAAGCGCAGTGAGCAGCTCAGATGTAAGGATTACTCCCCCCAAGTCTTATGCAGGTGAACCGCAAGATTGTAGGGGTTTCCTAAACCAGTGTGAGGTGCAGTTTGAAATGGCTCCCTATCTCTACAATACTGATCGCAAGAAGGTAGCCTACATTTATAACCTCCTCACTGGCAGCGCCCTGGCTTGGGCTTCCCCGGTTTGGGAGCGACGTTCTGACCTTACCCAAGATTACCCGGCATTTAAAGCCGAGTTTCAACAAGTATTCGATTCTTCCGCTCGTCGGGAGATGGCATCTGTTTCTCTCCTCCAGATCACTCAGGGACGGCGAATGGTGACGCAGTATGCTGGGGAATTCCGGACTCTAGCAGCCGAGACTAACTGGGGACAAGAGGCTCTCGTCTCCGTGTTCTGGCAAGGCCTGGCAGATCCCATCAAGGATGAACTCTCTCGCCAATCCAGGCCGGATCAATTGGAGGTCCTCATTGATTTGGCTGTCCGAGTGGATCAACGTATCCAGGTACGCCGCTCAGAGCGTCAGCGCACTCGCGTCCATAACTTTCAAGTTTCGTTCTCCAGTACTCCCAGCAACACTCCTGCACTGGAGTTGCCAGAGCCAATGCAATTGGGGGTACAACGCATCCGCACACCGATACGGCAATTTCGTCACGCCGGGGGATTGTGTTTCTACTGCGGATCCATGGAACATCTGGTTCGGGAGTGTCCACTGCGTCCGGGACGGGAACACCCAGTGAGTACAGAGGGGCTCTCTCTGGGTGTAATGTCTCCACGTCCCCTTTCTAAAGGTGAACTCCCTAAGAAACTTACATTTCCAGTCTCCCTTTCAGGCGATAAGTTCAAGACTTCTACTGCCGCTTTCATTGACTCAGGAGCTGGAGGAAACTTTGTGGATCTTGAATTCGCCAGGTTAAACCGCATACCACTTGTGAGAAAGAAGGTTCCCATCGCACTCGTCGATATCGATGGACGTCCTCTTACCCTGGCCCACATCTCCTTAGAGATGGCTCCCTTGCTTCTGTCCTCACATCTGCACAAGGAGATCTTAGTTCTCGATGCCATTCACGCTCCTGGGATACCCATCACCCTTGGTCTTCCTTCGCTACAGCTTAACAACCCTCTCATTGACTGGACTTCCTCTGCCCCCATTTCCTGGAGGCCGAGGTCAGGCGAGACTCATCAACTGCTGGCCAATACCTCTGTTCCCGAAGTTATTCTACCTTCCATTTACCATCAATTCCGGGACGTTTTCAATAAGGTACAGTCAGACCTCTTGCCGTCACACAGGACTTACGATTGTCCGATCGATCTAGTTCCAGGTTACTCCCAACCCAAGTCCAAGACCTACCCCTTGTCGTTACCAGAATCTCACGCTATGGATGAATATATCCAGGAGAATCTCAAGAAAGGCTTTATTCGTCACTCCAATTCCCCAGCGGGGCTGGGTTTTTCTTCGTCAAGAAAAAGGACAGGTCGTTGAGGCCTTGCATCGACTACAGGGGTTTAAACCACATCACTATTAAAAATCGTTACCCCCTTCCCCTTATTACCGAACTGTTCGATAAATTATAGGGGGCCAAGATTTTTTCCAAGTTGGATCTACGTGGTGCCTATAACCTGGTGCGCATCAGGAAGTGGGATGAATGGAAGACGGCCTTCAACACGCGTAGTGGACACTACGAATATCTAGTAATGCCTTTCGGCTTATGTAATGCTCCCGCTGTCTTCCAGGATTTCATCAACGACGTCTTTCGTAAGGTACTCAATATTATTGTTATTGTATACTTGGATGATATCCTGATTTTTTCCAAAGATCTCCAGGACCATATACGCCACACCTCCTACGTCCTTTCCCGTCTCCGTGAACACCATTTGTACGCCAAACTGGAGAAGTGCACCTTTCATACGACCTCTACTCCGTTCCTGGGGTATATAATTTCCGATGAGGCGTTTATGATGGACTCCGGTAAACTTCAAGCAGTCACCGAATGGCCAAGACCCAACTCTCTCAAGGCCATACAACGTTTTTTAGGGTTCGCTAATTACTATCGTAAGTTTATACGGAGTTTTTCCACCATTGTGGCACCCCTCACTGCGCTCACCAAAAAAGGAGCTGATCCTTCTGCTTGGTCACCCGAGGCCATCTCCGCCTTCGAGACACTCAAGGAAGTCTTTATATCCGCACCTATTCTCCGTCATCCCAACATCGAACTTCCCTTCGTCCTGGAGGTCGACGCTTCTGATTGCGGCGCTGGTGCCGTTCTTTCCCAGAGACCCACGCCCCAAGATAAGTTACATCCTTGTGCATATTTTTCCAAGAAATTCTCGTCTGCCGAGAGGAACTATGACGTGGGTAACAGGGAACTTCTGGCCGTGAAGATGGCTCTTCAAGAATGGAGACACCTGCTGGAGGGGTCAAAAGAGCCGTTTACTATTCTCACGGACCACAAGAACCTTCTTTACATAGAGAACGCTCGACGCCTTGGTCCACGATAAGCTCGTTGGGCTCTTTTTTTTTCTCGATTCGATTTTCACCTGTCCTATATTCCCGGGACCAAGAACGTAAAGGCAGACGCACTCTCCCGTATACATTCTTCTGAAGAGAGGCCAGAGGAATCGTTGGAGACCATCCTTCCACATGAGAGGATTCTCGCCACGCCTACTTTCAAGAATCTTGACAAGATTTTGCACTCCCAGAGACGCATTCCCAAGGACTTGGTCGTTCCCGACAACAAACTCTTTGTACCATCCAAATTTGTTCCAGAGGTCCTGTCTTGGGGTCACTCCTCTAAATCTGCAGGTAATCCAGGTTTTAAGAAGACTACTGATCTCATTCGTCGGAATTTCTGGTGGCCAAGGATGTCTCAAGATATTCTGGAGTTTACCCGCGCATGCCCCACGTGCGCTCAAAGCAAGACTCTCCGTCAAAAGCCTCAGGGTTTTCTGTTACCCCTTCCAGTTCCCGACCGCCCCTGGTCCCACATTTCTATGGACTTCATCGTGCAGTTGACCAGGTCCAGAGGAATGAACACTTTTTTGGCGGTCGTGGACAGGTTCTCGAAGATGTCCCATTTCATTCCACTTAAAGGATTACCCACCTCCCCCGCCCTTGCTGATATCTTTACGGAGCAGATTTTCCGGATTCATGGGATCCCTTCGTCCATTGTTTCTGACAGAGGTTCTCAGTTCGTATCCAAATTTTGGAGAGCTTTCACGAAGAGATTGGGCATCTCTTCTTCCTTCTCTTCCGCCTATCACCCTCAGTCCAATGGACAAATGGAGAGAATCAATCAATCCCTGGAGAAGTACCTGAGATGTTTTATATCCGATTTCCAGGATGATTGGGCTCAACTCCTCTCTTGGGCAGAGTATGCCGTCAATTCTGCAAAAAACGAGTCCACCCGGGAGTCACCCTTCTTTATAAATTATGGGTTCCACCCTCCCTGTCTTCCCATCCCCAACATTCCTTCTGGAGTACCAGCCGTAGATGAACGCATTTCTTCCCTCCAAACCGCATGGTCCAGGATTCAGTCTACCCTTCTCAACTCCTCCCGCAGATCGAAACTAAAGGCCGATCGTCGTCGTCTGTCGGCAACCAGTTACAAACAAGGGGATTTGGTATGGCTCTCCTCTAGGAATATCCACCTCAAGGTACCATCTCCTAAACTGGCACCTAAGTTCCTGGGACCCTTCCCTATTTGTGAACAAATCAATCCTGTAGCATTTCGGCTCCAACTACCACCCAGTATGAAGATTCCCAATGTCTTTCATGTGTCCCTCTTAAAACCATTCATTTCCAGTCACTTCTTTTCGGGTCAGACTCGTAAACCGGATCCCCTAACTGTACAAAATAACGAGGAATACGAAGTTCACTCTCTTTTGGATTCTCGCCTATCCAGGGGTCAGCTCCAGTTCTTGGTGCAGTAGAAGGGCTTTGGCCCTGAAGAGAGATCCTGGGTACCTTCAAAGGACATTCATGCCCCGGCCCTTCTTAAGTCCTTCAGGAAAAAGTTTCCAGAGAAACTGTTCTTGGACCGTCCTGAGGCCGTTCCTGAAGAGGGGGGTACTGTCAGGAATCGGCGTTCTCCTCGCTTCCCACACAGAGCACACCCTCTCCGCAGGGAGCCCCTGGACACACAAAACAATCCTGCCTTACCGGACTCCACGGCTCCTCGCCCCTGCCGCCGGATCACTCCCCTCGGCGATTCCTCTGCTCAGCGCCGGGCGCGCCCACGCCCTCCTGCACGCACACCTATACGCACGCTAGCCCCAGACGTTATGTGCATGCATTCCCAGCTTACAGAGCACACGCCTAACAGAGCACTTTTAACCACTGCTCCTGCAGTGAGGCGTCGCCCCCAGGCATCACACAGTTCCATGCAAATCAAGGATTACCCTCAGCTGGGCTGTAACACCTCCCTCCTATCAGGGAAGACTCCTTGCAGTCCTCCAGGCCTGCCCCCTTTTCCCATTGGCCTGCCCAGCTTTATTATGCCTGTGCTTCCCATCACTCGTCGCTCGACATAGTCTCTGTATGGAAGCATTTGACTACTCTCTCAGTGATTCCTCAGGTATTGATACGGATTGGACGACTACCCCCTCTGGCTCTCGACTTCGGCTCTACTTGGACTTCGTGACTTCTGGCATCCCTGTAACACGGCTTATACCTTCGATCATCCGCAACTCTCCTATCCCTGATCTTGGCAACGGCAATAACTACTCCTCCTCTACTACCGGCACCGGCAAGTATTGTCTTCATTACTATACCTGGCCTGGCAACACTAACACCACACTCCGGACGCGCTCCCTTTGCTGCGGGTGCGTGTATCCCTACGTCCCACCTCAGCACAGGGGACGGGTCTGGTCTGCGGGCAGCACCGGCGTAACACAGTGGACAGGAGGAGGGGATGGGGACAGTGGTCAGGAGGGGACGGGGACAGTGGACAGGAGGGGATGGTGACAGTGGACAGGAGGGGAAGGGCAGTGGACAGGAGGGGACGGGCAGTGGACAGGAGCAGTGGACAGGAGGAGGGGGGGCAGTGGACAGGAGGAGGGGGGGCAGTGGACAGGAGGGGACGGGGACAGTGGACAGGAGGGGACGGGGACAGTGGACAGGAGGGGACGGGGACAGTGGACAGGAGGGGATGGGGACAGTGGACAGGAGGGGACAGTGGACAGGAGGGGACAGTGTGGACACACACACACAGTGACACACACACACACACGTCACCTCTCCTTCCGGTCGCCGCCATGTTAGTTACTCCGCGAGGGAGGAAGGGTGTCCTTCCGGGCGCCGCCATCTTAGGCGCCGCATGGCAGCTGCAGGCTGCCTGTCCCCCCGCCGGGGAGGGAGGGAGGTGAGTGGAGCGCCGGGGAGTGGAGGGAGGTGAGTGGAGTGCCAGGGAGTGGAGGAGTTGAGTGGATGCACTGGGGAGTGAAGGGAGGTGAGTGGAGGGAGGTGAGTGGAGGGATGTGAGTGGATGTGCTGGGGAGTGGAGGGAGGTGAGTGGAGCGCCGGGGAGTGGAGGGAGGTGAGTGGAGCGCCGGGGAGTGGAGGGAGGTTAGTGGAGCACCAGGGAGTGGAGGGAGGTGAGTGGAGTGGAGGGAGGTGAGTGGAGCACCATGGAGGGAGGTGAGTGGAGTGGAGGGAGGTGAGTGGAGCGCCAGGGAGTGGAGAGAGGTGAATGGAGTGCCGAGGAGTGGAGGGAGGTGAGTGGAGTGCCGGGGAGTGGAGGGAGGTGAGTGGAGCACCGGGGAGGTGAGTGGAGTGCCGTGGAGGTGAGTGGAGTGCCAGGGAGGTGTGTGTGTGTGTGTGTGTGTGTGTGTGTGTGTGTGGGTGTGTGTGGCCAAGGGGGAAGAGAGTGTCAGTTGGGTGACGTCAGACCCACCAATCTGATTGGCCAGAGGCTGAGGACCAATCAGATTCACCGCAGCTAGTACCAACCATTCGATTTTATATATTAAGATATTACAGTTCCAAAAGAAAGTCTTATCTGTTCTCCTGAAGCTGTAGGGGAAGTCTTCTCTGCTCTCCTGGGTAAGCACCTTTGTGTGCTACAGCAATGTCTGTCCAGGTTTTGAGGTTTGGTCCCCTTGTCTTGCTATCAGCATACAGTTCAGTCCTTCTGCAACTCAAGACAGCAGTTCCTCTGGTCAGTCTCCTTAATTGTGCGACTCAGGAATCAATACTCTGTCTCCTAGTTCAGCTCAGGTGTGAGCTAAGGAGTCTTACTTCCTGTCTCAAAGGCAGGCTTTTTCTAACACCTCTAATCAGCCAGGTGCTGGTTAATTAACCTGCACACTGCTGGATTAGAGGCAAGTTTTCCGAACAGGGTAAGTCCCCTGTTACATACCTCCCCTGTTTGTGGGAAGCTCGGGCTTGCCACGGCCAAAGCCCATCCTTCTACTCTCACTCGAGATATCTCTGGGACTTGAATGAGAGTGGATGGAGGAGAACCCTCAGTCCTGCTGGGATTGGAGCCCTTCCTCCAGTTTAGTAGTGTCTCCTCCAGAAGGTGTTTGAGTTCAGCAGTCCTCAGTCGCTCAAGGAGAACTTTTCCCAAGTACAGTCTTTCTACTGACCCTGTGGTCCTGAGCATTCCCCTGTGTCGGGCACTCCTCTTTTTGTAGGCAGACTGTATGGCGACAGTCGCAGAGCGCCTATGCAAATCGCTCTCTCTCGCCATCCTTCCCATGTGCTCCACTTTAGCACAAAATGTTCATTTCCTGGTATCACCAGAGCGCCCTATAACAGCCATTTGAGCCCTTAGTTCTTGAAGCTGTCTCCCTGCACTTTTCCCATTCAATGATCTTTTCCCCTTCCAAGGTGAAAGGTAGTTTGGGGTCTGGATGTATGAGGATGGGAGCAGAAACTAAGGCGGTCTTTAGATGAGTCTTGGTGGGACAAGCCAATCCAGGACTGCATTCACTTTAGCAGGATCATGGTGAGACCAGTGTCAGAAAGCTGTTTCAGAGAGCCGATCACTTTTCCCAGTTCTACCGGAGTTATTTTTGCATTTAAGGTCTTAAGATCCTCTTCTGTCAATTTCAGGAGGGCGCATTCTCTCAGATAGTCCTCAATCTGGTTCAAACTCTGGACTCTAGCATTCTGGGTTGAATTATCTAGATCATAAAGATCCATATAGAATTTAGTAAATCCTCTGCTATCTTTAATGGATTATAGGTCACTCCCATTTTTTTCGTTCTTATAGCGGGAACCGAGGCCCTCGCCTTGATCCCTCTAAGTTTATTTGCTAATAGACGATCTGCATTATCACCCTTGTCGTAGTACTATACATCTGCCTAGTCCACTTAAGAGCTTTCTCTACATCCTCCAATTGTACTCTTTTGAGTTCCTCCATTGCTTGACTCAGGATTTTATATACTTTCCTCGACGGGTTTTTTTTTGTTAGCTTTCTAACTTTATCATTTATATTTTTCTTTCCTTTTGTTTTCTCTTTCTGTACGATGCTATTGAAATGCGCTGTCCTCTAATAGTGGACTTATGTGCCTCCCACAAAACCGCTGATGATTCTACAGACCCTTTATTTGACTGAAAATAGTTTTTAAATGAATCTGCAATTTGTGCGCTAATCTCTGGATAATTTAATAAAGAATCATTCATCCTCCAATGAAATTACTGAATCTTGGCAAATGGTGGATCAAACAGAATAGTCACCAGGGCGTGGTCCAACCAAGTAATACGCCCTATATCTGAGTATTTGTATATTTCTAGAGTATTTGGAGATTCCAAAATATTATCGATCTAGAGTATGAGTCATGCAGGGACGAATAGAAGAAATAATCTCTCTGTCCTTTGTTCGAGCAGCGCCAGGCGTCTAACAGACCGAATTCTTTAATTGGCAATCTAAATTTATTTGATACACTTTAAGTCATTGCGGAGTGTGGATGCCCTGGGTGTGTGGACTTGTCCACATCCGGGTATGGGACCATATTAAAATCGCCTCCTACAATATATAGCTGTACTTGATTATCCCCCATTGATTCCAATGTTTCCGTTAAAAAATCAATTTGTCCCTCGTTAGGTGCATATAAATTCACTAATGTAATATGTTGGCCTGAGAGGAGACCATGGACCACCAGTGACCTCCCTCCCTGGTCTCTCTTAACCTCCAGTGTCTGAAACGGGATGCCCTGTCTTATTAGGATCACGGCCCCTCTTTTCTTATTAGTGAAAGACGCGTAAAATACAATAGGATATGTCCTGCTAAAAGTGTTTTGGAGATCTTGGGAGTCGAAATGTCTCTTGTAGAAAAACAATATCTGCATTCAGCTTCTTAAATTCTTTTAATGCCAGTCTACGCTTACTATTACGGCCTTTGGCATTCAGGGATACTAACTTTAATGGTGTTTGGCTAGTCTTTTCCTATATCATATCGCCCTCTCTCCTGTGATAGTTGTGTATAAAATGCTTTAATGGTTGCAATGGTTGTAAAGAACAAAAAAGGTGGAGAAAAATAAATGGATTTTCCCCCTCCGAAAATTTGGGAAAAAACAAAAACAACTACTCTCTCACCTGACTGCGCCCTCATCACAGTTTGATTAGAATTATATATAATTAAAAAAATTATATTCTAAATAGAAAACACATCAGTTCCTATCACCAGTGTGACGAATAAACATATAAATCTTATCATGTTTACGGTATATATTCTTATAGGGATAGACTTCCTGGCTAGAAATATAAAAATATCATACCCGGTTTCACATTTTATCTTTATATATTCAGTGTCTTTTAGCGTTAGAATTTTCCAGAGTAATAAATTGTTCTTGGTTTCTAGTTGAGGCTTAATGTCCTTTGTATCAATAATCAAGCAAAGACAAGCAGCTCTTCTAAATCTTTGGGTCAAAGCCCTCTCACCCATCACCAGAAGTCTCACTACATGTAATCACCGGTTTCGTTCGACGATCAGCTTTAGCCAACCGGCCCTCTCAAAACAGACCGCAGACTCTAAACCGTATATCAAGCTGATCCTGTAGTAAATTAGGAAAGATATAGAGGGAGACTGGAAAGGAAGCAGAGAGAGCAGAAAATAGAAAACAAATATAGCTGAGTATCAGGTACTCGATCCCTGAGTTGCCGTTGGTTGCTGAGTTTTCGATCAAAAAGATGGCCACAGACTCGCCAAGAGACCGTCCAAACCGCCGTTAGTCTTGAATCTATTATCTCCGGGCAACCGCACCCTCAGCCGATCGGTCGTCATCTATACTATCTTCACGGGGACCTCAGTGCTGTCCCGAACCCCGCTGGGAGTCAGATCCAGAGCTGACATTAAAGACGACGATTCCTCGGGGTAGCAAAGGGAGACCTGTATGCCTCTATGGTTAACGACCAAATGGAAAGGGAAGCCCACCGGTATCGAATACCCGTTTCCTGAAGCACCGTCGTCGCTGGACGTAGTCCTCTCCTCCTCTCAATTGTCATCAAAGATCTGGAAGGAGCTGTTTTCAAATTCAATTGAGCTGCTGTTTCTGCAGCCTTTTATAATTCTTTCTTTGGTTGCGTATTGGTGGAGTCTTTGGACTACATCTCAGCTTCTTTTCGGATCATCGAATCTCGGTCCAAGGGCTTGGTGTTCTCTGTCCATCTGGAGATCGCCATCTTGCAGCTGGGTGTCAATTGATGTGAACAGTCTCTTAAGATATGGCTGGAGGGCTTCTGCAGAGACTTACTTAGGTATATGGCAGATTCGTAAATTCTGCCTTCGCTCCCTGTTCTCCAAGTTGTCTATACTGTCCCTCATGGCTCTTATCTCTTCATTGAGATGCTGGACCTCATTGTCAGTATTTACATGATTTTGTAGGGAGAAGTTCATTTTATTTTCAAGCTCCGTCGTTCGTTTAGCCAATAAAGAAACGTATTTTTTAAATTCCTTTACTGCTCTATCTAGAGTTGACTGAAAACTTGCTTGCATCTCTTTTAACATGTTCTGGAGGTCCCTTTTAGGGATTACTGTGTCTCCTTCAGATGTGGATAGTTCACTATCAGAGGCTGTTCCCCCCCTCTGCCCTCTCACTTGCTGCAGCCATCTCAGACTGATTTCTTAGGATGTCCTTTCTGTTGGGGATATCCCCCTCTGAATTCATACCTGGTCTCTCTCCTTTGTTTTTTTCAGAGGGTGCACGCTCCCGTGCACACTGCTCAGCGGCGCCATCTTTCCTCTTCTACCTCTCTGAGGGGGGTTGTTGCCCACGCCTGAAACGGGACAGATTCGGGGTCCCCGGCTTCGGCACTTTCTTTGACGTCATCCCCGTATGCTGCCCCTGTCCCGGTAGACCAAGCTTATTAAGACTTTTAATTACTGGGATCATTGATTGAGAAAAGCAGAGAGATAAAAATAAATTGTGTTTATTCACATAACGAACGTACACAACTATGTTACACAAATTACAGGAAAAAGACACACTTATTTTGGAAACTGGGATAACAAAACGAATCTTTTCTAGTTGCAAACACACAGCAAAATAATTCCCGGACACTTTTCCTTCCTGTGGCCTCTTGCAGTTGAATTCTGGTCACTTATCCTCTGAGAAACTTAGGCGATTAACTCAGAGCTGGAACTTCTCAAATGGGACTGAACCTCAGGTGAATCACACAAGATGTAACTGATGGAACTCATGAAAAACTTAGATGGATCTGATGGAACTGATGAATCTAACTTTCTGACTGACTGCTCCAACCTTTAAAAACTCCAAAAGTCTAGCTTTTCAGTCTGCAGCGAATCACTGCGTGGGAACTAAAACCTCCCACCTATGGCAAGGGTTGCCAGGCTCTCCAAAAGCTGGCACAAAGCCTCAGTATCGCAACTGAGCATGTGCAACAAAAATGTCATCTTCCCCCCACTGGCCACTTGCCACTTAGCATATGCCATCCTGTTTTCTTCCTGAATGCCACTCAGTCTAGCTAGGCCAAAGGGACCCTTTTGATCTAAGGATATTGGGGCTTCAATTAGCCCTTCCGTGCTAACAAATTATTTGGTCTTTCCAGCTAACAAGAGGTTAACACTTTTGAATCCTGCTAAGCATTTCAAAGCCCAGGCTTACACACCCTACGTGTCAACAAAAGGGTTTAACACCTCTTGGACAAATGTCTCTTTGAAGCTTCCTATGCAAATGGGTTGTTTATCTAACTGACATCCTATGACATTACATCAAAAACCTAACTTATAAATCTTGGGGGATGGTTAAAACCCATTCTCTTTTCCCTTATTAAAATACATCTGAAGCTCTAAAGCACAGTAAGAATGACTTCCCGCGGTGCTGACCGAGGCGGCGATCGGGCACTTTTGTGGAGTTATTCGGCGGGGTGCACAGAGCTTCCCGCATTGACGTCACGTGCGCACCCCCGGGCCCTCCCATTTTAATGGTTTTAATAGTATGCTGTATTTCCTCATAATTAATAGGTACATTTAGCATCTACTGATCTTCCCTTGTTATCTTTGGTAACTTAACCCTCCCCAGAAAACCATTTTGAGCTATTTCATCTCTATTACTTTTACAATACAGTTTTTGGTAAAAATCTTGAAACATCATATTAATTTTCTTAGGGTCTGTTGTAATGTAATGTCTCCCGAGGGTTTCCTGATTCTTAATATATGGCTGAACTTCATAGATTTTCTGGTCAGAATTCCTATTAAGTTACACGCTTTACTTCCAAATTTATAGAAATGTAGTTCCCTGAACTATGTTCCTTTCTATGAGGCTATACTTCGCAGATGTCTCTAGATCAGGGTTTCCCAAACTTTTTTTTCCGTGACCCGGTTATTTTTTAACTTCTTTTTCGTGACCCACTAAAATTTTTATCGCCTATACTGGCCTATAGGGCCTGCACAGACACACACACAGCCACTGATATACACACACACAGACACACACACAGCCGCTGATACACACACACACACAGCCACTGATACACACACATACACAGCCACTGATACACACACACACACACAGCCACTGACACACAGAGCCACTGATACACACACACGCAGCCACTGACACACACACCCAGCCACTGACACACACGCAGCCACACAGACACTGCTACACACACACTGATACACACACACTGATACACACACAGAGACACTGCTACACACACAGAGACACTGCTACACACACAGAGACACTGCTACACACACACACACACACAAACACTGATACACACACACTTACACTGATACTGATACACACAGACACTGATTCACACACAGACACACACACACTGATACAGATACACACAGATACACACACACACACACACACACTCGCTCTCCCCTATACGCACACAGACACAAACAGTGAATTACAGGCAACGACGGTTGTGAGTGACTGGAGGGGGGGCCAGGGACACTTGGGTGGGAGAGGGGGGGGCAGGGACACCTTGGGAGGGGGCCAGGGACACTTGGGTGGGAGGGGGCCAGGGACACTTAGGGGGCCAGGGACACTTAGGTGGGTGGGAGGGAGGGGGCCAGGGACACTTGGGTGGGTGGGAGGGAGGGGGCCAGGGACACTTGGGTGGGTGGGAGGGAGGGGGCCAAGGACACTTGGGTGGGTGGGAGGGAGGGGGCCAGGGACACTTGGGTGGGTGGGTGGGAGGGGGGGGCCAGGGACACTTGGGTGGGAGGCAGTGACTGGGTGGGGTGACTTACCTTGCCGCCGGACGCTTTCCCCTGCTGTCCCCAATATCCCCTGCTGCCCGGGACGGGAGGTGTGCTTGGGGGCACGGGAGGGGGTGCCACGGGAGGTGAGCTCTGGAAGCTGGTCGCGGGGGGAAGCGGGCCGCAGTAGGAGCTTGTACTTCCACCCTCCCCCATGTAATGTGCGGGCCGCAGAGGAGCTGGTACTTCCCCTCCGTCCCACGTTGGGAGCGGGGGGGAGGAAGGGAGCGGGCCCTACTTGCCCTGCGCAAGCGCGCGGGACCGCGGGGGGAATCGCCGCCATTTTTTTTAACTTGAGCGGGGCGGACGGGAGACACCGCGTGGCCAGCCTCGCTGCGACCCGGCAATTTTGGTGCCGTGGCCCGGTGCCGGGTCGCGACCCACCATTTGGGAAACGCTGCTCTAGATCTCATATATCTCCCCCTGTTCTCTAATGTAGGATTCTGTTTAAATGCCCCAAACCTTCTTTTTAGTTCTTTACTAGCTTTGGCAAATTTCAGATCATTTTCCTTCTTTTTCCTATTTATATATGCTATCATTTTGACCCTCAAGACTGCCTTGCCAGTTTCACAAAATAGGCTTCCCTCGTGATACTTACCAGGATTGGTTTCTCTAAGAGTTTTGTCCCATAGTTATATCTACCCATGTTGGTGCTTGATCAGATATGATTATGTCCTTAATTTTGGAATTTGTTATTTCACCCACTACTTGTCTGTTTACAAAGATATAATCAATGTAGAGAATGTATTGTTGGAGGGGTGAAAAAAACGTGTACCCCCTTTCCGTGGGATACTGTTTGTTAGTACCAAAGAGAGGCCCCCATATATTCTTTTCATACTTATACAAAGTCAGTCCTTTCAGGCCTTCCTCACAGGGTTCTCGCTCTGTTGTCTTTTTGCCTATTCGGAGAATCTTTAGAGTTCTCTCCTGGTCTCTCCCACTGCACCAGTCTTCATTCTCTTTGAGATAAGTCCCAATATATTTCCTGGCTTTTTCCACAACCATAATAATGCTGATTCCCTCCACCGTGAAGATCTGTAAAGTCGCCGGGTATCCTAGTGTGTCTCCTATTCTTCTGAAAATGGGAACAGCCCAAGTTTCCAAATTCTCTTCTTTTATTGGATACTGCTACCGAGTAGTCCTGGAAAATTAGAATCTTGTGGCCCTCATTGAGTTGGTCCCTCCCGATTCTTTATACACTTGCAGGAGTCTGGATTTTTTGCTTAAATCCAGCAGTTTTGTGATTAATGCTCTTGGTCATTCACCATGGCTTTGTTTCACTGTCCCTAATCTGTGAGCCCTCTCCACTTTAATGGTATCCAGTTCAGAGGGCAGTCCCAGGGTCTCAGGCAGGCATTTTGCGCAGAAGTCCATAAGATAATAAGGTTTCACTGTTTTTGGAATTCCTATGATCCTTATATTATTTATGCGGGACCTATTTCCCAGATCATCAACCTTATCTTCCAGAATTTTATTCTATTTCGTTAACTCCGATATTTCCTTCTGCATTTCTCCCAGATCTTCATGTAGATGAACTGTCCTGGTCTCAGCCTCTCCTGTTCTTGTATTTTGCAGGGAGAGCTCACCTTTAAAATCTTCTAGGGACTTTTGCAGATGATCAAATCTTTTGTTAATTACGGTAGGGGTAGCTGGTCTCATATAATAAAGTTGAAGTCTGGCTAGCTACTCCTAAAGCCGTGTGTATCTGGCCGAGTTTGTGCGCCCCTAAGCCGGAAACATTGTGTGTATTTAGACCCCTTATGGGCAATAGCTGCAAAACTGAGAACTTGGGAACATAAATATTAATATGTATATTGGGGGGGGGGGGGGATAGGGAATCTGTGGAGATTATTCCCTGTAATATGTATTGACCAGCCAGCAAGTTTTAAAACCAAGTTTTGGAGCCAAGTTCAAAAACCAAGTTTTGTACTGTGAATGTGCATTTATTCCTATGGAGGCAGACTCAGTAATTTAATTAGCCAAGTTGTCTGCATAGGAATGCAGATCAAAGGCAGAGGCTTGGAGCGACTGGGTGTTAGGCCATCTGGTGAGCAAGAAGGGGCTGAGGATCAGGTCTGCGGATGGGCTCTCAGCGGGTTAGACCCTTTGTTCCCTCTAGACTCTGTGGCACCTACCCAGCAGGCGGTATGGGGCTTGCCAGGGGAAACCATTGCTGAGATGGAGCCAGTAGGCGCGATTTCCATTGGCCAGTTCAAATTTCCCACTCGCCAGCAACCTCTTCATCACGGGGCAGTCCTGAGCACCTAAGCATGCCATCAGGTTGTGATTGGTTGTTACCGTAGGATCCGTGCTCTGATTGGTCGGCGCTCCGTGTTCCATAGAAAAGATAGGCACCGAGGCCTATAAAAGGAGCACGGCCGATCCGAGTACCAGACAATCTCCAGACTTGGTTCGGTGAGGCACATGGTGGGCTTTTCAAAAGTGCTCTGCTCGGAATAGCAGAGCCCTCAGCAGGGAAGTGCCAGAGAAGCCCGTCCAGCAGAGGACCAGTTCTGGAGGCGAGGACATGTTCCAGGAATGAGTGGAGCTTCAACCAGTGGGGGTTACAAGGTGGCTATTGCGAGGATAGGCCCTTGGAGTACCAGGACGTGAAGCGGACAGGGTAAGCCTACCTGAAGCAGGCCCCTGCACCTAGGCAAGGCTAGTGTGTTCCTCCCAGGCCTCCAGTTGGTGTGTATGTACCCTGTATTTGTGTATGTTGTTATGTTGCTGGCTTGCCAGAATAAACCCCATTTTATTCAACTGCTTTGACCCGTCAGGGATAGTGATCCCGGTGGTTTTGGTGTTAAAAGTGCTTATCCCCCATCACAACAGGCATAAGCTCAGTGTTCATTAGAGGCTTCTGTGTCTGACATCTCCTACTGCTGTTCAGCCTCTCCTTGTTCCTTTACCCTGCCTTCAGCCACCATCTTGGCCTTCAGCCACCATCTTTCCTAGCCGGGGGCTTCTCCCCTCTCTGCTGCTTCGGTAGCATGAAGATTCTCCTTGTGCTCTGTCTCTCCATGAGCCGCTCAGCTTCCGACTCAGCTCGTGAATATTGATTTTTGCCGTTGTGTTGCGTGTGTGATGAGGCCGCATCGGAGCTGGGTGCCTTGCGCGCACTCCCTCAAGCACCATACCGGAAGTCCACCCCCTCTTATAAATAAAAATATATCAGTGGGGTTGCTTTACCTGTGGAATATGGGATAGTTTCATGCGTAAAGTGAGATCTCAAAAAAAAAAAAAAAAAATAATTGTAGGAAGTCAGATACCACCCTCCAATTTGCCATGTTAAACTAATTTCTAAAATGACTTTCAAATACTGTATGTTATCAATTATCCATTTATCAATCAGTAACTCAGGTAACTCTTTGGGTACCAACATGTCTAATGGCAACAAGTGCCACAGACATGTTGGCTTTAGGGAAATAGGATTACTGCTAAAGTTGTCACATGGCTCTATCTCACCCATCTTATTCTGTTCCTATTACATAGTTCTGGGAGAGTCATACCATGAAAAGCACTGAAAAGAATAGGATGTTGAAACAAATATGCATGTGAAATGTATCACGGTTATAAACAGTTTAAAGCTCTAAGTATGGCAAAAAGGGTCCTGAGGAAACAGGAACGCTGAACACTAAACGATTTTTTTATTCAGGAGGAACTGCACCTCTAAATAGAAAGAATAACAGCAATGTGGTTTTTTTTTATTACTGTCATGAATTGTACCTTTAAACAAAATAAAGGGGGACAGAATGAAGGGTGGAGCCTCTCCAGCCTTGAGGTTTACAGAAAGCGTGAGTAGTGTCAGCTGAAAGTCATTAGCAGTGATATGAAACTGTAATGTGAAATGTGAAGGGGTCCACTCCCAAAGTCCTAGAGAATCCTAGGGAACCTAATGCAAAATGCTGTCCAAACTATTTCACATTTGTTTTCAACTAAGGAACTGGAATAACGCAGAGAGATGTTTCATGTTTCTGCTTTCGGTAAGAATAATCTGATTCTATGAAATAAATATTTCCGTGACAGAAAATACCTGCACTGATGCCTTTTCATTTCATGTTTGGCCTAAATTGAAAGCTGGTGGAGCTGCAAGATTTTTATGATGTTTCAGGCTTTGCCAAGATTGCTTTTAGTTGTGCAGTTAAACTTCTGTCACCCACCATCTTTCCCTGGTTTTCTTACAAACCTTATTACAAAAAGGTGCAACGTGTATTTATACAGAGAGTGATAAAAGTAGCCCAATATATAAATGGTGATATTTCATAGAACCAATTATAATGCACAGTGAATATTCAGAATAAATGATGTGTACAGTATATACTGTATACATATATTATTTTTTTTATGTTCCTACCTTAGTCCCTTTATTTGGCTTAAACCGATTAGAAATCTTTGTAAAAAGTTATAGTTATGCAGATTCTTCCACTCCTGTGAAATAAAAGGTTATTTTTTTTAATGGTTAGAAATCATGGAAATGACAGCAACCAATCAGAATTCCCAACACATTCCTAAGCTGTTCCTGGGAGTATTGGACAGCAGCAGGTCTAACACTTTTTGGGTAACACTTTATTTTAGTTGCACACAACAATCATGCAATGAAAGTACGCACAACTTAATACAGCAGAGCCCCACTAAGACAACAGGTTCTGTTCCAGGCCCCCGCCGAAAAGCGGGGCCCTAGTGTTACGGGCGCCATTTCAAGTGATCATGCTCCGTTATCCAGCACGGGAAGGGAAAGACCAATTGTGCGCCAAAGCGTAATACTTCCAGTTCTACGGTGGCCCAGAGCAAGGGTGTATGGTTTCCCCAAAGCAGAGACGTCCTCTCAGAGCGTCCCTGACAGCCAGGAAGCATCACATGGTAACCATTCACTGCATCCATAGCGCAACCACAGCGGGTAAGGGGGCATAGAACTGGGTATGTAGGTACAGTAACCTGGGCACAGAGTTGGGTAAGGTGGCAAAGGGAGGACACAGTAACCCAGGCACAGAGTTGGGTAAGGTGGCACAGGGAGGACACAGTAACCCAGGCACAGAGCTGGGTAAGGGGGCACAGTAACCCGGCCACAGAGCTGGGTAAGGGGGCACAGTAACCCGGCCACAGAGCTGGGTAAGGGGGCACAGGGAGGAAACAGTAACCCAGGCACAGAGCTGGGTAAGGGGGCACAGCGAGGACACAGTAACCCGGGCACAGAGTTGGGTAAGGTGGCACAGGGAGGACACAGTAACCCAGGCACAGAGCTGGGTAAGGGGGCACAGTAACCCGGCCACAGAGCTGGGTAAGGGGGCACAGTAACCCGGCCACAGAGCTGGGTAAGGGGGCACAGTAACCCGGCCACAGAGCTGGGTAAGGGGGCACAGGGAGGAAACAGTAACCCGGGCACAGAGCTGGGTAAGGGGGCACAGCGAGGACACAGTAACCCAGGCACAGAGTTGGGTAAGGTGGCACAGTAACCCGGCCACAGAGCTGGGTAAGGGGGCACAGAGAGGACACAGTAACCTGGGTACAGAGTTGGGTAAGGTGGCACAGGGAGGACACAGTAACCCAGGCACAGAGCTGGGTAAGGGGGCACAGTAACCCGGCCACAGAGCTGGGTAAGGGGGCACAGTAACCCGGCCACAGAGCTGGGTAAGGGGGCACAGTAACCCGGCCACAGAGCTGGGTAAGGGGGCACAGGGAGGAAACAGTAACCCGGGCACAGAGCTGGGTAAGGGGGCACAGCGAGGACACAGTAACCCAGGCACAGAGTTGGGTAAGGTGGCACAGTAACCCGGCCACAGAGCTGGGTAAGGGGGCACAGAGAGGACACAGTAACCTGGGTACAGAGCTGGGTAAGGGTGCACAGGGAGGACACAGTAACCTGGGCACAAAGCTGGGTAAGTAGGTACAGGGGCACAGTAACCCGGACACAGAGTAGGGGGGACACAGAGGAGGTAATCGCTCTGGCACACAGCAGCTTCGATATAGAGCTGCAGCACTCAAGCACAGAATCAGCATCCCTGCCAACACGCATGACAAGAAAAAGACTCACACTTACAGCATTGTACAGGTACCTTGGAGGCATATTTTATTGTGTAGCATGACAACCACTGAATACTGTGCTGTAAATTACTGTACACCGAATACTGTATACTGTACAGTACAGTGCTTAGGTAGGAATAATCCTACACCCCAAAGTGTCACACATGGTCCCTGCATTATCCAAAAACTCTGCAAAACTCTGAAAAAAATACAAAAACTTGCACATAGTCTGTCAAACATATACTGTACTGTAAAAATGAACAGTAGTGTACTGGAAAAAGGAACAGTAGTGTACAGTAAAGAGTAAGACATGCAGTACAGTACTGTAACTATTGTATATTTATTGTCCAAAAGATGAAGTTGATGGCACTTCATCCTCATAGGACTCAACACATTTTATTCGTTTTGATGAATCTCTTGCAGGATTTTGTGTTGTGTTTGTGTTACTGTTGGATTTGAAGATTCTTCAAGGGTAGCTGTTGCAGTTGAAGGTTGTGATGGTACTTTCTTAAAGTAGGAAAGCAATGTAATTTGCCTTGAGGATTGCCGTCTCCTTTCCCTTAGAATTTCTTTATAGCATGCAATCCCGTTTGGAAGTCTTGCATTCACTTTAGACCTTCATTTGGAGTTTGGATCAATCCTCTCAAAAAGCTGCCATCCCTGTTTCTATACAGTTGATCGCTTCTTCCAATCCCTTGGTTGTTATTTCTACAGGGACAGTAGGACTACCATCAGGATGTGACTCCTTGTTGCAAAACACCCTTCTTTGCTCATCAATCAGAAGAAGATCTTTGTCTGTTGGGGGCTCGTCATGGGATGCAAGCAATTCATGTACATCCTCTGGCTCGACTTTCAATTCTAATTCCCTTCCCATTTCCAAAACATTTGTAGTGGCTTCCTCCACGTGATTTTCCAAATCTTCATAATCAGCCATAAGTGTGGGAATTAGCTTCCTCCAAACACCTTTTAATGTTGATTCTTTCACTTCCTCATATGAATCTCTAATAGTTTTTATACCATCCAAAATCGTGAAGCCTTTCCAAGATGCTTTTAATTCATTTTCTCTAGGCCCCGCTGCTGTGTCACTGTCTAAGACATCAATAGCCTTAGCAAAAGTTCTCCTTAGGTAATAGGATTTAAACATTGCAATTAAACCTTGGTCCATAGGCTGCAGCAATGAAGTTGTATTTGCAGGTAGAAACATACATTTTATCTCCCTGTACAAACCAATTAGAGCTTTAGGGTGGCTAGGGGCATTGTATGTACTGTAAGAAGTAAAATCTTAAAAGCAATGTTCTTGCTCCTGCAATAAGCCTCAACAGTAGGATTAAAATAGTCCATGAATCAATTTGAGAAATGAAGGTCAGTCATCCGAGCTTTTGAATTGGATTTATAATAAACAGGAAGGCTAGCTTTTGCATAGTTCTTTATTGCCCTAGGATTTTCTGATCGGTAAATCATCATAGGTTTTAACTTGCAATCACCAGCTGCATTAGCGCCTAACAAGAGCGTTCTTCTGTCTTTTGCAGCTTTGAAGCCAGACATTGCCTCCTCCTCTTTAGCAATAGAAGTCCGAGACAGCATCTTCTTCCAATATAGGCCCGCTTCATCCACGTTGAAAATCTGCTGCTTAGTGGATCCACCTGCTTCGATGACCTTAGCAAGCTCACGTGGATAACTTTCTGCAGCTTCTGTATCAGCACTGGCTGCTTCACCCTGCACTCTGATGTTGTGGAGCTGGCTTCTTGCCTTAAACCTATTAAAGCAGCCTCTGCTAGCTTCAAATTTATCATCAGCAGCTAAGTCACCTCTGTCAGCCTTAATAGTATTGAAGAGATTTTGGGGTCTTGGCCTGGATGATGGCTCTGCTTAAAGGCACATTGTGACTGGTTTGATCTTCAATCCACACCACTAAACCTTATTGCTGACATGGAAAAAGTTTATCACGTTTTCTTATAACTTTAGTGTTCACTGGTGTAGCACTTTTAATTTCTTTCAACACTTTCTCCTTGCCATGCACAATTGAACTAACTGTTTGACGAGCCAAACCTAGCTTTCTGCCGATATCAGCCATAGACATACCTTGCTCACTTTATTTCTAACTTGGCATTTAAAGTAAGAGGCTTACGACTCATTTTTTAGCACTAGAGGTAGTATTAGATGCCATTGTACAGTACAGTTACTGTAATTAACACATACCAAATATTTTACTGTACTGTCCTGTACTGTATAAGTACTGTACAGTAGTGCACCTTTGTAAACAGAGAGATGCAGAGCTGAAAACAGAGTGATGCAGAGACAAATGGCATCAGACAGGGAGAATACGGATGCGCACGCGCGAAAAGGTTGCTTAGTGACAGCTGGATACTCAGCTGCCGAGCGCGTCATGCCGAAAATCGCCCGAAAAACGGAACAAGCGCCGAACGTAATGGACATAGTTATACATTGTGGAACGTCGTATGAGCGGAATGCCGAAAAGCGAGGCCTGACTGTAGCACATACGCCAAGTAATGGAGCTTGCATTTCAGAAAATTAGAAAAAAATCAAGCACAACCACGAATTAATATAAAAATATATTGAAATATAAAAATAGCGCTCAACGCTCACTTACATATAAGTCTTACCCTGATGAAGCACGCAGTTGTGAAACGGATAGAGTTCGTATGAGGCTGTTTGGCGCGTGTTCCCATTGGCTGGTGCAGCGTAACCAGGAAGTTTGGATGGTGGGACATCAGCTGTCGGAGAGTGTTGTCCAGACATACCATCAACGCATCCCGACAGCAGCATTACTCCAGGCTCCTGGTTAGCACCCCCCCTTGTGGGTGATCTTGCATTATGCACTTAAATATTTTCATTGTTGTACACACATAATACACTGCTTTCTTACGTGTGTTATTGTTTTTTGTGTTTTTTATATTATAGTTATAGCCCACGTCCCCCTCTGGGCTCCCCCTCATCCTTCTTGGCTTTTTCCCAGTTCCCCCATCCCCTCGCTTACCTCGGCTACAGTGGGGGACATTGATGGCAGTCAGGGAGGTTGGGGAAGCTGCAGGAGCACTCTGTGCGCACTCCCATGAGTGCAGGTGTGTAGCGGTGGCGGCTGGAGAGGTGAGCCAATCTCTGGGAGCTTTGCGGTGCACCAGATTAGCGGGGTCACCATCTTGAATTGCGCGCACATGCGCAGAGCCGTCATGCATGCACAGAGAGTGCTGTAGGGCGGCCATTATCTGGATGAAGCTCTGCGGGGACTACAAGCCCCACAATGCATGAGGGCAGTTAGGTGCCAAGAACCAGCCAGTAGGGCTCTAGAATTCCCCTTCTCGCCAGATAGATACATTTTGCGCACAGAGGAGCACGTCAGTCGGAGCTGGGATGTAAGTAGGGTAGGTTGTGTAGTAGCAGGTGTCTGTGGCACCTGCTACAGGCCAGAGACCCCTTGTTAGGCCCAAGTCCCTTTTGTGCTTGTGGTTGCTGCAGGGACAGGCCCAGTAGATAGGTACACTGCCCCTGTAGCACAAGCATGAGGGATTCAGCCAGGAAGCAGCTGTGACCTGGCCCATGGTGATCTGGGACTAGATCACCCATCTACAAGCCCAGAGACATTATGCATGGTGGCACCATCCACGCGGGACCCACCCAACGTAGAGGCGGAGGCTTCGCAGGAACATCCCTGGATCCGTGGATCCCATCGTGCGACATCGGCGTGCCTGGCTGTGGGACCACCCGGCAGGTACCTCTACTCATCAAATGCACCAACCTATACACTTTAGTGGGCAGTGCTGTACCACACTTTTGGGAGGGATTATCTAATCGTGGACATCAGGGTGATTGGGTGCCCGAAGGCCCCTCAGGTGGTGGGGACTGTATCACCAGTGCATGATCACTGGGTGGGTGGTTACTGGAGGGTACGGTCGTGCGTGACCATGATGGTTGTGTATATTACATATGTTATTCTGTGCAGTAAAACTGTTATACTTACCAAAGTGTGTTTTGTTGCATGGGGTTCCTGTAACGGGGTCATTCCACATAGTAGAATCCCGTACAAGTGGAGGCGCTGCCTATCATCGACTCAGGTACACCCCAGGCTTCCAGCAGCGGAGGCTCAGCCCTTTGTGAGCCACAGGTATTGCACCGTATACACACACCGTAGCCCCTCATCTCCCAGGGGGTGGGGGAAAATGCGCTATTAAGTATTTCGTTATTTTATGCTATTGTTTTAATTGTGTTGATTAATTAAAGTTATTGTGTTTTTTCATGGTAATTGATGCCCATTTTATAAGTCCTATGTCAGACATTGCTATTATTTGTTTTAATCTATATTAAATGTATACATTTTCCAATTTCTGAACAACCCCCCCCCCCCCCAGCCTCCCCCCCCCCCTGTGCGCTGTTTGAGTTTCTCTTGATGTTTGTTGGTGAGATCTCACATAGGAGTTTTTTGGGAGTATCTCCGGGCGCAAAGCTGCAAGGGGCTCAGATTCACCAGCGCACACAGACAGCATGAGTGCGAATTTCTTGATTTTTGTTATTTCAAATAACATTAGATCACATATTGCCTATGAAGAATTATCAATGTAACACTTAGAAAAACACTGTTAGTCTAATATAACCTTACAGATGCAGCGGCCATTATTTTAACAAATCACAGCGCCGTTTTCGTGTGCACTGCTATACTCCACGCGGCATTAACGTGGCCAATTGTCCCAGGCACACGTGTTTATCGCGGTTGCTTTGTTTGAATTTCATGGATTGTATGCAATTAAATGCAAATAAATTAATGAATTGTAAGTACAGTACTGTGCTATTGTGTCAATTTCAGGTGTCTAAAAGCCAGAACACTAAAATGCCATTTTATGCACTCCCCTGCACTCGCGTCTTAAGGCGGACTGGTTGGAAGAAATCCCGCGCCATAACATGGGTATTCCGAGGTATTCACTGCGTAATTTTTTTCCGTTTTCAATGTTGTGTTTTCACAGTTTTTTTACATTATTTCTGTACATTCATAGTATGATTGATATAGTGGCAGCCTACCCTTTCACTTGCAGAGGATCGCAGCGAAGCAGGTTCCAGCGTAGGAGAGCAGGAACACAGCACTATTGCAGGGCAGATACCGGAAGGAGGGCTGTTTGACTTCACCGCGCTCGGGCGTCCTAATCCCCATACCTCCGAAGCCCCCGCGCGTGCGTGCACACACACCATCACGTGGCCGCCACCTGCACTATCCTGTCCGCCCGCCTGCGCACATCTTCGGCTGCCCGCCCGCGCACATCTTCTTGGCCGCCCGCCCGCGCACATCTTCTTTGCTGCCCGCGCACAGCTTTTTCGCCCTCCCGCACACAGCGTCTGCTGGCCCGCACACCCAGGTTTCGCCGCACGCCGCCTGCGCCCACCTAAATAATTTTGCGCCCCCTTGCCCCCCCATTTGCGCACCACTGCATTCAATCACAAAACACACACCCAATCACAACCAACACACACAGCACACACAACACACACAACACACACAATCACAACACCCACACACTCAATCACTCAATCACAACACACACACAACACACACTCAATCACAACCAACACAACACACACAAACACACTCAATCACAACACACACAGACACAACACACACACACACACAATCATAAGTCACACAATTTCCCCTGGGGGGGAGGGCATGCTCCGATCCGCCATGCTGCTGAAAACTGGGGTGGGAAACAGACAGCAAGAGAAGGAGGACTTGTCTATGTGCAGAGAGAAGCCCTGCCCCCTCTGCAAGACACAGAGCAGAGAAGCAACCTCAGCACAGGGCTTCTGCCGCCTGTGCACATCTCTGCCTGCCCCCAGCTTTCCCCGCACGCAGCCCTCACCCCCCCTAAATAATCTTGCGGCACCCCCCAGTTTGCGCACTACTGGGTTATCACATCGCTGTGATATTAACATACACGCTACTGCATATATCGCTACGATACTGCTTTTGGTGATGGGTATTTTTGCTTATCAATAGCTTTGTGGATACCCATTAATCTCAGGGAGAATAATGTCTGTTACCAATTTAGGTAACGTCACGATATTTGCCCTGATTTAACGGAGCTTAGTGCATATGGGCCCATGTAAGCAGGTGGTGTGTGGGCGTAAATTTTAATCCACAATCTGATGGAAGTGAGGAAACCAAGACACAGGAGCACAATGTGTAGTGGGAACTACTCGAAGAAGCACAAAGGCATCTGGGGGCGGTCTAGGACAGTTAGCTGCCGGCATTTTGCCATAACTACCCAGCTGCTGCAATTCAGCTGCCGGGATATTTAGCCATTGGCTGTTTTGACGCATAGCTAAGCCCCTAACCTTACCCTAAAACCTCTAACCTTAACCTCTTATCCTAAAACTCCTAATCGGACCCCTTACTCTTAAACCCATAATCGGACCCCTTACCCTAAACCCCTAACCTTAACTCCTTATCCTAAAAAGCTTAACAACTTACTCTAAAACCCCTAAAGTTAACCCCTAATACTAATAAATGCTAATACACTTACCTTGGCAGTGGCTAAATGGTTGCGACAAGATGCCGGCGGTGGCTAAATGACAGTGATGGGATGGTTGCGGAGGGAAGAATGCAGAGGGAGAGAGGCCATTTCTCATTGAAGGAAAAAATATTGTATCAGTGGAACTGCTACCCCACAGAAAATAGGAACACACCAGATATGAAAAAATAAAAAAGGTTTATTGATTTTATATATATATATATATATATATATATATATATATATATATAAAAATACTGAAGGAAAAAAATCTCCTCCCACGCGTTTCGCACCAAGTGTGGCGCTTTCTCATTGAAGCCTTTTCCCTGCACTAATGTTTGTGAGTGCATATGTTACAGTGATTCTTTTTTTTTTATTTTACTGTAATAAAGACTACACCAAAAAGGATCCCCATTCTCTGCGCATCTAAGTTTTCATAATAAGAATTGTATTTATATAGCGCTAACAGTGTACGCAGCTCTTTACAGAATTACAATACAGGGAAAATAGAGCAAAAAATGGGGATAAGAGCAGCAAGTGAATGACACATGGCAAAGGGAGGCCCTGCCCTGAAGAGCTAACAAGCTAAGTGGTGTCTTGGGAAACTTACAGACACAGCAGGAGTAAAAGTATTTTTTTTAGTGCATCAGGAGCAATTGTATTGCCATGTGTAACTTAAAGAGACATTTCTATTGAGGTGGATATATAGCTGGGCTTTTAAAACTGAAAGGGAAGATGCTTAAACTGGAGTTCCATAGGTAGGAGAGGTAAAAGATCAGATTTCAATAACTCAAGGAAAGGAACACACAGCACAAAGCAGATAAGTATTAAATTATATTAGTCAATAGTAAAAAAGCAAGTAGACACCTACAATTAACTAATGTACAGTATGATGAACAAGTAGTAAACGAGTCACAGCTCACTCCTCGCCAGGCCAGCCAGACGTTCTGGATAGTGAGACGCAATTCAACTCCACATCCCGGGCGCTGGGACAGGTCCTGTGCTGTGGGTGTAACTCGTCCAACACTTCCTGGTTGCGTCAGCAATGGAAACTCTGAGGTGTCTACGTGGGACACTGGACAGGAACAGCTGTGGTGTGACGTGAACGTTATGCGTTTCACACAGCTTTGTGCTTCATCAGGAGGTCACGTATGGGGTTGGTGTCTTGCTTTATACACACACACACACGTTCAATTAAAGCTAATGAGAGCAAAAGAGGTACCCAATATTTCCTTTTTCTTATAGACATATAAAAGGTCCCATATTAACCATTACAATAAGATATAATGGGTTACATATAATAATATAGACATGTCATCTCATTTATATATTCCCAACAAAGTGCAAATGTCAATAGAAAATAGCAAATGTCAATAGTAAAATTTTATATGCCAATTAAAATTGTACCCTTACCCATGTGCACGTGTGAAAGCGGTCAACAAAAACTGACCGCCCAGTTCTTTCACTAAATATTTGTCCTCTCACAGAGAGAGACAGGGCTTTAGTTGGGTTGTGAGGTAGGGTCAAGTTTACCATACTTAAGAATCAGTCAGAAAATATCAGGCTTAAAAAGAGAAGGAAAGGTGAAAGATCAAAGAGATGAGTTAAATATATGGTCAGGATAAGAACCTGGGTAAAAGCATGAGGCTGAAGAAGATGGAAGAGCATGAGATTAAGGCTGGTAGGGGCTGAGGAGCAGAGTACCCAAGACACAACTTCTTCTGTAATCGGGAAAAAACATGTTAAAGGATGAAGAAGGGGGGTAAGAAGGGATGGGTATAAAAAGGACAGATGGGATTTCTTTTGTGGACAGCTTCCACTTTGCCCTTGAAATAAAATTCTTGTGGAGTGATGAAAGCAGCAAAGCATGATGTAGAGGGAGGCCAAAGAAGGGAACCAAAGAGACAGTAGCAGTGACGTGGTTTGGACTTGCGCCTGTTAATTACAGAGGTCAAGTAGCTCTGTTTAGCAAGAAAAAGAGCAGAGTTAATGCAGGACAGCATGAATTTGAAGTGAAGGAAATCTGCCAGGCTGTGATCATTTTTCAAAAGGCAGTCAGTAGAATGAGTGCTAGAGCATAGAAGTCAATTTAAAAAAAGCAAGTAGACACCTACAATTAAATAATGTATGGTGAACAAGTAGTAAACGAGTCACAGATCACTCCTCGCCGGGCCAGCCAGATGTTCTGGATAGTGAGACACAGTTCAACGCCACATCCCGGGCATGTTTAGCCAGGGTTGTGGATTTGATCGGTGTCCGTGTTGCCATACATGAGGCACATACTGATCAAGTGAGGTAGTAGGGACAGAGTTTTACATTGTGACAAGGCTGTTTTGGTCAGATAATGGTGGTTGTAGAGAAAGTAAAAATGTTATGCTGAACTCCAAGGACTGAAGATCAATGCAACACATGTTTTGAGTATAGCAAGGAGAGGCAGGAAGCGGAGTGTTAGGAATGTGAGAAAAGGTAAGTGAGATGAGGCTATGGTCAGAGAGAGGGAAATGAGAGCTTAAAAAATAAGGAGCAGTTTTTAGTAAAGACGAGGTAAAGGAAATCACTGTCCGTTAGGGGTGCTGGAAGCAAACTATTGGTAGAGACCGAAGGAGGAAGTGAGAGACAGTAGGCCAAGGTCCAGGATGGGCTCATGGGGCAGGTAAAGTCTCCTATGAGGACAGTAGGTGAGTCAGAAGAGAGGGGAACAAGTAACTAGACTTTAAAGTCAGAGAGGAAGAGGGAATGATAGAGGTTAGGTGACAGCAATGCACAGAGGGTGGAGAATAAAGCGGAACAGTGTGGGCCTCGAAGGATGAAAATGTCAGGGAAGCAGATATAGAAAGGATCTGAACCTTGCATTGAGAAGAAAGACGAATTCCCACTCTACCACCACATCCTGAGGGGCGAGGCATGTGAGAAAGAGGTGTCGCGATAGGATTGAGCTACCTCCCGAACAGTCAGAGATTTTGGAATAAATCTGGGATCATTTTGGAGAAATAATAATCTAAACCGCTGTGGATATAATTAGCCTTAAACTTCTATTAGGTCTGACTATGACCTCACTATCAATATGTAATTAATAAATATGTACAATATT
This sequence comes from Ascaphus truei, assembly GCF_040206685.1. NCBI lineage: Eukaryota > Metazoa > Chordata > Amphibia > Anura > Ascaphidae > Ascaphus > Ascaphus truei. The sequence continues at coordinate 111,888,251 of NC_134485.1, read as the reverse complement.
AATAAGGTCTTGCTAGTCTCAGACTAATTAGGCCAAAGTAATATGCAACATGACATCAATTTGTTTCACTTCATTTATACTCTCCTTTTATAATTATACATGAAATAAAGGACGTGTCTCAACAAGAAACAGTCTGAATTCATAAAATACATACTTTAAAACCTTTGGGTTTAAATATAGACATTGATTTAAATTCCTTTCTCACCTAACTTCTTCATTGCCTATATTTAGATCAACGAAAATGTCACAATTTTTTTGCATTACCATCTTGCGTATCTTAAGTATCCTTTTCAAATTAGACGGTGTTTCAATTATGACTCTACATGTATCCTGATGGGAAATATGGGTATAGAATACCTTTATTCCATTACATAATTTAGCCTTTTGAGATGTCTCAAGATTCAGGGATGGTTCCATCTAAATCTCCTCATATGTTCAATATACTAATATCTGTATGCTTCTCTTTTAAATAAACTAAAACAGAAAGGCCAGTGCATCATATAAAATGACACAACATATAGTGCAATACCTCAGTGCTTATCTGCTCATGAAAAGGGGTAATTTAGTTAAACCCTTTGGCCAAAAGGTTATAAGCCTGCAGCCACTTCACGGCATGCCCAATGCAGGTCCTAACACTACCTGGCACAATTCTCATGTACCTCTCTTTTCTGCTGGAGGGAGAAAGACCATACTGGGTCTGTGATACACAGGATCATGATAAAAACTGCTAATTGGAAAGTGGGGCGTGGCGAGCTTTAAACCATGGGGAGGACAGCCACACCTCCAAGCAACAACAGCTGCATAACCCATCAAGCTCCAAAACCCACCCTCACATCATACATACAGCATACATATTAGTGTCAAAAAGACATCCTTGAAGTTGACGTATTCCTCCAGGAGATGTACCCTTTCTTTGTCTTCTGATACGGTAGTTGAGCAAACACTACTGGAGCTTTCAAGACAATTTTGTACGCAGTATGAATTCCACTGAATAGGTTCCTTGCTCAACCAATCAATCCGTGGATTATGAAGTTGTAGCCAGGGTAGGCCCAAGATTACTGCAATAGAGGGAGTGTGAATGGCATTCAAAGAAATATGGCCTCCAAGGCGATAGGGTTCTTCTTGCGCACTAAAAGGAATCTTGTGAATCTCTGCAAAATTCTGATCAAAAAAGTTGCCCCCAGCACCCGAGTCAGGAAAGGCCAAAGTAGAGACAGAGAATCCCTTACCGGACAAGGAGATAGGCACAAGAATCTTTGTCGGATTAGAAGTAGCTATAAGGGAAAGAGAGATCGTTCCCAATGAGACTCCCCTAGGCCTCATGGGAGCCTTGCGTTTTCCGCCTTGTTGGGGCAAGAAAAGGCGAAATGTCCAGGACCCCCACAATATAGACAAATTCCAGCATCTATAATAAAATTTTAAAAATGCTACCGTTTCAGATGACCCAAGAATAATATCAAGAGAGTTTAGTAAATATAACAAACTATACAATTTAAATAAAGATACACAATGTAAACAGGATTTCCCCACAAAAATAAAAAAAATATCTTCATCAATGTAATTTCTCAAAACTAAAACAGGGAGACATAGATTACCTTAACACAGATATCACAGCGGGTGAGCAAAGGAAGGAAGTTGAGTCCTTGAAAACATCAAAAGCACCAGGCCCAGGTGGTTTTACAAACCTATACTATAAGAAATATATTAGCAACCTGGTCCCAACAATGCTTTTAATGTTCAACTCCTTTAGGGGAGATCCAATACCAACCTAAATGGCAAAAGCCACCATCATAGTCATCCATATGGAAAGGATTCAATGAGATGTGAAAGTTTTAGGCCCATTTCATTGTTGAACTCAGTCATTAAAATATATAGTAAATTAATAGCAAATAGAATACAAAAAATCTTTCAAACATACAGTAAACTCAAACCAAGTGGGGTTCATCAATGAAGGACAAGTTTCAGATAATACCAGGAAGGTCAAACATAATTGTCACGGGAGACCAGGAATTTACACCATTATACCAGGATCATATCACTGAGCAAAATCAAGGAGTAAAACAAATTGCGATTTATTCCTTAGAAACAGACATACACACAATGGATTACAATTTACAGAAGAAAACACACTTACTGGGGGTCTGGGCTACAAAACAAACCTTTCCTAGTGAAATAGCACAGAAAATAGAGTCCTTTAGAATTTAGATGACCGGGACTAAGCCCGAAAAGTCCTGGAACTGAAATCGGCATGCAGTTCCTGACGCCACTGCTCTTTCCACTCTGGAAGTGCTGAAATCCCTTGACCAAGCGTCCTGTTACTCTTTTTGGCTTGTAGTTCCAGCCGCATCCGCTATGTTCCCTTTTCAAAACTTGGCCCCGGAAAGTGAGACATAGAAAATTTCTTGCCTTGAAATTGAGTATCGGCTCACGTCTATTTCTCACAGAGCATCTTTTGGTTGGTTCAAATCTGCCGCTGCTGTCTTGGCGCTTATTACTTATTACTAAATCCCTCCAGTCTCTTTATACTCTCAATTTTCCCAAATGTGTGTGATAACACAAATTAAAAAAAAGATCTCCCATCCTGGAATATATTCTAGATATCCTGGCTGGAACATATAGCTTCATTAAAGATAAACATTCTTCCATGTCTACTATACAACTTTCAAACATTACCAGTAACAGTCCCACAACCCAACTTTTTTTATGTTTAATGGGTGACATAAAGCATGGCAAGGTTGGTACTTCTTGCGCCAAAAGTCGGGAGAGGTTTAGCGATACCGAATATTAGAAAATACTACCTGGAAGCACATCTTAAACAAATAGTCTATTGGCATACTGTGCCTCTCCGTCACAAATAGGTGGACTTAGAAGCCCAATTAGAAAGCCTAATTGCACTTCCAACTTTAAATAGCCCAGGATTCCCGCGTGTGGGTGGATAATCCCTCCCCCCTTCTACATAGTCCCTGCAGCTGATGCATACCGAGCGTGATGAAGGACTTCACTATTACAGAGCGTAATGCAAATTTTAACTCTTACGCTGCTATGGGACTATAAGGACAGGCTATGTCCAAATAATGAACTCAATACAGATGCACTTATTAAGCATGTACTAGATGGTATAAAAGGATACAAATTGGAACATTGAAATCTTGGGCCCTAGTGTAACAAATTACTCAACAGACAATAGTGCATCTGTATTGAGTTTATTATTTGGACATAGCCTGTCCTCATAGTCCCATAGCAGCGTAAGAGTTAAAATTTGCATAACGCTCTGTAATAGTGAAGTCCTTCATCACGCTCGGTATGCATCAGCTGCAGGGACTATGTAGAAGGAGGGAGGGATTATCCACCCACACGCGGGAATCCTGGGCTATTTAAAGTTGGATCTAGCTGCCACAAATTTGATAAAGTCGCAAGACGAAACGCGTCAGAGGATTGATCTTCATGTTTTTTTAACCTTGGCTGTCATGCCGCATTAAAGTTTTTTCATTGCATGGTGTCTCCAGCCTGATACTATCGAGCAGTGCTGAGAGTCCCTTCACTTGTCTACTTGGATCCTGCCGCCGGGACGGACGCACGCGACAGAGCAGCTGAGTTTCCTCCTCATTGCAGCATACCGGAACAGGGGCAGTAATGTGAGTACGTTTACTCCCTGCCACAAAGACCCACTCGGACTGTGAGGCCCACCCAAGGAGGGACCGCCGGGTGCAGCCATTGCACACCGGTCAGGTTAGAAGGCTTCTTTCCCTATAGTGGCTTGTTTACGGTGATTTCAGTATTTGCTGTTATTATATTACTGACTTTATTATCTCATTGGGGGTAAGAAAACCCTGCTCATTGATACGTTTGATACCTTGGACCAACAAATACATTATTGGACATTGCACAGTTTAAACAGGTGATGTTTAGAGCACCCAATTAGGGAGTCCTTTCCCTTACCAGTAATTGCACTTCCAGCACTATTGTGGAAACAATGATACCGATGATGATAGGATTGGGCTAAACCAAATTATGAAATTCACTTTAACAATCTGGAAGTCGACCAACACATGTTATAAATTACTCTCATCTCTGTCAAAACTAATTCCATTATATAATCTGGATTTTGCACTGGAAATGCACAAATAATGTTTTGAGGCATGGAAAATTATACAAATCAGGGATTTAGGAGACATCCAATATAGATGTAAAATCCCAGACCTAGGACCATTCCTAGAAAGAAACTGTGTGGAATTTTTCAGATTTGCACAAGAAAAACACTTTGCTAGACAACTAGCCCCATTGGGTTAATTCCCGAGCTGTACAATATTTGAAAATATATGTAGTTTAACAACATATCAGAAAGGTATTTCAAGAGTATATCAAGAACTGGATACACCAATTACATTGAGCCAATCACAGGCATACACATAAATGCTTCAATGGGAAAAAGATGTATATCACTGCAGACGATTGGGTTAACATCTGGTAAAGTGCTTATAAAACATCCATATGAACACAAATAAAAGAAAATATATATAAAATTCTCTTCAGCTGGTATCCCACCCCTAAAAAATTGAGTGGAATATACCCAGAAAGCATTGACAGATTGTGGAGGAAGTGTGGCGGTTGGGAGACCAGGTACACATTTGGTGGTCCTGCCCAAGATAGTGGATTTCTGGAGAGGTATCAGAGACCTGGTGGAAGAAACTGTGGAAATAAAATTTCAAATTGACCTGCTGGTCCTTATACTAACTAACCCTATAGATGGAGGTAATCCCCACCAATGCAAATTTATATTCCATGTGCTTACGGCAGCTAGGTGCTCTATAGCAGCCTCCTGGAAGAAAACAACAGCCCCAGTCAAGAAACAAGTGGTAAATAGAATAAAGGCTGGTGGAGCATGTGGCATCTAAGCTACGTATTTTTCTCTCCCCCCCCTTCCCTATTTTTTTTTATGTATCACCCCCATAAACATGAAAACCAATAACATTTGAGTGGAAAAGAATTGTGTGTGCGTGTGTGTGTGTGACCGTGTCTCTGTCTTTCACCCTCTCGGGCACCTGTCCTGTCTCACCTTTTCTTCTCGGTTCGTTTGTGATTTTTAATGTCAGATTTTCAAAATTTCCCCCTGTGGATGAATCCATTGAACTTCTTTCTTACAATACGCAGACGGATTATAAATAAACACATTCCGTGCAATGAATTTCCGCTAAAAGTTATTTTAAAGTCGCTTAACTGAGTCATGTAGGGGGATTTTAACGGATCCACACGGATGCAGTGCTCTACATAGTATTTCTACAGGCAGGCGTACATTTGCAGCGGCCGTTATTGAAACACTTCACGTCATGGTGCGGGATTTCTTCCAACCATACAGCCGTTAGATGCGAGTGCAGAAAATGGCATTTTAGTGTTCTGGCTTTTAAACACCTGAAATTGACACAGTAGCACAGTACAATTCATTCATTACATTGCATTTAATTGCACACAATCCATGAAATTCAAACAAAGCAACCGCAATAAACACGTGTGCTTGGGGCGATTGGCGGCGTTAATGCCGCGTGGAGTACAGCAGTGCACCCACAAACGGTGCCGTGATTTGTTCGATTAACGGCCGCTGCATCTGTACCTTCCCCAATGAGCTCACAATCTTTCAATGCTTGATGTACAGACAAAGTGATTTAACCACTCGGAATCAAACTGCGTTTGTCCAATTCAAAGGTATTGTTCTTACCACAAAGCTATTCCTTCAGCTGGGAATGATAATACTGTTGTAATAAGCATAGTTTATAACTTTGTTAATGACATTCTTGTGAGTCTCCATCAAACGTGACAACTGTTTATAAATAAAGTTATGGGTCTGAATATCCATATCCATTTGATATACTTCTAAAATCAGAAATTATACCATAACTCGTTGTAGTCATGTAAACTAGAGACATGACCAACAAGAGACACTTGAGGCAAATGATTCCTGTTCAGAGATCAGAGAACACACACACACACACACACACACACACACACACACACACACACACACACACACACCTTTATATGCGTTTTACTCAGGATTGGGGGAATTCAAAGTAAAATTAAAACATACCTCTGATCTGTTGGGTAGAGATTCATGCCAAGAGAGAAGTTGGCAATAAATAAGAATATCACTTGCAAGCACATTCACATGTCTCAGACAGGTCTGCAACCCGGCCTTGTCATTATCTCTTAGCGTACAGTGCTTCCACTGCAGCCAGGGATTCTGGGTAATGACACGCTGTGTGCTCATTTGCATGTCATTACCTACAATCCCTGTCTGCAGCGGAAGCATTGTATGCTAAGGAGGTGGGAAAAGGCAGGGTTGCAGAATGGTCTGCGACATGTGAACGTGCTCACAAATGGTATTTTTCTTTCCTGTACACTGTAAAGTGGAGGGTTTTTGTTACTTTTTAACTCACCATAACTTGTGTGTGTCTGGCAGTAAATAAGAGACTGTAGCCAAGCAAGTATTAACAGTGTACCTTTATTTGAAACATAGGTACTACATACTGTAGGTGCAGCAGATGCAAGGCAAGAGTCAAATCAATCACAAATCAAATTTTCAAAATATGTATCACATTTTCAGATGGAAGCAGGGTTTAGTGCAAACAATCAAAGAAAACATGTCCGTCAGCACTTTACATCTGTTTGTACTCAAGATTGAACTCAAGTGCCCTGCTTAACTTGCCAAACAGACTAAGATCCATGAATAAATCCACAAGTGTCTAAACTGATTTTGTATTCTAAAAAGGTTTTATTTCTTTGCATCCGTTTTACGCAGAAAATTCTTACAACCACAAACAAGAATGTGATCGTTGTTAAGTGTCCTCGACAACAATGTCTCACACAAAGAGGCCATGAATTTTCAACATTCTTGACAAAAGCGATTTTAAACACAAAAATAAAATAAGATGGCCAGTGATTGATAAATGTTTCCATGGGTTTGTGCAATAGGCAAGATTCAATTTCTTCACTCATTCAAACAATTAAGGTTTTATATAACCGCATTTCTAACAATTCAAAAATGTTAACGGGATTAAACCTTTTAAATGCAGGAAAGGGGGTTAAACAATAAACAGTTTCCCTGAAAAATAACCAGATTATAGTAAAACGATGCTTAGCAAGATTTACAATTAAAAATGCATAATTCTCTAGATCTTAAACATATCCATGTCTGCTAACAGGGTGAGTTCATTTTCTCTTAGGTTAGGCAATAATGGTGTGTGGGCAGGATGAAAAGGAGCAACAAGTGAAGCCCATAATATTATATTTTGGTGCTGCATGTACAATATGATAAATCCAGAAATATACCACATGTAGATGTGTTTGGGCATATCAAAAGTTTTGCGTTAAAAAATAAAAGAAATTCAAAACAATCAATTCAAGTTAAAAACGATTCTCTAGAAAAAAAATACAATTGTTGCTAGTTTTATGCTAGCACCAACTTAAATATGCTCTTCAAGTGTCTCGTTGAATGGAAGGCAGTAAACCTAAATAGGGTCTCACCCTTACAAATCACAATGTTTCCATTAAGATTTAATTTAGTTGGTCTCAAGATTTTCACTTATAGTATGTGACACTGTGCTCATTTACATATAATTTCCTAGAATCCCTGGCTGCAGTGGAAATGATGGGGAAAGACAGGGTTGCAGACCTGTCTGAGACATCTAAATGTGCTCACAAGTGGTATATGAATTTACTGTAGTATGTTAAAAGTTAAAACTTGTTTCTGACAACATTTAGTGTGTTTTCACAGGCCTGAACAGTGATGCCCTAGCAAAAAAAAAAAAAAAAGCATCGGCATCTCTTTCAACCCGTTTCTTATTGTAGGAGTGACCACTTCTAAATCAAGTGAAAGAGTAATTTTTTTGTTTTGGGGGGGCGGGGAAGTAAGGGATATTCTTTTTACAAAAAAAAATATGTTTAACCTCTTGCAGGTTTCTCCGAGTTTAACTGCACTGTTCCTGTTTCTAGCTTCAATCACCCTGTTGCTGGTAAAATAACCCTCTGATCTCAAATGTGGACACTGAGTCAGCCGTGGTGACCACACCTCACCAGGTGGCCCCCCAAAGCTGGGAACACCACGATTGGGGAGGAGGGGAGGGTTGGCTGCTTTATGTACATATTAACCATATTTTTTTCATTAAAAAAAAAAAAACAACAGCCTCCTTACATATATATACATACATACATACATACATACATACATATATATATATATATATATATATAGACACACATACCAAAAGAATCTCTTCAATGTCATCAATTAAAATAAAATTAGCTCAATTTGAAAAACAAATCTAATTACTTTAGTTTTACATTGAACAGTGTTTGACTTTAGTTAGGGGCATACAACTATAAATGTAAGCATACATTACGTCTGGGACACAGAGTCACTACATCTCTATACAAAAACCACTTCTCTTATTGCTCATCGATTCAAGGTGAGCAAAGGCACACAGGACAAAATTGACCCTCCCAGTGTAAAATTAACTTGCGACCTTTTACCCACATCCCCCAGAATATATCAAAGTGCTGCAGTGATGGACTTGTTGCTTCCCAAACATCATGCACATTCACATTCTACAAAATGCTAAATAAATGCTTTCTGGTGGTTTCAAGTACTAACTAATGGTGCGCCTGTGAATGGTGGTGTAGTTTTACGTATATGCCCTATGTCTCTCTTCATTTAGTAGCGTCCACTTTATTTTGTGAAGGAAATAAAACCAGTTATCTTTAAATGTATGCAGCAGAATGTGCTTTAATACCCATCTATCCTTTGAGAGAAAACATACACATCACAAGATGTTAAATATGCTCCAGGTTGATCATGGAAACCTTTGCACTGTTCAAAAAAAATATTATATATATTGTTTCTCCACAAGGCAATATGTATAAGGAGAATTACAGTAGAGTAGAAGGTTAAGGAGAATCATTATAGAACTTGCTTTACAATAAAAGGGCCCTTTCTCAAGTCTCAATTGGAAGCACTGAGTGTTCAATTTGTAGAAGAGCTCAAAATCCTTTCATAGCACCAAACAAACAATGTAAGTGAATCATGGGAAAAGGAAAGGGAACATAAAAAAAAGTAACCTATAGGCGCCAGGGTCGAACTTCCCTTTAGTTTAATGTTTTAGTCATGGCTGGCTGCATGGAACAGGTTATCAGAGGATAATCCTTCTCTCTGAATTATTGCCTTAACGGCCACATATAAACTAATCCTGAGACTTAACTTCATGTGATCTGAAAATTGTGAAGCAAAATGGGATTTACCATATGCCTTTCGAACAAAATTAATAAGGAACATTACTCAGCGAGCACAATTGGGCGGTTGAACCTCTTCATCCTGAGTTCTTTTGTTTTTGTGCACTATTTTTTTTTGCCAGTTTGGCTACCACGTTGCCCAAAGGCTCGCAACTTGTTGAATTTGTGGTAGCCCTACTCCTGCTGTGCTTTATTGCCAGTGTATCCAAAACGTGTATGTGAAACTTCAAAGGATTATAAAAGCTGAAGGCTTCCATCACAATCAAGTGCAAACAAAGTCACAAAAGAGGATACTGGGAATGAAGAAATTAAAGAGCTAAAATAGCTTTCTGTTTTTTTGTGAAGACCCGCAGTGAAATCTTGTAACAAATGAATAAAAAGGATCACATTCTTCAGGTTCAGTGCATTCATCAGCTCTAGGTACTGTATGCGCCAATCTCCAAGTCGGCTTTAAAAATTAAAAAACAAAACAAAACAATAATAATATAAAATAACAGCCCAGCTCATCAAAATATACATTTTCAATTCACTCTTTTTTTTTGTGTGTCAAACTTAAATAATATCTTAAACGTCCACATACAACATTTATACTAATTTTTCTTAGGATTATCTACAGCGTATAATTTAAAGGTTGTTTTCACGATGACCCACATGCAGCACACGTGCCAAGCCTAATATGCTCCATGCAGCATGGAAGATTTCGATCGTTGAAGTGTTCAGGAATAGGTTTTCTTCTTCCAAATTGTATAAAACACCCATCTGAAACTGAAAGTTAAGGAAAACCAGAGGTGACAATGAATAGACACTTATGCGGACAGATGACATTTTCGGCTAATCTCTGTTTTACCCACATTCCAATGAATAGCAATAGATATCATCTTCTTCATTACAATATTATGAATGTTGAATACTCACCTATGTTGCTGAAAATTAGGAAAATTCAAGCCAAAACGTATTTAACAACAACTAGTACACTTCAGGGATTGCGTCCTTAAAATGTTATTAAGGTTGAAACTTTCTAGACAATCATGATAGATCAATAACAGTGATTGGCTTCTAAGTGCCAATTTGCCAGGCCCGGAAACACTAGGTCAAGATTCTATTCGGCTTCTGCAATCTTTGCCGCAGGCATACCTCTAGTTTATTTGAATAATCCCTTTAATAATCAGTTTGCCGTGAGAGCAGGAACGTGGCTGAACGCAGTCACAGGGAAAGTTAAACAGGATACTGAACATATGTAGGTCTGCTAGTGCCATTTATAATTTGCATTATCATGCTCCAAATCAGATTAGAGGGTTCTGTTCTTTTACGATTATACTCTATAGTATATACAGATTAAATAAAAATCAAAGTGTGTTACAGTATACAGTGGCGGCAGAGTTTATTCTAACTCGGCCGCCACCGCAATGTGCGGGCAGACGCGGCGATCTTTTTTTTTCTCGCAGCGTGCCGCGCGTCAGCTGGGCGCCGGTCACGTGCGCAGGCATCCCCGAAGACGCCAGGCATCCCCGAAGATGCCAGGCATCCCCGAAGACGCCAGGAATCCCCGAAGGAGGCTGCAGGTAAGGGGGTATGCTATAATTCAGAGCGTGGAGCGGGGCGGAACAGCCGGGGGGTCGCGAAGGGAAGGGGGAGGGGAAGATGCGGAGAAGATGGGCTGGCGTGCGGCCAAGTTCGGCGCCAGCCCGAAAACACCCGCAGGACAAGACGGGCAAATGTTGCAATAAAGATTGTCGGGACAGTATATATTGAAGGTATAAACAAGCTACTGTATATATCTGAATATTTTAACTTTGTTGTATGCATGTTACATAGGCATAACCATTTCAGATGTGGCAACATTTAATTATTTGACACATGCAGTATGTAACAGGGGAGTAATCCCTGTTCAAGTAATGTGCCTTTAATCTAGCAGTGTGGTGGTTAACTGCTGGTAGTCAATTAATAAACATCACCTGCCTGATTTAGATTGCTTACAAAAGCCTGTCTGTTGAGACAGGAAGTGACTCCTTAGCTCACTTGTGAGCTGACCTTTGGAAACAGAGCAGGGGTTCTTGAGTCTCCCAGGAGAGACTGACCAAGAGAACACAGATCTCTGGAGCTGACCATGTCTTGAGCTCTGCCAGAAGACACAGCAGAGCTGATTTCAAGACACAGGGAAAACTACTAAACCTGAAGCTGACACACCCTGAGGGAAGGGAGCTGAACCAGGAACTGAGAAGATTTTCCCTCCAAGAAACAGATAAGACTTTCATTCTTAAGATACTTCTTATATCTGATTATTTCATGCTATGTGTTTGGGGCTGGGAGAAATTCTTGACTAAGGGAGATGTGAATTAATTGCATAGTGTTTCACTAGAAATACTCCCAAGTGAATAGAAGCTTTGTTCCCCCCCCCCCCCCCCTGTGTTTGGATGGATTTCCTGATGAAAAGGAAAAGGCACAATAAAGCCTTATTATAATTTCACCTTATAAAAGTCTCCAATTGTGTACCTCTGTGAACATCCGTCTACATATGGTGTCCGAAGTGAGATGAGAGGTGTCTTTGAAGTTAAAAAGGACCGGAGATTTTTATGTGAAATTTTTTTTTGCTTTTTGCCTACAAACAAGTCTGAGCAACTTAAAAAAAAAAAAAAAACCTCATGCAGCAGAGATCAGAGTTAAAGGGATATACACCACTGAAACTTACAAAACCACAGATGGACTCTTTGCCCCAATCCCAAGAGGAGAGAGACTGCTGAAACAGCTACAACTTATTTGCCTATAACAAAGTGTAATATGGTCATTGAAATAGGGTTTTTTCCTTCCAGCCGTAGTCAGGGTTCAAGAAGTGAGTCAGCCCTTAAAATGGGATAGATGTTTGTTCTTTTCAAAAAGTTTCGCTGAAGCAGTGAATACATATGGTGACCCATGAGTGGTACTGATTTTGCAAATAAAGGTTGCAACACCGCATAGGGCTACCAGCTGTGAATGGAGTATATGCAGAAAAGTGTGAAAATTGATACAAGACTGTGCTGAAGCAGGGGAATTTTTAGCAAACAAATGCTGAGTGTAAAATTGCCCTATAGGGTGAAAAGGGATTACTGAACTGTGTAAAAGGTATTTCAAAGCCAATTGCTGAGTGTTGAGTCACCCTGCCGGGAATGAAAGAAATAGTCCACTGCAAAGAATGTTTTTTTTTCTGCAAGTAAAAAAGTCTGCCTATATATATCTTGGGAGCAAAACCCAAAGTGTGAAGTGTGAATGTCATAATACCCAAAGATGAGACTGAAAATTACTGAACTCAGGCAGAAAACAAAATTCTGTTGCTGAATCGGAGATTGCACCTAGCAAGTAAATGGTGTAAAGCAAACAGAAGTTTTTACCTAGCAACTACACATTCAGCATACCTAAAGAGAGATTACACAAAGCAAGTAAATGGTGTAAAGCAAATAGACTTTTTTTTTACCAAGCAACAGCACATCTTGTATACCTGATGGGAGAAAATGCATGCACACGACTGCTGATATTGAAAAAATAAAAAAAATACCCAAGAAAGAAAAGTATACAGAGATGCCTGTGAGAGCTACGACCTCTACAAGCAAAATATGCCCATCTGTAGGACTACCACAATTGGGGGTTCTAGCAAATACAGTGGCAACAGCTGCAATAGCGCCTCCTGAGGTCAGGAAGAAAATGACACCTGATAGCCTAAAAATGGAGGACAAGATGCAGCGTTCCTGTAATGAACCCTACCCCACAGAAGAGTGGCCCTTCCAGTCCAATAAAGAGGAAGACATCTCTTACGGGGAACCCGAACCGAGTCACACCCACAAAACACCCCAAGAATGGTGGGGGTGCCTGAACTCGGCACGAACAGAAAAGACCGCTCCCTTTGATGACGAATATGATCAGCAGGAGACAGAGCGGGAGCAGTGCATCACTGAATATTTCCGTCAGCTATTAGTTGCAAGAAAAGCCAGGTGGATCCAGTGACGCTGCTAAAATTTCAAATGAAGATGGAGACCCCAATATCCCTGGAATATTTCCGTCAGCTATTACAGTTGCAAGAAAAGCCGGGTGGATCCAGTGACGCTGCTAAAATTTCAAATGAAGATGGAGACCCCAATATCCCTGAAGGGACGGTGTCATCCAAATCAAAAAGGCGGAAAAAGAAAAGCGGTTCTTCACTTACCGTGGAAGGAACAGACACGTCCGCAGATCCTGTGGAGGAAAAGGGGGACCGAGTTGCCCTGCAGCCTAGAGAAAATGGAGAATTCATCCCACGGGTAACCGAATATCCAGAGGGCCCAAGGCAGAAGTCGTGTACCCCAAAGAAGTGTCTGTCCGGGTGCCAACAGTGAGGAACCCTCAACCAACCATCCCAGGGAAGTGGAGCCAGAACCAGTGAGTGACGATCCCTTGACCAACCTTGAAGATGCCCTGAAAAATGCCAGGCATGACTGTGATATGCTCCGTGAACAATTGAAACAAAAGGAAGATGGTTACACAGAGCTCCAGAAAAATAACGTGAAGCTACAGGAATATGTGCTCGCAATGTACTCTGCAGCCAGGACTGAATTGGACGATCTCAAGACTAAGCTAGATACTGCAAATGCTACTATTTCTGCCATGAATGAAAAGCAGAGCCAATCTGATAAAATGGTGGCTACGCTAAAGCGGAAGTATGAGGAGGCACTGAAGCAGATGAGTCTTCCAGCAAGAGGTTCACACTCTTCGCATAGAGCTGAATGCCTCACGACAGGAGGTCAACAGTGTCCGGATAGAGGTGGACGTATCTCAGAAAGAGGTTCAGACACTCCGCAGAGCACTGGATGCCTCACATCATGAGACCAACAGCTGCCGCACAGACCTGGAAGTTTCCAGAAAGGAACTACACAGTCTCAGTGAGGAGCTGGACATTGCTAAAGAAACTATTGCTAATCTTAATACAAATCTCCAAGTCTCCCAGAAGGAGCTTCAGACCCTCAACCTAGAGAAGGATGTCTCACGCCAGGAGACTGTTAGTCTCAAAGCAGATGTGCGTAAATGGAAGGAGGACTGCAAAGAGGCCATGAATAATACAGAGACTGAAAAAGGAGAACATTTAAGATTACAAAGAAAAAACGTAAAACTCAAAGAAGAAAATGTTAATTTGACAAATGACGTCAAAGAAAAAAATGAAAAGCTGCACGAGCTTAAAGAAATAAATAGACTTTTGGAAGGTGAGAAGTTTGAAGCAGAGCACCGACTGCAGAACCAACTGCAAGGTCTGCGTACGCACCTCAAGAAGGCAGAGGAGAAGCAGCGAACTCTGCAGGATGACAATCTGCAGGCTGTTAAAGAAATTTAAGTCCTGCAGGAACGTCTGATGACCCAGTATGTCCCCGCAAAGCAGCATGAGAAACTGAAGGCTACCCTGAGCATCACCAAAGCAATGCTAAAAGCCAAGCTTAGAACCCAGGTGACGCGGCACAAAAGGGAGCACATGAAGGTCCACAAACTGAAACAAGTAACTGTGGCTCAAGCAAAGAAGTTCATAGTGCTTCACAATGCAATAAAAATGTGGAGGCAAGCTCAGAGAAAGCAAAGCATGCAGATAAATTCCCTGAGAAGAGACTTGCAAGACGCACTCAAAAAACAGGGATCTCTCGCGGATGAGATTACAGTCCTACAAGGACAAGTATTGACCCTGACTAAGCGTCAGTATCCCACAGCCTCAAACACCCATGAAGACAAGGGTACAGTGAGAGCTGGGAATACCGCTCATCTAAAAGACAAGGTTGCAAAATTTGAACCACCTAAACAAGCACTAGCAAAACCTTCAGCCACCCAGCAGGCAAAGAAAAAGGTGCACGTGCTGAATTAAAACCAGAAGAATCCTTAGCTGATGAAGCTGAAAAGATGGGATATTCTCTGGAAGTGGGTGTGGAATTGCAACTTAATCTAAAAGGGGTTGAACTAGCAACCCCATTGAGTGGGAAAAGGGCAGAGAGACAGCTTCAAGAGCGGAAAACTCAAAGGGCTGTTTTTAAACGCTTTGCAACTGCTGCCATACAGTATGCCTACAATATGACGAGCACCCGACACGAGGGAAATCTCATGACCGCGCACGTAGAAAAAAGACTATACTTGGAAAAAGTCCTCCTCGAGCGACTGAGTGGTGCTGATCTCAAGCACCTTCAGGAGGAGACACGAATAAACTGGAGAAAGGGCTCCAATCCCAGCAGGACTGAGGGTTCTCTTCCTCCACCCACTCTCATTCAAGTCACAGAGATATCTAGAATCTAGCCCGAGCTTCCCACAAACAGGGGAGGTATGCAACAGGGGAGTAATCCCTGTTCAAGTAATGTGCCTTTAATCTAGCAGTGTGGTGGTTAACTGCTGGTCGTCAATTAATAAACACCACCTGCCTGATTTAGATTGCTTACAAAAGCCTGTCTGTTGAGACAGGAAGTGACTCCTTAGCTCACTTGTGAGCTGACCTTTGGAAACAGAGCAGGGGTTCTTGAGTCTCCCAGGAGAGACTGACCAAGAGAACACAGATCTCTGGAGCTGACCATGTCTTGAGCTCTGCCAGAAGACACAGCAGAGCTGATTTCAAGACACAGGGAAAACTACTAAACCTGAAGCTGACACACTCTGAGGGAAGGGAGCTGAACCAGGAACTGAGAAGATTTTCTCTCCAAGAAACTGATAAGACTTTCATTCTTAAGAGACTTCTTATATCTGCTTATTTCATGCTATGTGTTTGGGGCTTGGAGAAATGCTTGACTAAGGGAGATGTGAATTAATTGCATAGTGTTTCACTAGAAATACTCCCAAGTAAATAGAAGCTTTGTTCCCCCCCGTGTTTGGATGGATTTCCTGATGAAAAGGAAAAGGCACAATAAAGCCTTATTATAATTTCACCTTATAAAAGTCTCCAATTGTGTACCTCTGTGAACATCCGTCTACACAGTAAAATGCTAATGTTATACTATTTCATGTGTGTAGGGTTCAGCATTCAGGAAACAGACTGAGGTGCTTTAACAAATACTTTATTTTGAAATAACCATTATAAATTCAACTCTGAATAGTTCAGAGATAGATCACGACCAACGCTGCCTCACTTCTCACTTCCCACTTATCTGCCCCAGTATGCCTTGTCCAAACTTTCTCACTACAATAGAAGTGCACCTTAAAGCAGTAATACAGGTTTCATTTATTTATTTATTTTACTGGATTGAAGCAGAGGGTCTACGGAGCTGATCCGCATTAATTTCAGCTCTGGAGAAGCCCGGCTTCCAGAGATACTTCCTTGCTTAGGGGGTGTTGGTATAGATGTCAGGGAGCTGAGCGCCTGACGAAATGACAGCGCTTAAATGTCCCATGGGACAACAGGAAGCCGTGATGTAATTCGGTGCGGCTTCCTATTGGCCCGCATGACCGGGGCAATTTTAACTCCATAGAAATACCTGCTTCGCTATGGAGGTACAGTAAGTATCTCTGGAAACAGGGGGTCACCGGAGCACAAATTAACTCAGCTCCGGAGACCCCCTTGCTTTAATCCTGTAGTAATAATAATAATAATAAAAATAATTAAACCTGTTTTGCGGCTTTAAAAACGCAGACATATTTGAAAACATTACAATGTGCATACAGCAAAAAAAAATTAAAATTCGGAAATCTGGAATAATTGTCATTTAGCCGTATTCCCAATTAGCATACAGTACATGCAACACAATAACAACTAGAAATGTTCACTTGACCCAGTGTTTTGATTTTGCCTCGAACATTTTTTCGGATTTTGATTTTGTTTTGCCTAAAGTTCCTTGCTTTTTATTGCGATTTTGGAAAGGGAAAATGTAATCTGGAAAAAAAGAAAAAATCCTTATTCTTTTCTCCCTATACGTATATATGTAATTGACAAAAATCCTATTGAAAGTCACTGCTTTTTTTTCATTAATAAATTTGGTTCTACTTTTGTGCACCACCTAGGACAGGGACCTCTGCATCTTCCACCCCTCCCGCTAGCACCAGCACCCCTGTGGCCCCTTCTACGTTTGTACTAATTGTGAAGACACCAGACTTTGATAAATAGCCCTCTATGGATTTATGGAAGTAGCTTGCACAAATTTTTTTTGCCGTGTAACAACAATTTTCTTTGCATTATACACAATGCAAAAAAAACATTTTCACAGTATTGATTTTTTTTTTTTTAACTTCCAAGAATATCTGTCATGTTATATTACCCAACAAGGTGTGGGTTTTGGATCAATATGCAATTCACCACCGAATGATTATCATACATATAAACACTGCATACTCTAAACAATATTTAACCTCAGTTGTACAACCTACCATTACTAATGTACACTGTCTTATCCTTTTGTTTCTTTCCTTGTATCCCCATCTCGAGTTGTTCCATCCCTTCTCATGTATCCTTCCCCCATCCCCCACCCCCCTTTCATTTCTGGTAAATGGTGCTTTCAATGAAAGGTCAAAAAAGGTAACGTGACACTGTGGCTTATGTTGAGAGGTTAAAGAGCTATGCAGTTGTATGTATTTAGCTTTTCTCACTTTGGTGAAGTCCCACAAAGCTTTCCCTAATCTTTTGTTAACATTTACCAAGGGGTGCTGCCCTATAAGACACAATTCAGCGCAGGTAGACACAGTGAGTCATATTTTCTAAGTGTCAGTCCACAAGACCCCTTCCAACCTATACAAGTGAGTGGGACATAAGGTGTCTTATATGGCATAGGATCATTTGTTAAATATGGCCCATTATGGTCCATGTAAGTGAACGGGACATAAAGATTTGACAGAGAAGTGTGTGATTTGAATAAAAAAAAAAGAAAAGTAAAAGGTAGTTTGTATTTTGTTCAACTCTATAATAACACTTGGCCTCAGTGTCTTTTGATGAAAAAATATGTTGGCAGTAGGATTTGTATTTGATAAACAATCCTTTTATACTTGGCTACTTGATATGCCATCCTATACTATATGTCCTTCTTGGATCGAAAAATAACCTCATTTGTTTACTATATTTATTAACTTCTGAACACGAGCAAATAGGCTACTTGCCATATACAGTATATGCTCTATACCCATACAGGGCATACCATTCCCAATAAATGACAGTGGGCCTTTGTACATGAAACAAAATACAGTCATGTGCACACACGATTTTCACACATTCTATTCCATCTTCCTTGTATCTTCCTTCCATGTACCAGCTCCTTACAGGGTAACTATGGCCCAATAAATTGCAGTTGCCTTCCCCTTGACAATACCCTACATCTAGCTGAATGTTTTAGGTACAATGTGGAAAGTTTTTGAATGTGACCAATCAGTGATACAACTGTACACTTACAAAGCAATGGGCCTGTTAACACAAACACACAATAACTAAATCAGTTCTTCCCAACACTAGTGGAAACATTTCACCCAGACCAGATTTTAAGAATAAATCAACTATTTATCAAGCATGTTTCTTCTACAGTATGTGTCTGATTAGCTGGTAATCCTTAACATATGGCCTGGCTGGGATGTCATGAGGGGAGGGTGAAGAAACACTAAACTAAGCATAGTATACAAAGAAATGATTATTTAACAATAATGGCCAATATTTCATAAGCAGTCATCTGCCATAAGACACCATCAGCGCTGAAAGACACCTTACAGCTTATTGACTTGAACGGGTTGTGTCTTATGTCCAAAGACTGTTTAGTAAAGCTCTCACCTTGACAAAGGCTGCCTGTGTGCAGCCGAAACGTTGGATTTATGCTGGATTACATTTTCTACTTTGTGATAAGACCATGTGCCTGGACTATTCTCTTTACCCTGATACCACTTGGGGACCTGGTAGGACGACCCCCCTTGGTCTGTGGGCACCGGCAGGTGACATTATAGTGCTTCATTGATTGTGTGCCAGATCACCTCTTTCTATAGTAAATATGTCCCACATTTACTAAGTATTGCTATTGCACAAGACACCTTCCGGTACCAGACAACACCTCTTGGCCCCAAAATAAAGTGGATAGGTCATAACGTGTCTTGTGGAATAGCAATGGTAAGCAAAAATAGTTCAAACGCCAAAAACATTTTGGGGGAAAAAACAGAAAACCTCTTGTAAAAAAATAAACATTTAAAAAACGATATGCTTTATTTTGTTTGAATTTGCATTACAAGGGTTATTTACTAAAGTATCCAGGTTGCAATAAGGGGCAAATTTTGTACCAAAGAACTGCACCAGGTTTATCAGGAGAACAGCTCCAGTTACTTTCTATGGGATTCCTTTTCTTGCAGGAATATGGTGATGTTTCTGCACTGGTTTTCTCCATGTTTTCCAGCTAGGAGATTGTAGTAAATAGACCCCTAGGAAGGATAACATGACAATGAAAAAAACTCTGTTCAGGTAGCTATTTTAACAGTGGTTAAAAGTCTGTAGGACCTATGTAACAAGTCAACATTGGTGCAATTCTGGGGGCAAACATGTTGCACCAGATGTTTGAATGAAAATTTTTGCATTTCTCTGTGTGTGTGTATATATGTATGTATGTATATATATATATATATATATATATATATATATATATATATATCAAAACAAAACAAAAACATTAAGGAGCACTCATTTTCTCTCATAGGTATTTCCAAGGACTCATTTTCTCTCATATATATATATATATATATATATATATATATATATATATATATATATATATATATATATATATAGTGACAGAAACCAGGGGATGGTAATAAATTCCATACATAGGGCTCCCAGGATACTGAACAGTTTCTATCCTGTTTAGGCTGGCAAGTGCAGCCTCATAATACATGCACTCCAACCCATAGTTTGGCAAGTGCTGGAACTGAGGGATGAGGGATCCAGACCAGAGTTTGTCTGCTGCCTGATTTCTGTCACCTGTCATGCTAATTAGAAATCAGGTATTTAAGACTGATTTCCTGGTTCCTCTCCTCTCTCTCCCCAAGAGCCTGGAGGCAGGAAGGCTGCTTGAAGCAGAGAGGGGAAAAGCCTCTCCCCAAACAGGTTAAATCATTCTGCTCTTTTGTGTCTAAAACTGCAAAGTTCCTTATTTTTTTGTTGGAAGTGGAAAAGCCACTTCAACCCTGAGTCAGGGAAAACCTAAGTTAAGTTATAGCTCCGGTGAGCAGGTTTTGTTTTGCTTGTGTTTCTGTTGTTTACACTGTGGCAGTCTCAGTGCCTGGGACTGAATAAACCAGGCATAGCCTGTTTAAAGGAACAGCACGTGACGCCTCGTCATTTAACCCACCCTAAAAGACCGTGTTCTAACAGTCCCGGACAGACAGCGGAGCCCCGGAGTAAGCCGTTTGTCACTATATATATATATATATATATATATATATATATATATATATATATATACATACACATACAGGTATGAAAAATAACGTACACCCTCTTTGAATTCTATGGTCTTACATATCAGGACATAACAATCATCTATTCCTTAGCAGGTCTAAAAATTAGGTAAATACAACCTCAGATGAACAACAACACATTACATATTACACCATGTCATCATTTATTTAACAAAAATAAAGCCAAAATGGAAAAGCCATGTTTGAAAAACCAAGTACACCTTATGATTCAATAGCTTGTAGAACCACCTTTAGCAGCAATAACTTGAAGTAATCGTTTTCTGTATGACTTTATCAGTCTCTCACATCGTTGGGGAGGAATTTTGGCCCACTCTTCTTTACAACGTTGCTTCAGTTCATTGAGGTTTGTGGGCATTTGTTTATGCACAGCTCTCTTAAGATCCAGCCACAGCATTTCAATCGGGTTGAGGTCTGGACTTTGACTGGGCCATTGCAACACCTTGATTCTTTTCTTTTTCAGCCATTCTGTTGTAGATTTGCTGGTGTGCTTGGGATCATTGTCCTGTTGCATGAACCAATTTCGGCCAAGCTTTAGCGTTCGGACAGATGGCCTCACAGTTGACTGTAGAATACTTTGGTATACAGAGGAGTTCATGGTTGACTCAATGACTGCAAGGTTCCCAGGTCCTGTGGCTGCAAAACCAGCCCAAATCATCACCCCTCCACCACCGTGCTTGACAGTTGGTATGAGGTGTTTGTGCTGATATGCTGTTTGGTTTTCGCCAAACGTGGCGCTGTGCATTATGGCCAAACATCTCCACTTTGGTCTCGTCTGTCAAAAGGACATTGTTCCAGAAGTCTTGTGGTTTGTTCAGATGCAACTTTTCAAACCTAAGCCGTGCTGCCATGTTCTTTTTAGAGAGAAGAGGCTACCTTTCCAAACAAACCATACTTATTCAGTCTTTTTCTAATTGTACTATCATGCACTTTAACATTTAACATGCTAACTGAGGCCTGTAGATTCTGAGATGTAACTCTTGGGTTTTTTGTAATTTCTCTGAGCATTGCACAGTCTGACCTTGGGGTGAATTTGCTGGTACGTCCACTCCTGGGAAGATTGGCAACTGTCTTGAATGTTTTCCACTTTTGAATAATCTTTCTCACTGTAGAATGATGGACTTTAAATTGTTTGGAAATGACCTTATAACTCTTCCCAGATTGATGGGCAGCAACAATTGCTTCTCTAAGATCATTGCTGATGTCTTTCCTCCTTGGCATTGTGTTAACACAAACCTGAATGCTCCAGACCAGCAAACTGCTAAAACTTCGGCTTTTATAGAGGTGGTCACACTTGCTGATGATCAATGAATTAAGGGCATTTGATTAGCAGCACCTGTCTGCTACTTAGCATCTTAATTCATATGGAAGCAGTAAGGGTGTACTTAGTTTTTCACACATAGCTTCTCCATTTTGGCTTTATTTTTGTTAAATAAATCATGACACGGTGTAAGATGTAATGTGTTGTTGTTCATCTGAGGTGGTATTTACCTAATTTTAAGACCTGCTAAGGAACAGATGATTGTTATTATGTCCTGATATGTAAAACCATAGAATTCAAAGAGGGTGTACTTTCTTTTTCACACCACTGTATATACAGTATAGAATGGCACCTCTTTTTGGAACACGTTTTTCTGTAACCTAGAATTGCACCTTTTTTTGGGGAATATGTTTTGCTAAATTTGATTTTGTTTTAATTCATATTTTTCTAGTATAGAGAGGACTGACTACTCCGGAGGCGTAAACCCATAAATGAATCCTGGTTGTGGCAGCATAACTCGAGTGTAGTGTGATGGTTTTCGGGCCATTATGCTCATTTTTAGTGCCCTGCGGCAAGGTAATAGTCAACAGGATGATCGTTTTTAATCACACACACACACACACACACACACACACACGCGACAAATTGGTGACAAAGAAAAGTTTGTTAGAAAGCAATAACAAAACAAAAAAATGAATCTATATTTTCATTTGTACATTTATACATCTTTAAGAGAAATAATGCCTGACATGTTCACTAGACCTCAGGCTAAAACATGTTGGCAGTACAGCTGATGGTATATAGGTCAGGTACAACTTAAAAGAATTTTGACAGATGCTGATAACCTTCATGAACCTTTCTTTGATAAAAGGATTGCTGAATATTTTTTCTCTATGTAGTAAAGGATTCAAAGTACTGCCTTTATAAATAATCTGTTCCCTTCAATGCCGAATACCAGTGGTTCTTCGCCTTTTAAAACCCCTGTGACCAGGGGCGTAGCTATAGCCCGAGCAGCCTGGGGGCCCGTGCTCATGGGAACCCCGCTCCATCCCCGTTGGCGGGCCGGCCCCCTGCCTGCACATTAATTCCCTGCAGCGGGCAGGAAGCACAGAGGGAAATCCCTTCCTCTGCAGGTGGGTGGGGCCTGGGTCAGGGGGCGGGGCCCTGAGATGCCGTAGATAGGACAGAGGGGAAATGCCTTCCTCTGCTGAGCCTCCATAGGTGGGCGGGGCCTAGGTCAGGGGGCGGGGCCTGAAGTAGTGCAGCGTGAGACTGAAGCTGCAGCCCGAGAGACAGGCTGGGAAAGGTGAGAGGGATGGGAAGGGTTAAATCACAGGTGTAACAACAGACATGAAAAGGAAAGAAGACAGAAAAGAAGAGACACAAAGAAAAAATGAAGTACAAGAGAAATACATGAGAGAGACCAAAGAGAGATAGATAGAGACCAAAGAGAGAGAGACCAGAGAGTGAGAGACCCCAGAGGGAGAGGGGGGGGGCAGAGAGAGACGCAGGGGAAGAGAGAGAGGGGTAGAGAGCGAGAGAGAGGCACAGAGAGAGGAAGGGGCAGGGAGAGAGAGGGCAGAGAGAGAGAGGGGCAGTGTGAGAGAGGTGCAGAGAGAGAGCAAGGGGCAGAGAGAGAGGGGCAGAGAGAGAGAGGCAGGGGCAGAGAGAGAGAGTGGGGCAGAGAGAGAGAGCGGGGCAGAGAGAGAGAGGCAGGGGCAGAGCGAGAGCGGGGCAGAGAGAGAGAGAGCGGGGCAGAGAGAGAGAGCGGGGCAGAGAGAGAGAGAGCGGGGCAGAGAGAGTTGGGCAGAGAGAGAGAGAGTGGGGCAGAGAGAGAGTTGGGCATAGAGAGAGAGTGGGGCAGAGAGAGAGAGAGTGGGGCAGAGAGAGAGAGAGTGGGGCAGAGAGAGAGAGAGAGTGGGGCAGAGAGAGAGAGAGAGAGTCAGGGGGCGGGGCCTGAAGTAGTGCAGCGTGAGACTGGAGCTGCAGCCCAAGAGACAGGCTGGGAAAGGCGAGAGGGAGGGGAAGGGTTAAATTACAGGGGTAACAACAGACATGAAAGGGAAGAAGACAGAAAAGAAGAGACACAAAGAGAAAATGAATACATTTCAAAGAGAAATACATGAGAGAGACCAAAGAGAGAGACCAGAGAGTGAGAGACCCCAGAGGGAGAGGGGGAGGGGGGGCAGAGAGCGGCAGGGGCAGGGAGAGAGAGAGTGGGGCAGAGAGAGAGTGGGGCAGAGAGAGAGAGAGAGAGGGGCAGAGAGAGAGAGAGAGAGGGGCAGAGAGAGAGAGAGAGAGAGCGGGGCAGAGAGAGAGAGAGCGGGGCAGAGAGAGAGAGAGAGCGGGGCAGAGAGAGAGAGAGAGCGGGGCAGAGAGAGAGAGAGCGGGGCAGAGAGAGAGAGAGAGCGGGGCAGAGAGAGAGAGAGAGCGGGGCAGAGAGAGAGAGAGCGGGGCAGAGAGAGAGAGAGAGTGGGGCAGAGAGAGAGAGTGGGGCAGAGAGAGAGAGAGAGAGAGAGAGAGAGAGAGATAGAGAGAGAGCGGGGCAGAGAGAGAGAGCAGGGCAGAGAGAGAGAGCAGGGCAGAGAGAGAGCGGGGCAGAGAGAGAGCGGGGCAGAGAGAGAGCGGGGCAGAGAGAGAGCGGGGCAGAGAGAGAGAGCGGGGCAGAGAGAGAGAGCGGGGCAGAGAGAGAGAGCGGGGCAGAGAGAGAGAGAGCGGGGCAGAGAGAGAGAGAGACATGAGGGGCCCTAAAAAAAAATTTGCCCAGGGGTCCGGACATGTCTAGCTACGCCACTGCCTGTAGCCCTTTACAAATGTGTGACGACGCAGTGAAAATCGTTAAAAACCTATTGTGACTTTGCAGAACCCCAACCCCTTATTCTACGGATGCAGCAGACATCATCACTCCTGCTAGTGCGAAGGAAATAGTGCACTAGCCCCGTCCCCTTCTTGGGCACAGCTAATTAAAAACATTGGCCACTCCTCCCACTGGTGTTGTGCATGTCCAGCTCCAAAGTGCTGGGAAATAAGTTTCAGGCGAGGAGAACACAACAAACAAATTATTTAAAATGCAGGTCTCCTCCAGGACATAGGTACAAAGTACATCTCTACTCACAAGTTCATAATGCAATTCTTAATTTACTGTGACAACCAAGAACAGAGGAGGAACAACGTTTCAGGTCCCATATGAGAGGTTCCTCCTCTGTTCTTGTCTAAAGAATTGCATTATGAACTTGTGAGTAGAGATGTACTTTCTACCTCTGTCCTAGAGGAGACCTGCATTTTGAATACTTTGTTTGTGTATGTCCAGCTGCAATGCACCAGCGGGAATTATAGCATCTGCTACATTTGTATGTATGAAAAATACTACTGCATTGGTGAAGCTTATGTTTTTAAATAAAGCTTTCCATATCATACAGAATTTATCATATTATAAAGTAGTATAACATTTAATAACTTTTTTTTTTAACATAATACAATAGAACATATGACAAATGTCAAGTCTTGAAGAATAACATGTCAGCCATTACCAAGTTTGGTATTTAAACATATTTGGAAACACAATATATAGAAGCAACATATGAAGGTTAGGTAATCTGGACAAATGCAGACCAAGCAGTATTTTTCAATACACAAAAAAAATGAAGACAACTTTATACATAACACAATCCCATATGTACCAAGTAAATCCTCTCTATTTCTAACTGATGTAGCTAGGCAACATGTGTGTGAATACCTAAGAACGAACATTCCAAAATGCTCTCTTACACCTTTATTCAATACAGTAATAAGTTAAGAAATACACAGTTAATGTACTAATTTCTATTGACTTGAATGGAAGTTAATGCATCGTTAACTGTGTACTACCAAACTTTAGCTGGTTATTCATTAAACTGTGATATGCCGATCAAGGCACTATTGCATAGAAACTCCCATTGATGTCAATGCTACTTTTCGAGCAATAGTACCATTTGCCATTATCGCTGTTAAATGAATAACCCCGTCATGATAATGTCATGAGATATTGGGTATTGTTAATCCCTCTGGGGCTTAATGGGTTAATGAGCTACAGTTTTAGGAAAATACAAATATGTGTGGTGTCTTTTCAGAAATATCTGGGCTTCAAAAGGCTTGATTGAAGTTGGGTGTGAAAAGTACAGAGGGGGTTTGGTGTATGTTAATACCTAATTTGCAGGCCAAGTGTATATTGCTGGTAGAGAAAGCTAGGCCCATGTCTGGAGCATTGTGTGTGAAATATAGCACCTGTGACAAACGTTCTCTACACAGGAGGCCCAGCTTCAAAGCATTTCTTGACAAGGGGTTTTATGGGGGCCAGGGGTGTGGCTACAGAAGGTATCAAAATGAGTGACCGAATTAAATATAAGAATATCATGAGATGTTCTCGGCTGAACATGCTAAAAGTAACGTGTGTATCCGTGGGACCGAGTCACAAATAATGATTACAGACATGATGTCTAGCAGGTACTAAGAGACAGATATTAATATCTCTCTGAATTTTAGTATTACACGGTAATATTTAGTCTCATTGGGAGCGTCATGTGTGCCGGAATGTATTAATATGCCTGCGTGCCAGTAAGTATTACTGAACTGAAGTTATGAAGTTATTTAGATAGGAAAAGCAGTTTTTAAACATCCTGGGGTGGGAGGAGTTTTACTCTGGGGTAAGACTGTCAACCTCACCACTGATTTATGACAGGGGCTGGGTTTAGGTTGTGTTCAATGGAAAATAACTGTATTTAAGGCTGAGCAAGTGTGGTGTGGGGTAGATATCTACAGAAGAGTATTTGAGACCAGATACGGGATATTTCAAGTTTCTTACCAGCAACCTCTCTGGGGAAAATCTATGTCATGTGGTGAAGTATAGATTTTCTTTTATGTTTATCATTTTATTTTAAGAAGCTGTTCTGCCTTATATTGTAATAACTGTATGTTTATTTTGTAATACCTTTTCTGTAATCTAAGCACTGTATTTTTATATATATTAAAACATTTAATAAGTAATGCTTTGGGCTCTGAATGAACTAATGCGCGCACTGGAGAGAATAACTTACGAATTCGGGCACATGTTACTACAACTGATTTTGTGTGTTAGAGTGCATA
The DNA here is from genome assembly GCF_040206685.1 of Ascaphus truei. Classification (NCBI taxonomy): domain Eukaryota; kingdom Metazoa; phylum Chordata; class Amphibia; order Anura; family Ascaphidae; genus Ascaphus; species Ascaphus truei. The sequence goes on along the minus strand of NC_134485.1, from coordinate 111,861,202 downwards.
GTTTTTCCTACAATAAACAGGGACCTGAGGCCCTGGCGGATATTTTAGTCTAAGATCTTTTATCATATCTGCATAACCTCAGGTGGTGGCAGTGGATAGATATGATGTGCAATTGAGTAGGGGTTAAGACTTGCAGAGGAGAAAGGGGGGTTGCTAGAGAAGCCTTTGTGTATTAACCCTGGTTGCATATCTAAAGTTACGTGCTCACTTGTGTGCTGTTTGTGGCGGTAGTATATTGGGACGGCTTGAAGAGAGCTACAACTCATTTGAGGGACCCTTGAGGGGGTGAAGAGTGGGGCAGCTTGCGGGTTGTGTATTGATCCTTGATCCTGTTAGAGGGGATACTGTCCATTTGACGGACCTTTGCGGAGGTGAAGAGTGGGTGTGCTTGCGAGCGTCGGTATTAACCCTTGTCCCGTATGCAGGTCGTGTGCTAGCAGGGGGTCGTACGTGACACCCCCGTAGGCCCATATCCTCTAAATTATCCTAATCTTTATATGTGGGAGTTAAGATGTGGCTGAAGCATAGCACCTGATGAAATAATATTGCTGAGATTAATATACTGTTGAAATGGATGATATATTACTAAAATAGACTGGGGGGGGGGTCTCTGGAGAAGAATTGATGGTGATGTTCTGTTTCCATTTTATCTGTTCTGTTATGTCTTTAGTGTCCATTTTGTGTGTAAGAATGTGTGTGAGGTATGAATGAGTTTCGCTCATAGTAGATTTACGACTGTGCTTGAAGTAACGCCCCCATTCCTGGTATCTAGAAGTACCTGATTCCTATAGAGCGCTGTTTTAATCCAGTTTTAATGATCTGTAAAATGATTGGTTTAAGAATTAAGGAGTGATTATCATATTCTGCCTAGCAACTTTTGGTAGACAAAGAGATGCACATATGTATGGGCCTTCCCTGGCAGAGAGTCTCATTGACTTTTGTGTATGATCATACGCTATGCTGTACAGGCAATAAACTACTCATTATCTACGTACCCGTGTTTGTGAGTTTGCAAACAATGACACACCCTTTAGTGAAATGGGACTATGGGATATATACACAGTTCTGTTTTGGAACCAAGTGTTATCTAATGCGACGATAACTTAAGTTAATGCCCATTAATCATAAGACAGTATACACTAAACGTAACGTAATGTTTACTCCTGTAAAAATGATGGTGTTATTTGTAAGATGTTACAACTAATGGATTCAACTTTAATATTTCTGGTGCTCAATTAGGGCTTTAAGTTTTATCAATTAGATTGTAAGCTCTTCGGGACAGGGACTCCTTTTCCTAAAATACACTTTTATGTCTGAAAGCACTTCTTCCCATTATGTGTTATTTGTTATTTATATGATTATCACGTGTATTACTGCTGTGAAGCGTTATGTACATTAATGGCACAATATAAATAAAGATCAACATACATACATTCTAATCAATGTATTCAAGAAATAAGGGGTTTGGCGTTTCTCACCAGAGTGCTAAGACAATATGTATTGAATGTATCAAACAGGATCTTAGGGGGTAAGTAAGTCTATATAATCCCAAGCGGCCGTTTGGGCTGTTTTCATCTGAAACTCCCATGGACTTTAGGGGGGATTTTCATTCGAAAACTGCCCAAACATCCACTTAGGACAATATAGAAATCGGCCCTTAAACTTTGTATTTGTGATTAAAAACATCTCTTAAAAAGTAACTGCTACTTTAAAGTTTAGAATAAATAGAAATGATATGCAATAAAAAAAAGAAAAAGGATAGCCCACATGGCTGCAAGAATGCATGGTTTGGGGGTAATAAGCAGAACCAGGTAAGAACATGTAAAAACAAAGATGCATACAGTATGTTAAGAGCGCTAACTTTTTTTTACATTTTCTCAACCCAAATATTATCTCACAGCACATACATTTTTAGTAATACCTTCAAAGCAGTCTGCCCTAGTCACATATTCCTGATTCTGAGCTCACATTTACAAAAGGATACAATTCCATGTAGGAGGGAACACATACTATCTCCTTAGAGAATTCCACAGGACAATAAAGCATGTTCAGCTGTTCTTCATAGAGTGTCAGAGCCTCAGTCAGGTTTACACAGTTTCCCTGTGGGAGGAAGTGAAAGAGGAAAGGAAAGGTGAATTATAAGCTTATTGACAAGTATTCTAAATGATGACCTTGTAAAGGCTACTAAAGCAAAATAGGAACCTGTTATTCATCACTGGAGCTGTCTCAGAGACTAGGCTAAGCAATAAACAAATAGTTCCAATGGCAATGTTGTTACAGACCAAGGGACCAGACAAAGCCTAGCCAGCCATGCAAACCCCTACACTGCTAGAAGGGAATCCACTGCATAACTGAGCAGCAAAGTCAATAAACAGGAACATTAGTCACTGTGCCATTCTACTGCAAAACCCTATACATTGTACCATGTTCCCCACTACATGATCTAATTTATTATTCTTTCACTCCCAAGCAGTTAAAGAGTTTCTGACCAGATTTAAAATAGAGATACACTCAGTGAGAGCAGTGACTTCAGGATTTCAGAAATCGAAGACCAAAGTTGATCTTCAAACACTTTTTAAATTACGCATTTTAGAGTCTAGAGTCTAATCACACAGTTAGTTGACTGTCTTCCTCGTATTTCATTAAAACAGGTCTATTATTAAGCGGTGTCAAATACATGTTTAATGAAATACTCACCTTGCTGTTGTGATAATATGTGCATATAAACTTCCCGTCTGTGTATAACAGCCGAATGAGGGTTGATGTACTAATGTAAAAAAAAATAAACCTGTAAAGAAAGGCTTTGGCTTGATGCACTGCATCATTTTCTGCCTGTGTTTGGGTCAAATGTAAAAATGCTTTTTTCTCCATTTTGTGCAAGTTTTTAGCTCTGCATGGTAACGCGACAACAATACAAATAAGGTTTGCCGATAGTAAAATGTGAAACACAAGTGCACAGACTATCCCTTTATGTGCGTCATTTAATTTACTCCTAACACCTTCTACAGTATTGCAAAACCGCACCCTGACATGCAGCAAAATTGGAGTCAAGATACATGAATAGGTGTTTAGAGATCACGCAAAAATGTTAATTCAAATTAATGGTTGTCTTTGCTCAATTACGCTTTCATGAACTGAACCTCAATGTGCCTTGACACATGGATGCTAAGAGATACAAGATGAAAAGGATGCTACAGGCATACCACACATTAATGTACGCAATGGGACCAGAGCATGTATGTAAAGCGAAAATGTACTTAAAGTGAAACACTACCTTTTTCCCACTTATCGATGCATGTACTGTACTGCAATCGTCATATACGTGCATAACTGATGTAAATAAGGCATTTGTAACGGGCTCTATAGTTTCCCCGCTTGCGCACAGCTTCGGTACAGGTAGGGAGCTGATATTGCTGTTCAGGACGTGCTGACTGGCGCATGCGTGAGCTGCCGTTTGCCTATTGAGCGAGATGTACTTACTCGCGAGTGTACTTAAAGTGAGTGTCCTTAAACCGGGGTATGCCTGTATTTGCCAAAACTGCCTTGAAATCTGTCCCCACAGGCTTGTGCATAGAGATGAATTTATGTATTAAGATACTTTTCTCTGTGTGATGCCGAGTTCATTTGGGATTTCGGGATCAACAAACAGTTAACGGGTAGTTTGATAATGTACAAATTTCTGCATTTGCACTGTTTTCTACTTTACCACATCTCTGGTGAATAAAAAAAACATTAGGGCATCAAAACCATATATAGTAACGTAGGCACTCTTGGTAATCATGGAAAATAGCTGAAGCGCTCAAATGCAGGTATATCTCAAAATGATAATAAGCCAGACCACTGTACCAGGGTACTAACAATTGATATAGTACCTATTGTGTCATATAATGGGTACTATCCTCCTGAAGACAGGTGGTGTGTGGTGCAACCCACTCACCATCAGTCTCATTGGCAGGTTCCCCTGAAAAATATGCAAATACTCACATCCTGGTAGGGCAGGCAGGCAGGCTGTGCAGCTACTCAATGCAATACAGGGAAAAGGGAGACCAAAAAGCGCACCAGCACAAACGGAGCAGGAAGAAACCAGGACAAAAAAATTATTAAAAGGGCACTTTAATGTGGCAAAAGACCCATCCAATGCATTTCGAACGTCGCAGCGTTCTTTTTCAAGGAAAAAGAACGCTGCGACGTTCGAAATGCATTGGATGGGTCTTTTGCCACATTAAAGTGCCCTTTTAATAATTTTTTTGTCCTGGTTTCTTCCTGCTCCGTTTGTGCTGGTGCGCTTTTTGGTCTCCCTTTTCACTCTTGGTAATCAAACAGGTATATTTGTTTGGCATTTTGGTCCTTAATGGGATCTTTATAAGGTCTCTAGTGACATAAATCTATCAACTTGCATAGACATTTAGGGCCATATTTACTAGGCAGTCTTCTGCTATAAGACACCTTCCTGTGCTGCAAGATATTTTACAGCCCAATTAAGTCAACGAGCCAGATGGTGTCTTATGGCAGAAGACTGCTTAGTAAATATATATAATTATGACTTTTAACTTGCCTTGGTGTACTGTACCTTTTTTCCAATTGACCTTTTAATATGTCCCAGCTACAGTACCTGCAGAGCTGTATCCATGTATGACCAGAATTTTAATATCATGAAGACATCCTAGGCATTCTACCTCCCACCTTCTCTTTCCCAGGTGCAGCAATTATTTATGGCCTTGAAAAAATAAGTGCTGGAGATCCTGGATTTGTAAACATCTAAAGCTACTACTTGGACAGTTCTGGTGTAGTCTACACACTTTGGTCCTTATTCCATCAACAGCAATAGCAACTATTCAACGCCATCCCTGACTTCAATTGTGATTTTCGTGAGACTTAGACACATTAGAACAGATGGATGGGCAAGCAAAGGGGTCAACCTATAGTCTGTAACTGGTATATATTTTTTTTCTACGACTTAAATGTATTTATTTTGAATTGACTTGTTTACATTTCTACATTGACGCATGTATGATAAATTTTTAATTTATTTATTTTTTAACATGGTAGGAATCTGTGGATCCTCAGGGCTGAACCACCTCGTCCCCTAGACACTTGCCAGTAAAGGTACCAGCGCTACGTCCTGGTTTTTAAATCTCCCTTGTCACTCGGACCAAAAGGAAGTCGCAATGTGGCTTCCTATTGGTCCAGGGGAGATTGAAATCATGGTTGTTTTCCTGAACTGAAAGCAAGTACCTTTATCAGCAAGTATCTCAGGAACTAGTGGGTCACCAAAGCTGAAAGCAGCACGGTTCAGTTCTGGGGACCCCTGGTTGTCATCCTACACAAAAAAGGAGCTAAAAAACAAAAAACACAAGCAGCCAGTATTGTCGCTTTAAGTCTTTTAAAAATAGTGCCTCCTTAACATAATCAGTACAGTATGAGCTAGTAAAAGCTTCCTGGCTATTATTATTATTTTAAATAAAGCAATAACTGCAGTTGAACATGACCCTCTAATTTAGTAGCTTTGAAACAGAACACCTACACATTAAATCTATTTGTTTGTTCTGTAGTACAGTGCTTATACTGTACCAAACTCTCTATACAAATACATGGCTATAAACGTTATCATTCTGGGTCAAGGATGACAGAATGCAGTCTTCTAATTACAGTACCAGTTGCTGGCTGGAATAATTACAAGTTCAAAATACAGCAAAGGTCTTTGAATGCAACTATGGGTAGAATTCCCAAAGTGTAAGAGTGAGTCAACAAGTGAGGTTAGTATCGGAAACATTTAATTACAACCTAAATGAACATGAATAAGACAACTAGTGCATTGACTGGGAGATGAGATACTATAAATTAAATGGCAAGGATTTGTTGTTAGATGTATTGGTTTGATTCTGTCTCCTGCATCTCATTCACATTGTTTAGTCAACTAACACACCAGATCCCATCATTTGCAATAACATGACAGTATTCATGCACAGAACACATTGCATACCAATTTTAATGCCAATGAAATAAGGTATTTCCAAATGTGGGCTTACGCGTTAAACTCCTAAAACCACAACAAGAACACCACTGAATTTTCTTTACATATTACTTTTCTGTAGGGCTAGTTCAAAGATTTCATGCGTTCTATATGACCTGTGTTATATGGTATCTCTCAGAAAATTCACAAACTGAGGCCATGTTTAAATGGCCCTGCACAAAATTCTTTTGACATTTCTATGAAACTTACATTTGATGGAGGGTTTGCCACTAATGTTAATCAGATGTAAAATGGGGGAAAAAGGAAAGAAACATTCCCAAATGTGTGATACTAGATATGACCGTATTGGTCATCCCAAGACTAGTTTGTCCAGAAAGAGCTTCAAAAGTACTAAATACGTTGGATAATCTTGCCATGGTTGATAAAAGGGGTAAGGGGAGGAGAGGAGCTCTTGCTACAGTCTGTAGCTAGTAGGTGATGCCAGGGGTATAGGTAAATAGAGCAACAAAAACTTGCCAAAGCAAGTGAAAAAGACCCCTTTAGATACAGCACTCGCCAAAATGAGGGTAATCTTGCCACAAAGAGGAGATATTTCTATTGGTTTACCCACCTCAGTTCCAAATCATCTATTCATTATACAGGATATAAAGCATACTTTTGGGATATTCTGTTTTTATAGTGCAAAGCTGAGTTATACACAGTTGATGATAGATCAACTTCCTTTTAAGTGAATACATGTGTAGTCCCCGGCTTATCACTATATTGAATAGAAGGGATGGATCTGTAGAAGAATGTAAGAGAAAAGTAGGAATCAATGAGTTCATAAACCATGGTCAAATGAAACATATGTAGGAGCTGATTAACCGTGGCACAACTTGATGCAGTGGAAAGATTTTTTTTAACTGTTTAGTGACCAGATTAAGTAAATTACCCTTATTATATAAGAAAACTGATAATACATTTCATCAAATATAACCCCTCTCCAAATGTAGCCCTGAGGATCACATTAGTGTTGTGTTGTTGCCTTTACAGTGCTATATTCTACAATTGCCAATTACATGGCCAACAGTAGACCGGTAGAAATCATTGCTCCAAAGAAAATCTAAGCTTTGGTGAGAATTCATTATACTATGAGAAACAAAGTGTCCCCTCAACTTGATGCATGATATAGGGAGATTAAAGCTCTTATTTTCCTCCCAAATCACCCTTGCAGAACTTTTTTTTTACATATTGGCCAGAATGTACAAAACGGTATTGGTAGTTTTTAGGAAAACATGTACTGGACAAATACCACAAACTTGGGAGTATTTGCTGCAGCCAAAAATGTGTCCTACTTTGCACAGTATTTTATTTCTGGGCTGTTTGTTTTTCTCACACAACTCAATATAGCTCTGCCTTTTAAACTGTTGACAACGTTTAGCAACTTCCGTGAATCATAGCAGCCACAAAACACTATGTAAGACGCTGCCGGATGAAGCAAAAAAGGAAAAAAAAAAACAAGTTTGTACAGGTAATTTACTATAAAAAGCTAAGGGGATAGATGGTATATAATTTACTTTAAGACAAAGTGATCTAATTTGAAGGTTCAATCCTAAATGGCAAACTACTGTATGTCCTGTCTATCCCTTTCCCTCCTGTCTTATTTCCTCCTGTACACTCAGCATGCCCCTTGTCTGCCATTCTCATCTCTGTGTTCCACCCCTCTCCTCCTGTTCCTCTCCTGATGCCGTGCTGTCCATCTCTTTAGATGTATACCCCATCTGCCGCCCTTTTCTTATCTCTGTCTGCCCTTATCTCCATTTCTCGCTCTAAGCCGACGTGTCGCTCTTCCACTTCTGTATTTCTTTCTTCTCTTTGTATCCCTTCCCCCACCCCTTAGGGGTTCTTTATTAAACCGTGATAGTGCCCCAATTGGCACTATCCCAATTTAATTATAAACCCCCCTTTTGTCTCTTCCTTCATTTGACCTCCCTATACAATCTTATATATCCATTTTCCTCCTTAAACCCATTGTCTCTCCCTACTTCCTGTCCCCCTGTGCTTCCTTGCTTATGGTATTTTTCTCCATCTCACGGTTGTGTCCATTAATGTGCCCCCGTTGCTCTCCCTGTGTCCCCGTATGCCCCACACAAAATGGATAGAGGTATGCGATGTCTTAGGAAGTAGTTCTGCAGTGTGGCATAGGATAAAGCTGTGGGAGAACAGATTCAATGAGTGATACCTGCAAGCATTGGCAGCAGAGCTTGATTGAGCCCCTTCTCACAGTTTCCCAAGTGCAGTCACAAGCAACTCCAAGAGGACTGGAGTAGTGGGTGAGATTTATATGACTATATATAGGACACACAGCAAGACTGTGGAGTTAGCAGTTCTACAGCTGTTTACATCTGGATTAGTGCCTGAGTGATTGAGATTAATGTGAAAAACAATGAAGCAATTAAAAGAGGAAGTTTGTAAGAACTAATTACAGGCAGGTGGAAGGGACAATGAGGAAGCATTAAAGTAGATACATTTAGAACTACACTTTAGAGCTGGAAAGAAAAAACCTCAAAAGAAAAATACCCATCAGGAAACAAGGAATGGATCAAAATCTTGGCACAGCCCCAATTTTTTTTTATTAAACTACAATGCTACTTTATATGGGGAAGCACCTTTAAACAAAAAGGCCACGTTAACAGACAAGCATTTTATAAACACCTCAAAGCAGCAATTCCTCCCAATTATATATATAATATTATTTTTTTTAAACCTGAACAGAGCTGACCTGTGGTACCCCAACCTCCGGCGACCCCTCATTTTTTCTGTTCCCGTTTTGAGACCGAAAACGTGAAATATGGTCATGAATGGAAAGTAGTCAATTCCTGATGGCGTTGCAACTTTTCATTGGCTGCGGGAGCAAGCCCCGAGCCCACAGCCATTGAATTCTTGCCAAGTGGACAAACCTGGTCGTCAAATCGGAACCAGGAGGTGGTAGGACCACGGATCAGCTCTAAAGGGAAAACCCAGTTCAGAGAAACTGAAACAAAAAAAAAATTGCAAGCAGCAATCTCCAGCAGAAGTCTATGCGAGTTCAACTCAGATAATGTTTACGCCCTGCTCTTTTTTATTTATTGTAATGTTTTTTTTTAATTTATTTTTTTGTGTTGAATATCATGATTTTCTTCATCTCCAGCTTCTAAGGTATAACATGGTAACCTACAGACTGCACTGGGCTCTGAAGGGAGATCCATTTTATTCCTGGGAACACTTCGTTCAGGATATGTAAGCATTTACATTTAAATATGGAGTACAGTACGTAAAAATAAAAATGGCGTTGTAAAGCGCAAGAAGAGATTCATTTAGAGGTGGTGGGTAAAAATCAGTGTAGAATGTTTTGACATTTTCAGTGACAAGGGTCCCCCAGCACTTCCACGTCATGGGATTGTTCATGGAGCGATCACATGATGCGGTTAAGTCACCAGATCCAGAAGTGGAGGGAGCAGTTTCAACCATCGGAGTGCTCAGCTCCATCACATTTATAAAGGCACTGCAAAGGTTTCACTCCTGTTTAGGACCTTTTTTTTCTTCTTTTTATTAAAAGTCCTTACCAGGGTTCGACAAATTATAAAAAATGCTACTCGCCAGACCAAAAAAAAAGGGTTCCCAAGGGAAAGGCAGAGTTGCAGACCTGTCTAAGACATGTGAATGTGCTCACAAGTGATATTCTTTATTGGATATATATATATATACACACACACATATATATATATAACATATATATATATATATACATATATATATACATATATATATATATATATATATATATATATATATATATATATACATATATATATATATACATATATATATATATATATATATAACAAACAACAGGGGGTGCCCAGTGCTACATACAAATGACAAAACATGCATGGTAATAATCACAAGAACTAATGCTTCAGTACTAATAATAATGCGAATACTGATAAAATATGTTTTTTTTAGTTAGATATTTTGGCCAAAGCATCATAAGCTTGCACACCAAATTGTCAAGGTAAACCATGTGCAAGTCCTACACTACACTGCATTCTGTTCCCTATACCTCTGTATGAGGGGGAAGAACCATAATAGCTTCCTTACCTGCAGCAAAATGAGAAGATCCACCATTAAAAAGGGGGATATACAGTGTATGGATATATATATATATAGTCAGATAAGGCAGTTGGCACTCCAATAGGTGCTGGTAAGCCACAGGTGCACGTCCCATATAGAGAATGTAGTTATACGTTACCGTTCCAAGGATTGGTAAACAAGAGACAGCACTCAATGTTGAAAATCAAAGTGTATTAGTGAAAGCAAAAATACATCCAGAAACCCAACGTTTCGGTCCTACAGAATGGGACCTTCCTCAGGGGGATACAAATGGCACCATTTGATGACGAAACGCGTAGGGCGTGGCTAGATTCTGGCCGCCATTTGCCCACAAGCACTGTTGCAGGTTGACTGTAGAACTTTGGCTCCCGTGTGCTGCTCTCCCGGCTTACAACCTCATACATTTGCTATACTGGAGGTGTCTGTTTCCTGGAGGGACCAATACGATGATACACTGAAGGCGAAGGACCCCTTTTCCGGTTCCGGTTTCACGGAGCTGATCCACGTGACGACGCCATTGATTGCGGACGGACGCTGGTGATTGAGCTGCATGGCACATGAGAGCCTATCTCATACACGCTTATATTTGCTGTACTTTTGTGAGTGGGCATTTGTTAGATTTTATGTTCATTCAATACATTTTTATTGTGGTAATGCACTAGGTGTGCGCCTGTTTCTTTCTCTTTCCTTTTATATATATATATATATATATATATATATATATATATATACATATATTATACATATATATACATATATGTATATATATATACATATATATATATATATATATATATATATATATATATATATACACACACACACACACACACACACACGCTTTTCTCGGTTTGTATTAAGCATAGAGTTTTCTGGCTGTCTCAGTGCGGATGGAATTTTCCTGATTATTATTTTGAGCCTGCATGCCTTTCTTTTGAATAATTGAGAAGGAGTTGGGAGATAAGTTCCTGTCTTCTATCAGAGCACATGTGGTGATATCTTGTGCCTGCTGAGTATAAAGTATGTTTTGTGAAAAGAGATAAAAGTGGGGTTTGTTCTGCCTGATGCCGATTTGAAAATAGAAAAAAAATTATTTTCTATTGATGTGGGTACACTTAATTATGCTAGCATGATATCTGCCATGCTGTTGTATTTTGAGCAGAAAGAAGCCTTCCCAATCCATGGCTCAGGGCTTACAGGCCCTGGCACTCTCTAAAGCTTGGATAATAATAATCAGATTGCTCCAACTGTGGCCTAGGATGGTTTCATTCTAATGACAGCACAACACCTACAATGGCTCACATTCATAAAATACCCATGCAACACCAAGTATGCATGTGCAAAAAGCACAAACTACATTTATATTTATATTACATGGATATTTACTTTATTATAAGCTTCTAACACAGCCCTCTTGTACAGTATCATGTTGTAACAGGGGAGTTATCCCTGTTCAGGAAATGTGCCTCTAATCCAGCAGTGTGGTGGTTAACTGCTGGTAGTCCATTAACCAACACCACCTGGCTGATTAGGTTTCTAAGAAAAACCTCCATTTGAGACAGGAAGGGAGATTGTTCCTCAGTATCACAAGTAGTGGGACTGACCATAGGAACAGATGTCTTGAGCCTGCCAGAAGAAAAACTGCACGCTGCTTGCAAGACACAGGGGAAAGCACTTCTGAACCTGAATCCTGATATAGCCTGAGGAAAAAGGCAGCAACACAGGAAAAGAGAAGACTTTCCCTCCAACTACAAGAAAACAGATAAGACTTTACTTTATAAGACTTTGTATCTGCACATATCAAGACATGCTAATCTAAAGGGAGTTGTAGACTGCATAGGTTTCACTAGACATACTCCCAAGTGAACAGAAGCTTTGTTTGAAGCACCTTACTTGAATATGTTTGGATGATTTCTTATGTTAAAGAAACAGGCGCAATAAAACCCTTATTTAATTTCACCTTAACAAGTCTCCATTGCATACCTCTGCACGCGTCCTCCTACACATGTGTTTTAATGTAAATATGTTTTGTTTCATCTTTTTGTTTGTATATCATTTTATTCTATACCACTCCCCCATAACACACTGATCTGCTCTATACACTAGCCCCATCAAATAAACAAATGTATTAGCACATTTACAGGCTTGCCAACAGCTTGTACGGGGCCCAGGATACTGACCTGGCTTTGACATGGGGCCCCGGATTGTTGAGCAAGGGGGTTGCTAAATGATTTGTTTTCTGGGAATTCGGCGTGCGAGCCCTTAGTACCTGTAGTGTTGATTTAGGGGATGGAGAAGGGCCAAGCGTCAAAGGGAAAGAGTGTCCAGGAAGGTGACAAACGAGAGCCCAATGGGGCAGCCGATTACCAGAAGTCGGGTCCAACTTCTGCATAGGCCAGGCAAAGCCGCCAAAGGCACCGGGTCTGGGACAGTTGTCCCGATTCTCCACCCTTTGACAGCCATGAATACTTAATAACAGAACAGATAGATGTGTTCAAAGTGGTATTTTGAAACCTGCACAGAATTCTAATATTAATTTACCATCTGCTGATTTAAGATGTTACACACTTAACTGTGTTTCTTTTTTTTATTCCACAAGTAATACACAACATAGAAGAAACTAAAACGTTTACAATTATCTGTAAGCTATTTGCAACGGATTCCATCCTCAATCCTAAAAGGCTGTTAATTGCTGTTAAATAATTTACGACGTTAAATAATTTACTGTAATTAGGAAGACATACGAGTGTGTAATAAGATACTGTAGTATAGGTTAATGGAATTGGAGGTTTATACGTCTACATAGTGTTGCCAGGTGTCCTGTTTTTAACCGGACAGACCGGTATTTTGCCGATCTGTCTGGTAAAAAAATGAGATGTTATACCGGACATGTATGTGTCCGGTATTTTCCCTCTCTGGACGTGCGCGCAGCAGGAGTGTGAAGGGTGGCCAGATGCAGCGTCCCCACTTACCTCCGATTCAGAAGCAGGCAGCAGCGTCTGGTAACCAGGCGTCATCCCCTTCTCCCAGCTATGGAGAAGACTAACCAATGGGAGGGCTCAACGTCATGCACAGCTCCCCCATTTGCATGCTGGGAAATGTAGTTTCCTCCCAGCTTTACATGTGGGAGAGGAGAGAAGAGTTCCACTCTGTCCCTGCCACCACAGGTAACATGTAAATAAAGGAGTATGCTGCATACCACAATGAAAAAATATATATACATACAGGCATACCCCGCATTAACGTACGCAATGGGACCAGAGCATGTATGTAAAGCGAAAATGTACTTAAAGTGAAGCACTACCTTATTTCCACTTATTTATGCATGTACTGTACTGCAATCGTCATATGCGTGCATAACTGATGTAAATAAGGCATTTGTAAAAGGCTCTATAGTCTCCCCGCTTGCGCACAGCTTCAGTACAGGTAGGAAGCCGGTATTGCTGTTCAGGACGTGCTGACAGGCGCATGCGTGAGCTGCCGTTTGCCTATTGGGCGACTTGTACTTACTCGCGAGTGTACTTAAAGTGAGTGTCCTTAAAGCGGGGTATGCCTGTACAGTCTACCGGTGCTGCTGGTTCAAGGAGTACCTGTCAGAGTAACTCCAGGGCAATACTCAGGAAAAGAAGGATCCAACGCTCGACGGTTTTGATTATAATTCTAATTTATTTGTGCCACACAACGTTTCAACCTAAATAGGTCTCTCTCAAGTGCCTAGTCACTTGAGAAAGACCTATTTAGGTCGAAATGTTGTGTGGCACAAAAAAAATAGCATTATAATCAAAACCACAGGTAGCATACCAGGAGGGGGAGAGGATGAAAAAGGAGGATGAGGAGGTGGTGAGGAAGGAGCATGATGATGTGGTGAGGAAGGAGGAGGGGGGTGAAGGTGAGGAATGAGGGGGGGGGGGTGAAGGCGGCAGAGGGATTCAGCCGGTTCGCGCGAACCTGTACCTAAATTTTCCTCAGTTCGCAGAACCGGTGCGAGAAGGGTGAAAGCAGAGCTTCTGCTAAGGGGCTGGGCAGCTTACTCCATCCTGATTGGCTGCTGCTGTTTAATGCAGCCAAACAGGAGGCGGTGGCAGGAGCCTGGGGGTGGGGCCAAAGAGCAGAGAAAACGCGTGCAGCAGAGAGAGGTGAGGCTGTGTCCTGTGTGTCTCCTGCATGTGTCTCTGTGGGTCCTGCCTGTGTCTGTGTGCTGTGTGTCTCCTGCCTGTCTGTGTGCTGTGTGTCTCCTGTCTGTGTCCTGTTTGCACTGGTTGCAGGCTGCACTTATTTTCAGTGGTTCCCCATGGTCTCTCTGCTCCCCCCCTGGTCTCTGCTCCCTCCCCCCTATCTCTCACCCCTGTGAGAAGTGAGGGGGTCAGGGAGAGATGTGAGTGGGTCAGGGAGAGATGTGAGGGGGGCTGGAAGACATGTGAGGGGGGCTGGAAGACATGTGAGGGGGGTCTGGGGGAGATGTGGGGGGGCTGAGGGAGATGTGGGGGGGCTGAGGGAGATGTGGGGGGGACTGAGGGAGATGTGGGGGGGGCTGGGGGAGATGTGAGGAGGGCTGGAAGAAATGTGAGGGGGGCTGGAAGAGATGTCAGGGGGGGCTGGGGGAGATGTGAGTGGGGGGCTGGGCAGATGTGAGGGGGGGCTGGGGGAGATGTGAGGGGGGGCTGGGGGAGATGTGAGGGGGGGCCTCTCTCTCCACCCCCCGTCTTTCTCTCCACCCTCCCGTCTCTCTCTCGCCCCCCGTCTCTCTTTCTCTCCACTTCCCCCTCACTCACCCTCCCCATCTCTCTCTTTCACTCACCCTCCCCGTCTCTTTCACTCACCCTCCCCATCTCTCTCTTTCACTCCCCCTCCCCGTCTCTCTCCCCCCCGTTCTCTCTTTTTCTCTCCCCCTTGTCTCTCTCTCTCCCCCCATGTCTCTCTCTCCTCCCACGTCTCTCTCTCTCCCCGTCTCTCCCCCCACGTCTCTCTCCCCCCCACGTCTCTCTCTCCCCCCCCCCTCACGTCTCTCTCCCCCTACATCTCTCCCCCCCCCTCTTCTCCCTCCCCCCCTCTTCTCCCTCCCCCCTCTTCTCCCTCCGTGAGAGAGAACCTGTTGCTAAACATTTTGAATCCCACCACTGGGTGAAGGTGAGGAAGAGAAGGGGGGTGAAGGTGAGGAAGGAGGAGGATGGGGGTGAAGTTGAGGAAGGAGGAGGGGGGTGAAGGTGAGGAAGGAGGAGGAGGGGGGTGAAGTTGAGGAAGGAGGGGGGTGAAGGTGAGGAAGGGGGAGGGGGTGAAGGTGAGGAAGGGGGAGGGGGTGGTGGTGTTAGAGGATGAGAGGGGTTGCCACAATCTTGGAAGTAGTGGGAGAGAAGCATTAAGTATAACTCACCATGTATGACTGCAGGTATGTTATTTATAAATGATCGGATCCGTTATGTATTTTTGTTCTAAATTTCACTCCACGTATGCACCAATTTGCACCATTTCATATTCTATTTCTTTAAAAATGCTGGGAGGGCGCTCAATCCCCAAACCCTGGCCAGATTTTTTTTTTTTTACGAAATAGAATATGAAATGGTGCAAATTGGTGCAAACTTGGAGTGAAATTTAGAAAAAAAAATTACATAACATTCTGAGAATTTATAAATAACATACCTCCCCACCGGCTTTTCCAGCACACCGCATTTTTCACCGTTGTGTCCAGTATTTTTTGAAAAGCCACCTGGCAACCCTAGTCAATCTACCAAAGTCCACTAATTGCAGTGACATGTTTAAGAGGTGTCATTTGGGTGAATTATACCCCTTTTACCCAAAGTATTTTTGAATAATGTTTTAATGTTAGACTTGGGAGGGGGTTTGATTTTCTTCTAGCTCCTCCCTTTTGTGTGATGTCGCTGTGTGCTCAGCAAGTGCAGGAATCCCCTCCTCTCCTCCTCCTCACCACACTTTAACTTTATTGGTTCTCTGATAACAGGGTGAGGTAAGGGTAAATTAAAAAAAAAACACTTGTCTGACAAACAATAAAAAAGTTAAACTCTTAAAAATATGTTTTCTGTCCGAAAAATGTGGGATTTCACCTTTAAATTGGTCTCCAAAGTTAAGTATGAATTAAATAACAATAAGTTATTTTGCGGCGTTCATCTAAATGGAGCTGGTAATAAAAGAACGAGGACTGTCCTTTGACTATTTCTTTAGCGTTGGGTTGTCTCACACGATGGAACGTGCCTTGTGGAGCCATGGGCAAATGTATTTAGTAAGCAAATCAGCAAAATAATCACATTGGGCGCAAAAACAAGAGTTACAACTACAATAATGTAACATTGCTATTCTTTTTTGATAATGATAAATTATAGGCATTGGGGAAAGAACACTTCTTGCTAGAATCATTGTAACTGGGTGAGGGAAGGGACTGAATAAGAGCACGGTTTTCTAAATTAATGGTTCTCATTTATACACTACAGGCTGCATCTTCTGTGACAATGACATTACCGAGAGAGCTCCTTAAATGCATGGCTACTACAGTAACTTGTTGCAAACACTACAAAGTGCGTCAAACATTGCAATCTGGTTAAGTAAACCACACCAGGGAGTTTGGGGTTGGGTAGTGCACAATTGCAGTACCTCTCTCACATTTTATATTTGCAGTCGTCAGTGAGTAAATAAACAAGGTTGTGCAACTAAATAAAATGTTAGTTGCACACAACAACGACATACTCTAAAGCAGGGGTGAGCAATCTTTCTCCACTGCACCCCCTGCATGCTCACGCCCCTCCTCCCTTACCTTGTCTCTGGCGTCAAATGACGTCGCAGAGAGGATAGTTGCAGAGACCTCATGCGATCCCCCGGCATTTTATTTAAATGTCTTGGGGGAAGAGCGCAGGGCCTCTGCAATCGCCGCGCCCCCTCCCACATAAAAAATCTTCTGCCCCACAGCTCTACAGTATATAGTGAACTCTGGTGCCTTGTATATTCAGTCAGTAACACGGAAACCCTGACAATAGTTTCTCTCAGGCATTAAGTGTTCATTCTCCACATTTGGGACACCGCCTGCTGGTCGAGGCCACCCTACACTCACGAAAGCCTGATCCGTCATAATTTTGTCACTGTTCCGTAATAGGTGCTACGGCAGGGGTGCGCAAATTGGGGGGCGCGGCGTTTACAGAGGCCCCACTCTCTTCCCCACAACATTTAAATTAAATGACGGGGGAGGCGCGAGGCCTCTGTAACTCTATCTTACCTGCTCTCAGCTGGCTCTTCGGAGACGTGTCGTCATGACAACGCGGCGGGTCAAATAGCAACGCATTGCCAACACAACGTCAAATGGACGTTGTGACATCATATGATGCCGCCTACACTGGCGACACACTTTATTCGAGCTCGGCTAGTCCCACGAATTCGGGTATACCCGGGTGTATTGAGGTTTGTGACTGTTTTCTGCCCGAGTGCATTGAGGTATTTTCCAGGCAGGGATTGAAGCATTTTATTCCCGCTGGCTGCAATACTGCAAAGTATATATATATATATATACTGCATTACAATTCATGAATTTATGCCATCTGGTAGACACGCGAAGCATTGCAGCCTATTAAATCCTAATCATTATCATTTAACAGATCAGCCGCCCGTCAGCCAGGCATGAGCCCAGGCTGGGAAGGCAAACGCAACGGGGCTTGTCAGAGGTGAGGAGCGGCGCATTCCAGGTATCTGCCAGGTACATACTGGGTATTTGCTCGAATAAAGTGTGTCGGTGCAGTATGCTAGAGAGCCAGTAAAGAGGGGGGGGGGGGTGCGATCGGTGGGGGGGGCGCAAACAAACGTTTGCGCACCCCTGTGCTAAAGTGTTCTCTTCTAGAGAAGCTCTGTGATACTTCCAGCACCAAAGGACAAGAAAATGACATGGGCCAGTCGTGCTACAGATGCCCATTTGATGACCGTCCACAGCTGTCACCTTCCAGGGCCTTCTCTGCAGCTGTCACCGTCTAAAGTGCACCCTGAATCGCACTGTTCTCATCCTCAGTAGCTGCCCTCAGATGTCGTCTTCCCCATGCCTTCTCTGCTCCGTTTTCAATACAGAAACACTGACAGAAATCCCCTGTGTAATAATTAATTACTGTGGGAAATTGCTTTTCTGGCCATGTTGATGGGGAAAACAAGTCTGGCGGCATCTGTACTGTATAGTGTCTTACATTCTCATACACATTTTTAATTAATTGGGGGCTTTAAGTCAAGCTCTCTTAAAGCAGCAGTTCACATTATTTATTTATTTTAAATGTAACGGAACAGGGAGAGTGGGTGGCTGATCCCCTGGGGCTGATCCAGTCATTTGACCATTTGGTGAGCACCCGTTTCCTGACCGTCCTGAGACTTTTTTAGTTTATTGTGCCGGTGCTTGACTTTAAAAAAAATAAATAAAAAACACCTATAAACATAGCTATGGGGTCAGCAATAAAATAACGACGTCACCTCTCAATGCAGCTTTCTATTGGCCACCGGTGCAAGGTCGACCCATGTGGTCAAATTATTCACCCTCTGTTCAGGTAATAGAAGCCAAATAACCTCTGCCCCCCCCCCCCCCCCCCCAAAAAAAAGAAAACAAGCAGCAAGAACTGCTGCTTTATTGGGGTACTTGATGAGCAGCATTTGATAATGCAGATTTATTAGACAGTGAAGTTTATGGAATGTCAGAGAGTGTGCAGTATGTTGGCAGAGATCTTTCCCACATACCTCAATAATATACAGGTTGCTTAATCCGCTCACTGACACTCACAAAACACTCCGGAAACCAGCAATATAGGAATCACAGGGGAAATTACCTCTAGTAGTGTTAATTTTGCGGGAAAATAACCATTGACTTCCCTTCATTCCTTTAAAATCGGTTATCGGTCGCAGCGGTGAGGCCAGGTCAGTCAGGGCGTCCACAAACCTCTAGCTCCCAAAAATTCTGATTGGTAAGTTTATACAGTTTTTTTTAAATATTTTTGTTGCCCCTTTCCGAAGTGGAATCGTACAACAAATTTTTGGTGTTCTCGTATATACAAAACCCCCAAAACCTATACAAGAAGAGAAAAAAAATGATATTTCATTTAAATAGGAGGTGAGCGGAGGCACAACAAAAATAAAAGTAATTTCGTAAAAATTACATCTTGTCGTGTAGCAGGCGAGGCTGGAATCAAAGACCACACTCCTTTCTAACTGAAAGTATTAACATTTCCAGGGGGAAAATAGATTGCGGTCTAGCTGAAGAAAACAGCATTAAAAGGACACTTCAGGGTTAAGAAGCTCTTGTATGGATTATGGCATGGAAAATGTGAACTGCTGACCACTGAAGCAATGAACTGATTCATTTCCTTCAGTCCTGTAAAAATGACAAAACTCATGTCTGC
This sequence comes from Ascaphus truei, assembly GCF_040206685.1. Lineage (NCBI taxonomy): Eukaryota > Metazoa > Chordata > Amphibia > Anura > Ascaphidae > Ascaphus > Ascaphus truei. Next base: position 111,841,732 of record NC_134485.1, on the reverse strand, counting down.
AATACAGCATAATGAAAGAATTATATCGTAAGGTTACAAGAACAACAAGACTTGCAATATTTAAGGGCCAAATGTGCCACAAAAGAAATGTACAGTAATTGGTTCTGTGTGTGAGAAAGTATGTAAACTCCCCCATATTGTTTTAATTAAAGGCAGACTAAATGTATGTTGTAGTTACTGTATATTGCTGCAGAGTCCTTAGGACCAACGATCTCATTCTAACTGCAATTTACAAAACCTCCCATCTACTGGGATTCAAGAGCAAATAAATAAAAAGACTGATACAGTATTACATTCCGGAGGGAAAAAAAGAACCCATCTTTCCCTAGGTTCCTTTGCTTTCATCACTGCAGTCAATAGGATGCTTTCTAGGCACAGGACAGAAAAGGAACTGCACAGTATGTCCTAGTTGGCACAAAAGACAGAAGGACCTGAATAGGGTGAATCTGCAAGTGCTATAGATATGGTCACAGAGAATAACTTCATAGGATAATCTAGAAAATACAAAATGTACCATCTATGCAATAGAAATGTAATGCATACCATCTGCTGCTCTAGTGATAGCATACGGCAAAGCTGCATTTATCATTTATATTTGTATGGGGATAGATCTTGCACAGAAAGTACCCTACAGCAGGGGTGCGCAAACTGGGCGGCGCAAGATTTTCTGGGGGGGGGCGTCAGTTATAGAGGTCCTGCGCTCTCCCCCAAGGCATTTAAATTAAATGCCAGAGGGCCACACAAGGCCTCTATAACACACTTACCTTACCTTCCAGCGATGCGTTATTATGGTAAAACGGCCGAGCTATGAGGGGGGGGGTGGGGGGAGGCGCGAGCCGCAGAGGTGAGCAAGCAGGGGTGCGCACAGGGAAAAGTTTCCACACCACTGCTCTACATCAATGATTCCATCCAATGCCCTAATATATATGTTTTTTTCTTTTCATTTAAGAAATATAGGCAATTAAACAAATCTAAAATTCTGTAAATGGTAGAGGTGTCCTAACCGTTGCCATTTTCACAAAGTGGCACTGCACTTGTACGGAAAATTGTTTACTCCTATGCTTTTTGTTCTTACAGCTGAAATAAAAACGGCATTGACTTCAATTACCAATGATATTGACGCAAAGGCTATTCGATAAGACACAAATAAAGCACCTACCTGGAATGTCATAAAAAACATACTAGTCTTCAATTCCACAAGGTTTGTATACAGGAAGACGAGGACAGTAAGTTGAGGTGCAGGATTTTCAAACACCTACTGGATTCCTACTTATTTTAGGAAGACTAAAATTAGACCAGTTACAGCCTGATTGTTACCATACCATTATGGCTTCACGGCATCTTACCAACTCATAAGAACATTTTGAAGACACAGGACTATCTAGACATTTCGCTAAAACACTTTTTGTTTAAAAGTTAGTTTCCCTTTATTCCCCAGTACCAAAACGTGTTTCTTTCTTTTTTTTTAAATCAGTACAGTCATTCACAAATGTAAAATATATTTTTTTGGACCGAAGTTTCCATAGAAGAAAATCCATTGATTGTTCTCCAACGCAGATACATACAAAATTGCATGAACAATTAAAATTACCTCCTTAGTGTAGTAATTGATAAAACACTAGTATCTATTACAGCAGGGTCCCCATCGCGGTGCCCGCAGGCACCATGGCGCCAACCAAGCCTTTTGAGAGAGCTCGCGACCGCAGTGCAGCTGACAACTTCAAAAGTTAAGGGGACTTACCTTGAAGTGCGGCCCTCCTCCAGGAACATCGTGGCATAATAACGTCATGGCGGCATGTGATGTCACACTGTCATGGCAACGTGGCAAATGATGCCTCCCACTCTTCAATTTAAAAAAAAAAAAAAAACCTTCCCCCACCTTGCCCTCCCAAGCCAAGTGTGTGTGTGTGTGTGTGTGTGTGTGTGTGTGTGTGTGTGTGTGTGTGTGTGTGTGTGTGTGTGTGTGTGTGTGTGTGTGTGTGTGTGTGTGTGTGTGAGTGCGCGCGCTTTTGCCTGCCACTCTTTCTTGAAGAGTCAAGTGTGAACACAAAAAGGTTGGGGACCCCCGTATTTCAGTATGGATGTTAAAAGAGACAACTCTCCAGAGAACCTAATGTTTGGTAGATACAATTATGTTGCAGATTTTTGTTACACACTTCAAACCTACTGTACGCATAATCTATAATCATCTTTACAATCTCCTTTATATTGTTACAACCATTACCTGGTCATATCGCAGAAGTGTCAGTAATTATTTGTGCAGAATGGTTTATTAAGTCCAGTACAAAAATATCATCGTTATCCACTGAACAGGATGCAACAGCTGTTTTTTGCATTCTTGCAAAACATAGTGGAAATATGTGATTCATTTTAATGTCAAACGCAATACATATATGTTATGTACCTTTTAAAAGGCCCCTGCGGATTGAGGAAATATGGGAAAGAATGCTAAAGTATTTTAAACGCTGATCTAAGAATACAGTTTTAATGGATGACAATAACAAGACAAAAATACATTTCAGTGTACACCAAAACATTATGATTAACACAAGCTACACAATTTAAGAAACCAATTTATGCATGTGAGGCGGGGAACCAGAGAACGACTCGCATTGTTGTAGAGGCTGGCATTCTGGATTTCTACACTCTGAACACCACAATAAAAGGAATAATTACGATTTCACACTGTTTTATTTTAGTAAAAACAAAACCATCAGACCAATTAACCTCCTGATTGAAGTTGGTGATTTGGTGGCTGCCATGATGTAGGAACTGAAATATTAAAATAATGCGTATGAAAATGCAGTATGGTTAGCCAGCACAATGTGACCTGCCTTGCACTGGCAGTGAGGTTGTTAACCATTTGGTCCATATTTATAAAGGTCGGAACACCCAATTCCCATTCCATTGCTTAAGTAAAAGATGTGGTTGGGGGGTCTGTACAAGATTTGGTCGATCTACAGTATACGTGTTATTACAGATGCCATAATAGTGATGCTAATCTGGTGTTTGCTATTCCAAAAGGTGGTTTTAAAAGAGTCTAATTTCTAGGAAGAGAGTGACAAATGGCTGTCTGGAATCCCTCTGCCCCACCCCTTACAGATCATGTGAGGATCTGGGATTTTACGAGAAGTTGGGTTTAAAGATTCATGTCAGAGGCTCACAAATTAAGATTCATCTTGGGGATTCACTGGATGTGTGTGAATCTTGCATTTCCTCATGATGCCTTTGGGAACATATTACAAGACATTTCGAGTTATCCATTCACACGACTACTAAACAACATATAGTATATCAAGACCGGACAGTTTATGAAATAAAAGGGAATAAAACAAATCCATATATGTCTATATCACCAAGTGCAATCGTTTGTTTAAGCACCAACAGTTTATTATATTCAATTTATCATTGGATAAGTACCGTCTTTGAGCTCTAATTGAAGTGACTGTCCTTCTTGTCACACACGTTTTACCACCTTGTTTTGTTAAATTGGGATTGTTAGATTTATGTATTTTTCTTGGAATAAAAGGACCAAGGACTCCTTAGATGTAAGCCCTCAAGGTTGCTCTACAACTAATCCTGATGATGGTAATGGAATTTGGTTGCTATGTGCCCTGCCTGGAGGTGAGCGATAACTGGGCGCCCATTTTGCTATTAAGGCAGCAATGCTATATGTGAAGGTAGGGGTAGCTGGGGGACCTAATAAAGATAAATCCCAGCTATTTACCCCTAAATCCATGTAACTTGGCCAGCTATGTAAGGCTTATTTCAGCCAAATGTAATTATATATCTGGGGGAGAACAGGAAATGTATTTCAAAGCCTGTATTCTTTATTCCCTGTAAATGCAATCCCCCAGTGAATCAACATTGTTCTGTGATGTGATGTGATTTGGGCTAGCTGTGTGTAATTGTAAGTCCTGTCTTTTACATAATTACCTTATGTCTGTATTTATGCCTGTGTTAGAAATTCCTCCCAGATTAGATACCTGGTATTGTGTGGTTATGGAATTAACATGCAAGAAAGTAAATTAGATACTCCCGTGTCACTGTCATTTCTATGGAGAAAGACTAAGTAATTCACTTAGTTGAAGCTCTCTATAGAAATAGATCAGAACAAAGGTAGGGGATTAGTTACATGAATGAGTTATTAGGTCTGAGCCCCAGGAACTGGTTCTCTTGGCTGGCTGCCTTGCTCAATGTTAAAGGATAGCCACCAAGGAGAATTTAAGGAACACTGCTGATCAGTCCATCTGAAGTCATCTCTGGGAAGGCGTGTGGAGACCATCTGAGAGACACTCTGGGAAGGAGTGTGGAGTTGGACTGTGACCAGCTGGAGGTTCATGTCAGAGTGGCTGCTGTGTGCAGCACTCTGATATCCTGAAGCAGAGAAGCGGACAGGGTAAACCCATTTGAAGTGGGTCCCTGCACCTAGGAAAGGTCGAACTAATTCCCCCGACCCCCGTAAGTGTGTATATTTTTGTATTCTTGTGTGTTTACGAGGGTTTATCCAAAATAAAACTCATTTTATTTCACTGCCTTGTTTTGCCTGTGACTGATCCCTTAATTATAAATGGTGTTAAAAGATCTGGTCTACCGTGACACTATATTCCCTCCCTTTTTTGTAATATATTTCAAACATGTAACAAAGTATAATTCTAACTTCTTACCTAAGTTGGCAATCATTTGATGCTCCAGTTATAAATCTGTAAAAGTCCTGATTGTGTGCCTAACAAAATGGCTGCCTTTTAACTTTGTGCTGTAGTCTGAAATGCTGCAGCTGATATGTAACAACATATTACTATGTGTAACACTATTGTTACAGCTTTCAGAGTAATAGTCAGTCTGCTATTTGGAACACGCAACACGTCTGTTTGTGATACTTTGCTGTCAAAGTGCAGAGCTGAAAAAGGTGTGTGCCAGTCTGTTTCAAAAGAGGAAGTGGATAGAACTCTCTAAATGATTGCTGTAGCAACCAATGGATCAGTACATTATTTTTTTCCATTAACAATGGCATTATGAGTTAAAAAAAAAAAGCAGACAGTATTATCCAATATTACAGAATGGATTTATTTAAAACATTTTAAAAAAATAAAAAAAAAAAGGATTTTTCACGTTTTTGCTTTTTTAACCCCTTTCACAGACGGACTTTTAAGTGAGCCTGTACGTGACAGTGGTACTGGTGGAAAAAGTTTAGGCTATTTCAAAACTCTTTTCTACAAACAATTGCAGATGTGCTTGAATGGGAGTTAAGACTGGATTCGGTACGTAAATGGGTTATTCATCAAGGCATATCCACTACATTTCCTTTTCCACCTGGTTTTCCGATGACGAGGGATCAGGTGGGGATTTTAGGGGCCACTCTCCACCTGAGAAACGGTTACAAGTTGCTAGACGCCTAGGACATGACCCTTTGATAAAGTGCAGACGGCGAGAAACGCGTCAGAGGCTTCTTGTTCCATTCCAGTTTGTTCGTGCTATGTGTTTTCAATAAATCTTAATTTTTACCATACTGACTCCAGCCCTATCAACATTGCAGTGCCTTGCCTCATCATCTGCCTTTCTACTATCTTTGTTAAATATAATTTCAATGTTACTGATTGTTTGATAAACACAATGCCACCTAGGAAAGGTGCACTCTCCAGGTGCTGTGAACTGAAGAGAAAGGCTCTCCTCTCTCATTTGTTTCAAAAAGGAATGCATTGCAAACATGTGATCGCAGCTACCCAAGAAATGAAGTCGTCATACTCCCAGATGTGTAGCCAAACTCTAGTAAGAAGCTTCTTAGTCAAGTTTTTTTTTAAAAATTTGACACTGCATTGGTTAATTGTTTCAGCAAAAACAACAAAATACAGATAACCAGAATTTGATTACAAAAAGAGGTCCATGTTAGACTGAAGACAATGTAAATTTCCGTGAGATTATCCTGCTCGTGTCAATTTAATGCCAAAGTATAATTTTGATAATCTGATCCCCATTAGTGACAAGACTCTCCTGAGATTTAGAGGCATAACCCGCATTAACGTACGCTATGGGACTGGAGCATGTATGTAAAACGAAAATGTACTTAAAGTGAAGCACTACCTTTTCCCCACTTATCGATGCATGTACTGTACTGCAATCATCATATACGTGTATAACTGATGTAAATAACGCAATTGTAACAGGCTTTACAATCTTCCCGCTTGCGCACAGCTTCGGTACAGGTAGGGAGCCGGTATTGCTGTCCAGGACGTGCTGACAGGCGCATGCGCGAGCTGCCGTTTGCCTATTGGGCGCTATGTACTTACTCGCAAGTGTACTTAAAGGGAGTGTCCTTGAACCGGGGGTATGCCTGTACAGCATTTGGGTTGGCAGGCTGAAGACATTGAAGCCTGCCCTACACCTCACTACTAACAAGATGATGACTGAAATGTATTTCCTCAAGTAGTAAAAACAATGATCAATAGATAACCAAACTCAAACGGTTTTGGGAATGCTCAGATAAAGAATAGTGGTATTGTCACAGACCTGCACATTCAAGCTTTTACGCCTGGTAGTCCTTTAAAAAAATGTAATTTTTGCTAATCCTGATTTTCTAACTAGTGATGATTGAGGCTCATAATACTTTTACAATTAATTTGATATCGCTGCTTTTTCCCCCCGATTTTGTGCCCTACATACTGTACAGACAGCAAATATAGACAATATAAATTGTAACACCGCTATTGTTCTATACACAAAACGCACATTTTCCTCTTTGTTCTGTCGGGAAGTGATATCTGCTGATGAGGTGATTTTTTCTCTTGGCATGTAAAAAAAGAAATAAAATTTAAAAAAATAAAACATGTAAATTCGTGTTCAGGGACATCAACAGAACGAGACAGCATTCAAATGCTTTAAAAATAAAAATAAATAAAAAAATAAAAAAATTGTTTTCGACTTTCCTAAATTTTACTGAATTTCCGAATGACAGAGAATAGTCTGTACACTCAGGCTACGTGACTTTATTAAATAAGCTTCTCTTCAGTCCACGCGGTTTATTAGATTTGATGCAAATTGTTACCCAAAAAACAGACAAAGATGAACAATTTGACACACACAGATGATGTAAAATAGGCAAAATTCAATAGGTTAATTCAAGCTAAGCTATGGATTTTTAAAATGCTTCCCTTAGCGTCATCTTATAATGGTTATTCTGAAGAACCTTTATGTGGGATTTGAACCAATGATGCCTGGAGTACTGGGGTCTCCTAGTTGTCAATTATATAGAGCTTGGATATATAAAATGACATATCTTTGTTACAGAAACTAACTTGCATATCTGTTACAGAGACTATAGCATAGTAAGCAAATGCGGGGACATATTTCCAGTGTCTTTTATATAAAACTGGCAGAGCACACTGCATTCCATCAAATAGAACAATACAGACACAACAAATCCCGGCACAGGAGAGCCTGCGTGTCTACTATTCTGTTTTGATTAAGGATTTGATGAAGAAAATGCCAAGTAAATGTCAGCTCAAGCCACGGAGTGCAAATGAACAATTTGTCTTGTGAGTAATGGGTGCAGGCAGTGGGGAATCCTTTCTAGAGAATCAAGCAATTCTGCCTCCCACCCGTCATCGTAACATACATAGTATATTTGACTGAAAGATAATGCACGGTCAATTCTTTGGGCTCTTGCCATTTATTGTGCTGATACAGGAATGTCCAAAAATAACCCTAATCAAAAAGGTTGTACATTCCTCGGAGATATTAATATAGTCTTGATATGTTGAAAGGTTAAGCCTTTGGGGGCCCCACGACATAGCTACAGTACAACATCATGGGGTCCGACACCCCAGAGGCTCCATTACGTAGTTGCCAAGTCAATCTACTTGCTCGTTTTTGTAGGGGTGATTGTAAGATCGCGTTCTTCCCAGAGTAAGGAGGGTGACTCCATGGCGGAGCAATCACTTTAATTTCAATATCTTTCATTATTATAGGCATATTCCCTTTTAAGCAAATGTTATTGAACTCTTCTGAGACTTTAAAAAAAAAAAAAAAAAAAATTACATTTTATGTAGATAACGTTTTACATGTCCGTCCCAAGGTTATCCTTCTTTCCATCATAAAACACAACTATATTTTAAGGTAACTGGTTGAATTACTGAGTGTTTTGAATAAATAAACCTTACAAAATTCAGTTTTCACATTGCAAACTAAACTAGTGGCCGTGTGTGAACATCCCCTAGCCCAGGGGTGCGCAAACTTCTGGTGCTGTCTGCTCTCCCCCAATTGCTCGCGCCCCCCCCCCCCCCCTTTACCTTTGTGCCGGCATCAAATGAAAGCCGCGGGGTCATGTAACATTCCCCCCCACCACCAAAAAAAATCTCGCCCCCCACCCCTGCTCTAGCCCAACTTGATCCTGCGTTAGGAAGCCAATAAAGAGAACAAGAAAGGAGAAAGGACTTTGCCTGTGCAAACTCCTGGGCAGCATATAGAGATCTAAAACAAAAGAAAATAGCTAAAGGAAATCAACATCCCTCTCGTGTCTCAGCTTATAATGTTCATAAATTAACCATGAAGTCCATCTTTTTGTTTAGTTACAATATTGGGAGGTCAGGGTCACCATCAAGGGTGAGGGTGCATCTGCAAATGAAGGGGCCCAGCCAACTTCCTTTTGACGAAAGAATACCCCTGGAGTAAGTCTGAAAAATCCCCACCTTAAATCTTTAGACCACCTCTCTCAATATGCAGTACATGTTCCTTGTATAATCTAACGCACAGAAAAAGGCAAAAGTAAATATTTGAAAATGTGAGATGTATGGTGATGTATCTCTTCCATTTAATCAATTACCTAAAACCCTTTCTAAATCGTTACAAAATTAAAATAATCTATAATTAATGTGCTTCTAACGAGGTCTATGTATTGTTCATACTGTACATACAGTAAATACAGATTTAGAGGCTAACTAAGCATTCCTCAATGATTGTCTAAAATACAGAATACTGTTCTTAGGCTACCACCCAGTGGCTAAATTAGGTAGGACATGCAGTGATTGTTACAGTATCAGAAGGCATGTACAGAGATTACAACAAGAGACAGGGGTGCCCAATGCTACATCCCATTGACAAAACATATATGGTAAAAAGTATAAAGTAAAATACTTCAATAATAATAATAATAATAATAATAAATACTTGATTATTTAGTTAACCCTTTGGACAAAGCGTCATATGCCTGCATACCAACGCCAAGGTACAATATAACCAAATTAATGCAGGTCCTACACTACACTGTGAACACTTCCTTTTACCTCTGCTTTACATTCAGCTTTACATTCTTCTGCCCGTCCTTACATCTCATCCCTAATTTCTTGTTATGCACCATCCAGACTCTTGCGTTCTTCTCAAGGATGTCTTCTTTCTACCCCCTTTGTATCTAAAGCCCTCTCCCACCGTAAACCTTTTACACTGACTGCCCCACACCTCTGGAATGCCCTTCCCCTCAGTACCCGACTAGCACCCTCTCTATCCACCTTTAAGACCCACCTTAAGACACACTTGCTTAAAGAAGCATATAAATAGCACAGTGGATATTCTGAACACGATACATAAAGCTTGGCCCCCTGCAGACGCACTTACCAGAATTCCCTCCTACTGTCTCTGTACGTTCTCCCTACCTAACAATTAGACTGTAAGCTCCTCGGGGCAGGGACTCCTCTTCCGAAATGTTACTTTTATGTCTAAAGCACTTATTCCCATGGTCTGTTATTTATATTATCTGTTATTTATTTGATTACCACATGTATTACTACTGTGAAGCGCTATGTATTGTATTGTATTGTATGTCTTTATTTATATAGCGCCATTAATGTACATAGCGCTTCACAGTAGTAATAAATGTGGTAATCGAATAAATAACAGATAATATAAATAACAGATCATGGGAATAAGTGCTTTAGACAAACATAACATTAAGGAAGAGGAGTCCCTGCCCCGAGGAGCTTACAATCTAATTGGTAGGTAGGGAGAACGTACAGAGACAGGAGGAGGGAGTTCTGGTAAGTGCGTCTGCAGGGGGCCAAGCTTTATGTATCATGTGTTCAGAATGTTCACAGTGCTATTCGTATGCTTCTTTAAGCAAGTGTGTCTTAAGGTGGGTCTTAAAGGTGGATAGAGAGGGTGCTAGTCGGGTACTGAGGGGAAGGGCATTCCAGAGGTGTGGGGCAGTCAGTGAAAAAGGTTTAAGGCGGGAGAGGGCTATAGATAAAAAGGTGGTAGAAAGAAGACATCCTTGAGCAGAACGCAAGAGTCGGGGTGGTGCATAGCGAGAAATTAGGGCTGAGATGTAAGGAGGGGCAGAAGAGTGTAAAGCTTTAAAAGTGAGGAGAAGAATGGAGTGTGAGATGCGGGATTTGATTGGAAGCCAGGAGAGGGATTTCAGGAGGGGAGATGCTGAGATAGATCTAGGAAAGAGTAGAGTGATTCTGTACATTAATGGCGCTATATAAATAAAGACATACAATACAATACAATACCTCTGTAAGAGGGGAAGAACCATCATAGGTCCTGTTCTTGCAGCAAATGAAAAGACCTCCCAAGTTAAAAAGGTGAAGCAGGAGGAGTGAGCTCTGGGGGGAGGTGCCACCAGCCTCCAAGCAACTGCTACCAGTCAGAAATTGATTAACACATTTTCCCAGCTAGCTCAAACTCCAACACCCACCACATCATGAATATATATTTATGTCAACCATAGCTCTCTTGTTCTCTCTACACACATATATATATATATATATATATATATATACACATATATATACACATATATATATAATATAATGGGGAAAGGCGGGGTTGCAGACCTGCCTAAGACATGCAGATGAGCATACAGTTGTATTTACATTTGCATATTTGCTTTGCTGTGGAGGGTTTATGTCACTTTTTTTACTCACCATAACTTAACTCAGTATTATGGTTGGCCCATCCTTTAGCTTCTTTGCATACCCAGTTAGTCAACCCCACACTGATGAGATCCATTAAGGTCAAGGCAGCTGTCTGTGGGTGGTTTTCTGGGTATGCACCTTAACCCTGGCTGTGCTCAAAGCTGTGACCATGCAGCAAGCTTAAGCCTATAGGGAACCATGTTAAAAATGGTTTTTGAAGCAAAAAGTGGCACTGTGTGCTCATTTGCATGTCATTTCCCAGAATCCCTTGCTGCAGTGGAAGTGCTGTGTGCTGGGTGATAATGGGGAAAGGCGGGGTTGCAGACCTGCCTAAGACATGCAGATGAGCATACAGTTGTATTTACATTTGCATATTTGCTTCGCTGTGGAGGGTTTTTGTCACTTTTTTTTACTCACCATAACTTAACTCAGTATTACATATATATATATATATATATACATATATATATATACATACATACATTACATACATATATATATATATATATATATATATATATATATATATATATATATATATACACAGACTCAGAATCTACACTTGTGTTAAGCTTCCATTTTGTCTGGTCATAACTAGTTTAAGATTCTGCAGTCAGTCTTTTGCTGAAATATAATTCCTAAATGCACTCAGTTTCTGCCAAATTGCATTTCCTTTCTTCCTGCTCAGGATATTGCGAAGATACTTTTTGTATGAACAGTCTCATGCTGTTTTAGTTAGAATACAATAAACTGGTTCTAAGCAAGAAGCAAAATAGTGTAATATAGTTGCTAAAGATTCAAGGTCTCTTTTGATAACAGACAATGAATAAGCTATGTATTCAGACATTGCTTGTATTGGGAAAGACACGTCCCAAAATTCATGCCACTAATATGTCCTGCCCCTAAATCACGCCTCTAATCAAAGCTACGCCCAAGACACACCTAGGATACGCCTCTAACCAGTATCTTCTTTTTTTCTGTATAAAAGTCATTACCCTATCTTATTATATATTAGTGAAAGCACTGTATGCCTGTCTGCATCTTCCTGTGTCCCTAGGGGAAATCTCATTGGTCCCTTGGGCCGCCCGCCCCCGCACCTCTCATTGGCCTGAGGCGGAGTGACCACACACACACACACACACACACACACACACACACACACACACACACACACACACACACACACCTCTCTCTCTTCCCCCTCGGCCACACATACACTCTCTCTGTCCTCTCTCCCCCCATCACACTCACCTCCCTCCCCGGAGCTCCACTTACCTCCCTCCCGCTCCACTCACCTCCCTCCCGCTCCACTCACCTCCCTCCCGCTCCACTCACCTCCCTCCCGCTCCACTCACCTCCCTCCCGCTCCACTCACCTCCCTCCCGCTCCACTCACCTCCCTCCCGCTCCACTCACCTCCCTCCCGCTCCACTCACCTCCCTCCCGCTCCACTCACCTCCCTCCCGCTCCACTCACCTCCCTCCCGCTCCACTCACCTCCCTCCCGCTCCACTCACCTCCCTCCCGCTCCACTCCCTCCCGCTCCACTCACCTCCCTCCCCGGCGGGGGGACACGCGGCCACCTAAGAGGCGCCCGGAAGCCGCTCCACTCTCTCCCGCTCCACTCCCTCCCCTGCGGGGGGACACGCGGCCACCTACGAGGCACCCGGAAGCCGCTCCACTCCCACCCGCTCCACTCACCTCACCTCCCTCCCCGGCGGGGGGACACGCGGCCACCTAAGATGGCGGCGCCCGGAAGGACCCCCTTCCTCCCTCACGGACTAACTAAGATGGCGGCGCACGGAAGGAGAGGTGACGTGTGTGTGTGTCGCTGTGTGTGTGTCACTGTGTGTGTGTGTGTGACACTGTGTGTGTGTCACATGGGGGGGGGCAGGAGCGGAGAGAGAGGGGGGAGCAGAGTAACATACAGGGGGAGTGGAGAGGAGAGACCCGGAAATTTTAACCAACCCACCCCCCTCCCCTCTCCCCCCCTCCTCCCCTCCGCTCTCCCCCCTCCGCTCTCCCCCCCTCCTCCCCTCCGCTCTCCCCCCCCTAAAGCTTGACCGAAATTGGGTCATGCAACAGGACAATGATCCCAAGCACACCAGCAAATCTACAACAGAATGGCTGAAAAAGAAAAGAATCAAGGTGTTGCAATGGCCCAGTCAAAGTCCAGACCTCAACACGACTGAAATGCTGTGGCGAGACTTTAAGAAAGCTGTGCATAAACAAATGCCCACAAACCTCAATGAACTGAAGCAACGTTGTAAAGAAGAGTGGGCCAAAATTCCTCCACAACGATGTGAGAGACTGATAGTCACACAGAAAACGATTACTTCAAGTTATTGCTGCTAAAGGTGGTTCTACAAGCTATTGAACCATAAGGTGTACTTAGTTTTTCACACATGGCTTCTCCATTTTGGCTTTATTTTTGTTAAATAAATCATGACACGGTGTAATATGTCATGTGTTGTTGTTCATCGGGGTTGTATTTACCTAATTTTAAGACCTGCTAAAGAACAGATGATTGTTATTATGTCCTGATATGTAAAACCATAGAATTCAAAGAGGGCGTACTTTCTTTTTCACACAACTGTATATGTGTGTCTTATGAGGAAATAATAGAGGTCAAACGAGTCCTCCTTTCACAAAGCTGTCTTGAATATACTGTATGCATCTGTGTCAATGGAAAATCTGGTTTAAATAAGGAATTCAAGCTTAAAAAGAAGCATACAGGCAGAAAGCTCTAGCTAATAAAGTGAGAAAATGTGGTCATTAGTAGCCAGTGTTGTGTAATTGTGTATGCATTTTGACATTTTACAGATTACTAGTTTACGATAATATATCCAATATAAATATGAAACACACTGCGCAGTTACCACGATCAATCTGAATCTTTTTCAGGCGCTCTTTCCCTGCATTAAGTAAAATATTCTAATTTTGGAGACTTTTCAAATGTGCTTCATACCTCCTGTTCGCGAAGGCTTTCGCTCTTTAATCAGTCCTTAATTAGCTCATAGTCAAGCTATACATGGCATACGTTGCTTTGTAGGTTTCAATGAAATATATATTGTATGATGAACCGCGCTGCAAATTAAAGATGTCGAGCCTGTTATATCAGCTTGCACATACCCAGATAATGCAATTTTCCCCCATTACTTTTGGCACGCGTTACCATGGTTTGAAAGGAGCCACTGGGAAATATCATGATATTGATTTCCCAGCAGAACGTGTTAGCAATTATAATAATAGTCACTACATACGTACATTATATATCAGCGGTTGGAGTAATTTCATTTTTTATTACAAGTCCAATGTATACTACTAAACAGGACAGCAATTTTGAATTCAAGAATTCACAGAGTATTGGCACAAATGGGAAGCGCTTCTGAAAGGTGCTGTCCCATTTGGTACAATACTGAACCTATACGGTGTGAGGATCGCCATCCTGGCGATCGCAGACCGTCTCCTCACCCCAACAAGCCTTCCATGACGGACACTCAGGATGCGCGGTTTCGTGGACCCAGTACACGCGCGTGCAGACCTTGCGCAGCCTGATCCCCCGTCCACGGATTCGGACCCCGCCTCCCGCTCTGATGCACGACGGGTGTGTTTGGCCAGCCTCCCTGCTGACACACGGTCCAAGCCCCGCCCCGGTGATGGACAGGACCGGCGTGGGAGTGACGCGCGCTCGGCTTCACCCCTTGACCTCCGTGATGCGCGCGGGACGGCGCGCAAGCAGTTACACCCCATCCCGGATTAGGCTGGATCATAGGGCACACCTGTGTGCCCTAGCAGCCTATCGGTGCTTACTTCCTGGTTCCGCCCTGGCTGGCTATTGGAGGCTCTGCCTTTATATACCTTCAGTCTGCTCTCTTTCCTTGCTGAGCCTAGTCTAGTGCGACGCCGTGCCTTGCTGCATGCCAGTTCCTGTGACCTTGCCATGCCTTGCTGATTAACCTCATGTTGCCTACCTTGCTTGTCTCTTGGATTCCGCACCTCTCCTCTCCTGATCCGGCTACGAACGATCATTCTCCTGTCTCCAGTTCTGACTTTGGCTAAGTACTCCAACGATCTAATATTCTCCTATCCTGAACCTGGCTACGTACCCTGACAACACGCTACTCTCCAATCCCGAACTTGGCTACGCACTCTGACGATCCGCAACTCTCCACTCCTGAACCTGGCAAGTACTTTGACTATTCTCCAATCTGTAATCCTGACCTGGCTTGAACGACTATTCTACATCCTAGGCGCGCCCGCGTGGCTGTGGGTCGGCGTTAACCAATTCCCTACCTCAGCACCGCGGTCGCGCATGGTTTGTGGTGAGCTACGCGTTACATACAGGTGATGTGTTTAACATTAAAATAAAGTATTGTTTTTAAGATCACATCATAGTTCTATCCTGACAGTGTTTGAAAACATTGTAAGCTGAACTTTAGGGTGGCTATTACCGCTTCTGCCTTGTCACTCCCCGGCTCGCCTCGTCCCCGGTGCTCGCGATCACACAGGTGACGGCGTGCATGGCACGAACAAGAGATGGCCATCTATGGATCAGGAGTGCACGATCATGCACAAAGCATGATGGCACGACCGCATTTTGACAAGACAAGGAATTTGTCTTTTGGAGCGGCAACCGAGCGATGGCCACGTCACATCGGCGGTACAGCCAATTAGGTCGAACCAGCCACGTGATGTCATGGCCGCACCCCCGCGAGCAATCAGAAGTCCACAGATGGCTGCAAAAACGCGTGCACGCACGCTCACTGCCTGGGGCCTTAGCCTGAGTATCGTTATTATTTCTAATTGATGCTCAGACATGGAGAGACAATCACACCCTGTTCAGCACCCCTGACTGATAGGTGTGAGTGTGTTTCTATTTCCATACTGTTAGTGGTTTCTTCAAAAAAACCTTGAAAATCATTATCTAATAGTGCTCTATTTGTGAATAGTGCCATAATAAAGGTCTGCAGCTGGTGGTGTGAGACCTTTGGACTGGGGTATTGTTGTCATTTGGGGCGCCGGGTTACTGCATTTTGTGTAAAACCCCTGACTGATAGGATTTAAAAATAAGTGTACTTATATTATTCTTAATTAAAGGTAGTCTTCTAGCTTTATGAAAAACAAATACTACACATATTACCTGTGCTCTTCCGTATGTGTATATGCTGCTGGTATAACGATTGGCCTTACATTTATGGAAAACAAAGAACAAAGAACAATTCCTGCGTTCCTATCAATTGGGCTAAAATATACTAGTGCAACCACTATAAATATTGACAAACAACTCAGTCTAAATCCAATATCTGAATGTCATGCGATGTACAGAGGTGCAAAGGGATAATCAATATAACATAACAACAAAAGTGCGAATAGTGCAATTAACACCAGGTCCTTATTAGATGCACTCGGTGTACACAAAGAGTAATGTAATATGACTTGATAAGTCTAGGGATACCAATACCCTAAAGAGCAAGGCATAATATATATAGCCCATGCTGCCGAAGACCGCGCGGCGCGATCACAATGCCTTAAGGAAATGATCGCGCCCATAGATCACACGCGGGCACACGACAGCAGGAGGGGGCGCACGGTGTACAAGAAATCAGTTCAATCTGATTCCTCGGCACGACGGGCAGGTCACGTGAGCAGTTTGCCCAATGATGGCGACGTCACAGACACGCTCATAGACACGACCTCTACAGCGCATCTACCTTGGCCACAAAACACTCCTGCTAAACGTGACGCACACACACGGTCTTCGGCAGCATGGACGCAGCCCAAGTCTGTGTAACAAAGTAGTCGTTTGGTTGTGTAGCCCTCTTATCCCCACCCTACGTGAGATTGGGGTGGGTAGGTGTATCTGACAACTTATCAGTGTGGTGCTGTACCTATTTGGCAACCAGGAGTGCTGAGCTTCCGCCACGGGAAGATATATATATATATCTCGTGGTG
Organism: Ascaphus truei; assembly: GCF_040206685.1. Lineage (NCBI taxonomy): Eukaryota > Metazoa > Chordata > Amphibia > Anura > Ascaphidae > Ascaphus > Ascaphus truei. Next base: position 111,824,872 of record NC_134485.1, on the reverse strand, counting down.
CAACGCCTACACCAGGGAGGGATCCCGACAGGGCATGAGGGGCCCCTCACAGGACACAATGACACACACTTGGTATGAACAAACAAGAATAACCTTTACTGAACATGCATATATAACTCTTATACTCTATGAGGCCCAATGTCATTCACTCCCACTTATGAGTGTATACCCCTTTGCCTACCACGTGTACCCCCACACGTGTCCACAGTAAAACCCTTGTCCCGTGGTCAGCGCTGCCACTATGTGTGAGTACTCTGTAGGTGGTGCACGTGCGTAACAATACCTGCCCAGTGCGACGGCACCTCGGCTTCCAAAGGATCTTCGAAAAGGATCCGACGATGACCTGGATGATGTCCGGTTTCACCAGCGGGATGATTGGTCAGGCAGTCCCTGGGTATAGTTCTGCTCTCAGATCCCAAGCCTCTTGGTAGGAAGCGCAGCGTCCGCTGTGTCCCTAACTGTCAATGTATATACTAATGGGGCAGGGTCCCTAACCTAGGGCCTGTCCCTGAAACACCACAATCTTAATGAGTGGCTCAGGGGCTAACTGGGGCCTAGCGGCTGCTGGCCTAGTGCAGTGGGTCACTGACCCCTGCACCCTCCCCCTCCTTCCCCTAGACTCTCCTGGCGCCGACTGACTGTCTCACAGCGCGCAAAATGTATCTATCTCCTCAGAGCAGGGAGATACTGTAGCCCTATAGGCTCCCTGGCGTCATGTGGTGCGCTCCTGAGGCTCATGGGACATGTAGTCCCTTCCAAGAGCCTTCCCTGGTTGGCTAGTGCTGCGCACGCTATAACAGCGCATGCCCGATCACCTTAATGGCCGCCGCATCTCTCTCTGCCCTGTGCGAGGGACAACATGGTGGCGCCCTGTACAGTCGGGCTGTCGCGGAGCTTTCGGAGCACCGGAGCGCTCCCTGCTCGGCCCCCACCCTCCAGAGATGCCGGCGGGTCTGCTGCTCGTCCCTGACAGCACCCGCGATTCCCCTGCAGTGAAGGTACAAAGGGGAGGGGGGGGGCAGGGGAACACCACTACAGTTGCTCCTAGTGCACGCACGCACGCACGCACGTGCACGAACACACACACACAACGGAGCGACTGTGTTTTGAAAAGACAAAAAATTTGTCTTTCAAGCGGCGGCCGTGTCACGTGAGCAGTTCAGCCAATCACTGCGAACCAGCTCCGTGACGTCATAGTCACGCCCCCCCTCCCATCACCTCCAACATTATGAGCACAGATCACTTGTGCTACCGCAGCAAGAGCTCGTACCCTCGCAAGCAAGCGGTGTGTATGAGCTCGGCCTTAGGTTCTAAATGTAAACATGTCACTAGTATATTTTAGCCCAATTTGGTAGGAATTGTTCTTTGTTTTCTTCTAGCTTTAACCTATCACACCTTTCATTGCCCTTTGGTCATTGTGTCCTAAGGGCAATTATCAGATAAAATGACACACAATGTAATGTTTTTATATACAGTTAGGTCCGGAAATAATTGGACACTCACACAATTTTCATAATTTTGGCTCTGTACGCCACCACAATGGATTCTAAATGAAACAACCGAAATGCAATAGAAGTGCAGACTTTCAGCTTTAATTCAAGGGGTTGAGCAAAAATATCTTATGAAACATTTAGGAATTGCAACCATTTTCATACACAGTCCCCTTATTTCAGGGGCTCAAATGTAATTGGACAAATTACTGTAACACAATCATAAATAAAATGTTCATTTTTAATACTTTGTCGAGAATCCTTTGCAGGCAATGACTGCTTGAAGTCTGGAACGCATGGACATCACCAAACGCTGGGTTCCTCCTTTGTGATGCGTTGTCAGGCCTTTACTGCAGCTGTCTTCAGTTGTAGTTTGTTCGTGGGTCTTTCTGCCTTAAGTTTTGTCTTCAGCAAGTGAAATGCATGCTCGATCGGGTTGAGATCAGGTGATTGACATGGCCATTGCAGAATATTCCACTTCCTTGCCTTAAAAAACTCATGGGTTGCTTTCGCAGTATGTTTTGGTAATTGCCCATCTGTAAAGTGAAGCGCCGTCCAATCAACTTCGCTGAATTTGGCTGAATCTGAGCAGACAATATATTCCTATGCACTTCAGAATTCATCCGGCTGCTCCTGTCTTCTGTCACATCATCAATAAACACTAGTGACCCAGTGCCATTGTAAGCCATGCATGCCCATGCCATCACACTGCCTCCACCGTGTTTTACAGATGATGTGGTATGCTTCGGATCATGAGCCGTTCCAAGCCTTATACTTTTTTCTTCCCATCATTCTGGTACAGGTTGATCTTAGTTTCATCTGTCCAAAGAATCCTGTTCCAGAACTTGGCTGGCTTTTTTAGATATTGTTTGGCGAAGTCTAATCTGGCCTTTCAATTCTTGAGGCTTATGAATGGTGTACACCTTGTGGTGAACCCTCTGTATTTGCTCTCGTGAAGTCTTCTCTTTATGGTAGACTTGGATAATGATATGCCTACCTCCTGGAGAGTGTTCTTAACATGGCTGGATGTTGTGAAGGGGTTTTTCTTTACCATGAAAAGGATCCTACGATCATCCACCACTGTTGTCTTCCGTGGACGTCAAGGCCTTTTTGTGTTGCAGAGCTCACCAGTGCGTTCTTTTTTTCTCAGAATGTACCCAACTGTTGATTTGGCCACTCCTAATGTTCCTGCTATCTCTCTGATGGATTTTCTTTTTTTTTGCAGCCTAAGGATGCCCTGTTTCACTTGCATTGAGTGCTCCTTTGACCGTATATTGTGGGTTCACAGCAACAGCTTCCAAATGCGAATGCCACACCTGGAATCAACTCCAGACCTTTTACCTGCTTAATTGATGATGAAAAAACAAAGCAATAGCCCACACCAGTCCATGAAACAGCTTTTGAGTCAATTGTCCTATTACTTTTGGTCCCTTGAAAAAGAGGGGGCTACATATTAAAGAGATGTAATTCCTAAACCCTTCCTCCAATTTGGATGTGAATACCCTCAAATTAAAGCTGATAGACTGTACTTTAAGCCCATATTCATTATTTAACTGTAACTGGAATTTATTTTGGTACACAGCCGAAATAATAAAACTTGTATCAGTGTCCAATTATTTCCGGACCAAACTGTACCTCTGTGTTTTATGCATCATGCATCAAAATCTTGTTATAAAACGGATGTGAAACTGTGGCAAAAACAGAACCAGAAATAGTAAGAAATCTTTGAGAGCAATGCAATTTTTTTGTTATTGATAAATCTGGTGCTGATTTTTAACAAGTTTTGGACCAGGGTTTATTCATTAAATGGCAATAGTGGCTACTGGGGCATTATCACACGGAAACTCCTATTGACTTTAATGGTAATTTCTAACAAAAGACAAGAAGCTTCAGTGCTACCCACAAGTATTCTAAAACTTGCCTTGAAATTCTGGGGCAATATCCAGACAATGCTGCCAACATTTCAGTGAAATTTCTGCAGACAGACTAATGGCCCATCGTATGAACACAGCGGGGGTCCCTGGCAGGTCCCATTCAAACTGAATGGGACTGCCTGGGACCCCTGCTGTGTTAATCCGATGGGCCATTAATTTTTCTGCAGAAATGTCACAGAAAATGTTGCAGCATTACTGGGGTATTGTTGGTGATTGCCCCAGATTTTCCAAGGCAAGTTTTAGAATACTCATGGTCGCACCTGTACATCCAATAGGACAGATTAAATAGTTAAATACCCATCTGTTTTTCTTCTCATAAATGAGGGTCATCCAGTTAAATTCTTCGGCCAAAACATTTTAAACGTCCAAACCACGCCAAGGTATGCCCAAGGGCTTTTTGTCTTTTGTTATATACATGAGGTCACTAACACAGTAGCACTTCTTTTGACACAAATATAGATGGTGTGGTGGGTTTGGGTTCTGGGCTTGCAGGGGATGTGCGTGTTTTTTTAATAGAAGTTTCTGTGTGATAGTGCGGTTTAATGAATAACCCCCATAGTACTGTATATCTACTTCATAATGTATATTCTACATCATAATAATTTAATAGAATGTTACACCTAATAGAATTTTACGCCTGTCTCAAAAATGTTACCATTGATGGGTTATAGTCTTTTTTTTTTTTTTTTAACAATAAAAGGTTCAAAAAAAGGGTACTAATGCAAGTAGAAAATGTCATGAAACCAGTAAAAACAAAGACGCATCTACAAAAAATATATGAATCTTCGAAATATACTGCTACAATCTCCACCCTCAAAACAGAGGACAGAAATGCGCAGGTTTGGGAATTTTGCGAATTCTGAACATTTGTGGGTGTCATAAAATTCCCAATGTTATGAAATTTAGCTATAAATTACCAACTGTGAATATGTTGCATACAGTAGAGAGCACCTTGGTGCCAACTTTTACAAGAATTTTTCAAAAATAGTTAGTGAACAGGGGATTTTTGCAAATATTTGCTCAAATTAGGTCAAAAATTACATCTGCAAATGAACTAACAGCCTTCACTCTGATATTTAAAAAATTCACGCATCTTTTGATACAATTTGCAGAAGCCAACTGGGACAGGTTTGCACATCTATAAACAGAACCGGGTTCCATTGGTGAGTCAATAGATCCAAGCGTTTGAAAATGATTGGTCAACCCAAATCTACAGCATGTCTGCATACCGCAAGAGCACAAATACAATCCCAAACGAATTTCAACAAATGTTTACAAAATCAACAAACCAATGCATTCAGTCTGCTAAAAATACATTATTTCAAGCTGTATTATACCAGAGTACAGATTTTTTTCTTATTTTGTATCATGGGTTTGCCTAGGAGAATTTCTGACTACTGTTACATTATGTCTGTACCAAGGCACCAAAAGAACACCAGATTAATTTTTACAAGTGTTGAAAATGTACATAAGCAATGTCTTAATCTACTGAAAATAATTGTTCCGGACGTATTCTACCTGAGTGAAGTACTTTCCGTCCTGCTTCAAGACTTTCATGGAAAGATCCAAAATCAATCTCAAAAATTCCCATGTCGAATCTGGAAAAGGAAAATAAACAAAAAGATACCAGAACGTGACTACAAATCACATTGACAAAATCTCCAGCAAAACCCATTTCGGAGTATTCAATAGCCAACACACCATTTTGTATTCAAAGGCTTTGGACAAGGGGACTGTGTGAGAATGGCTCTTGGTCACAATAAGGATTTTGTATAGTTGCTTTTACTGCAGAAAAGGTTTGAAATACTCAATATGCACAAAATACGTAGTCATTACATACCGTGGGCCTCATGCAGAGAGCATAGAATTTTAAAATTGGCGAATTTCATAAAAAGTAGCTTTTTTGGAGAGTTTTATTCTCCATATGCAGAAAAGTGCGAATTCTGCTATGTTTAACATGGATGCGTGTGGCGAGTTTAAATTGGCGAGATGCGCGCTTCAGAAACGTGTAAAAACAAATTCGCGCCTTTTTTTCCCCTTTACTATAGGCGGCGAGCGCCATCTTGCCATCTTTTCCTGGCGCGGCAAAAATGCGAGAATCGCGCCATTTTTTGGCGCGAACAGCCGCTACTTGCCGTTCGCACCTCTCTGCATTCGGAGAGTTTTAAAAATGGCGAGATGGAGGTTCTCGCCAGCTGCGAGGCGAATTTTAGCAATTGAAAAAACAAAATGGCGCGTTTTTCGGAACTCGCCATTTTCTGCCGGTTTCTGAGCGAAATTGTACAAAAAATGGCGAATTTCGAAATAACGATGCTCTCTGCATGAGGCCCCAAGAGCGACAACTCCGTTAACCACCACAAAATACGATATAACCTTTGCTGATGGATGGACCAGGTTGGTTATACACACTTCGATATAACTGAACCACTTAAGAGTATGTACAAGTAAAACTTATTTAATGGTAGAAGGGCATGCAAAGGCTTGCCAGCATCTCTGGGAGTTACATGCAATATTTGCCATCTGTTTATGCTAAGTACCTTCAGGAATCTGTTTACATTCATGATGATGATTTGTGGATTTTTTTTTTTTTTTAAAGCAGGAATCCTGACCAGTTAAGTCATTATTATTATTTATTTATTTTAATTTTATCAGCATTCAAACCAGGGGGTTCTCTGAAGCTGCACAATGCTATTTTTAGCTCCATGGGCCACCCGTGAGATAAGATACCCAACAGATTGTCCTCATGGATATTTAAACAGTCATACAATAGATAGCCGCAACCTCACCCCCCTGATGACAATGCAGCCATGCAATTGGTCCGCAGGGACCGCGAAATTTGATGGCCATATGAAATTCCCTAAAAGGGAGGAAAAACCTAGCAATTAAACCAGCAAGTATCTTGGAGCTAAAAATAACGTAATCAGAACTCACTTTAAAAAAAATAAAATAAAGAAAATTAAAAAAAAACAGCTAAGTGGGATTGCTGCTTTAACAACAAAGATTTGGATTTCCTAATGTGTGGATCTTCCAGACAAAGACTACATCTAGCTATATGATTGCGTTGGAAACTGCTGAATTGTTCTAGATGTCAGTTCCAGGTCCTTGCAAACTTGGCCAAAATCACTTTACGGTGTGTGTCTGTGCCTCAGAAAACCAAAAGTTACTGTACATTGTAAGTTCGATGGTGCTGAGACATATGCTTGAAAATTCTATAAAAACCAACTACTGTGCTGTGCATACTGTAGCACAGCGGTGAGCAAACTAGGGGGCGCGGGATTTATTTGGGGGGGAGGGGGTTACGGCGGTTGCAGAGGCCCCACACTCTTCCCCGAGGCATTTAAGTTAAATGCCAGGGGACCGCGCAAGTCCACTGCAACCCCAACTTACCGGGATTCAGTAGGCTTCTGGACGCGTCGCCATGGTAACGTGTCACGTGATGTCACATTTGATGCTGGGTCACAGGAAAGGGGGAGCGCGAGCACTGGGGCTGGCACACAGGGGGGGACGCAGCTCAGAAACTTTGCACACCCCTGTTGTAGCAATATATATTAGTTAAGTCAGCAGTGTGCAAAGGGGGGGGGGGCTGGATTTGTTTTGGGGGGGATAGGCTGTTTGTTTATTTTTGTATGCTTTGCCTTGTTGAAAAAGTGACAGGCTGAATAAAGCCATGTTTTATTTTCCCCAAAACGGTCTCTCTGCGTGTACCTCTGCACAGGTCTCTTACACCCTCCCTTTTACAATATGAATAAAGCCATGACGTTTGAATCTGGAACACAGCACTGTTGCCCAATTATGTACATTTTGGCACTGTTAAATTCATATACAACTGGTTTGCATCCTTTGTTGATAAAGAATACCAGCACATAGATATTAGATAACATTCTTAGTTACAGGATTAAATCAAATAGTAACTCATAATTCTAATTGAACTTTGAGTCCAACAGCTGATTTGATGCTTCCCATATCAGTTCCATTTTGAACTGCACTCATGAATAGAGAATCTTATTTTTGAATATATATATATATTTTTTTTTTATTGGTGTCAAAATTTGAATTTATATACACACAAAAATATGCTATACAGGCATACCCCGCATTAACGTACGCAATGGGTCCAGAGCATGTATGTAAAGCGAAAATGTACTTAAAGTGAAGCACTACCTTTTTTCCACTTATCGATGCTTCGGTACAGGTAGGGAGCTGGTATTGCTGTTCAGGACGTGCTGACAGGCGCATGCGCGTGCTGCCGTTTGCCTATTGGGCGAGGGGAATCAGCACGTCATTTCTGCGGCAGTCTGTAGGGCAGAAAAAGTGTCCGTACTCGCGAAGCGAACGTACGGACACTGGGGTATGGTGCTATTGAAAATATGTCCGTACTCACGAGTGTACTTAAAGTGAGTGTCCTTAAACCGGGGTATGCCTGTATGTGACTACATTATACATATAATTGTAGTGTAGATAGCTAGTGAAAAATAGATTTTATGGGTAGCAATACCGACTTTATTGGTCAACATATTATCTCATCATACAGACGTAACAGTCTAGCTACAACTGTAGCTGTTGCTTGTACATGAGCTTTTACAATCACAGAAGTTTCTCTATATAAGAGTCTTGAAAACTCATGAACAGCATCGATTAAGAATGCTCATAATATATATTAATTTTACTATGTATGTTTAATTATTGTATTTATACTGTTTCATATTATTTAAAAAATAATAAAAATATTTTTTTTTTAAATGCTAATTTTAGTTCATTAAGATGTTGCTCTACCTGCCAAACAATAGTTACAGATGCACAATAATACGTTTACGTCTAAACTCCCCAAACTGCCCTGCAGGACAGAAAACACGTCAACATAAGACAAAAGTAATATAGTATAATTAACCTTCTTCTGGAGATGTGGAGATTGGGACAGCTGTGAGATCGTTAATCACATAATCAAACATTCTTCCTTCTTTGGCATACATCTTCATTACTGGGATACAATCTTCAACCAACACCTGGAGGAAAGTAGAGACAAGCAAATAATGGAGAAAATAAATTAATTGCTCCACTTAGAAGTGTTTCCATTAAGATTTCAAGGCCCTGAAGAACTTGGGAACAAACAGTAGAGGAAACCTATTAGCACCAGAGGGAGATTTCACAAATCAGTCCTCTGGTGCTATGATAACAGGAAACAATAGACCTAAAGAAATCCAGGTTTGCCTTGATATTTTTTTCTGTAATGATTAGAAATCTGATGAATAAATTAAATTAACATCACAGCAGATATAATAGCGGTGTTGGTCATAGAGAAATGCTGGCATGTTGAGGGCTGTGGAACCTTTTAACAGCTAATTGAAAAGATTGTTCCAACACATCCAGTAATTAAAAACATTTAAAAAAAAAATAACTTGTTAATCCAATAATGAAAAAAACTTGAACGGCTCAAAGCCCCGCAAAATATAACAAGTCAAAGTTCATACCTTAGCCTAGTGGTAACATCCCCACTTCAGAACTGGACTAGTGCCTCGTCCCTTCTTATGGTCCCTGTATCCACTCTCTACACGCCGCTATTTATAGATTTGGAAAATGTGTTGGTGTGTAGACATGCGTCGGTGTGTGTGTGCTCTATACAGAGACCATGAGAAAGGCTGAGTGTGACCCAAGGCACTAGTCCAGTTCAAAATTAGGGATGTCACCACTAGGCTAAATTATGAACCTTGACTTTTTGTGAGGGTTTGAGCTGTTCAAGCTTTTTTAATTGTTGGGATAAAGATTATTTTAGGTCCTAAATCCCTGGGTGTACTGGGACAATCTTTGCAATGATAAATTACTGGCGAGTGACCTTTTCTTTGGCAGCCATATCACAGAAATCTCTGGAGAGCTCTCCATACTCAAAAAATGTTTAACAGACTAATGTGAAGTGTCACCTCTGTGTACTTCACAAAACATGGTGGTTCATTAATGAGTTTGTTGTATGTATGCTGTATATTTATTCATATAGTGCCTCCAATGTACGCAGCGCCTGACAATTATAATGAAGACAGGACAAGGGGATAATTTACTAAGTGTTAAATAGGAAGCTAAACAGTAGGAATTCTGAGTCCCTGCACTACCGAGCTCTAACTAAATGGGAGACTTACAAAATACAATAGGAGCAAGTGATATATAGAACATATTTGAGGGGGCAGCTAAGTGCATCAGCAGTGGGAAGAGCAGGTGAGATTTGAAGATGGGGAGGCATGTGGCATGGCGAATATTAAGGGGGGGGGGCGGTGTACCAAATGTAGATACAAAACGGAAGAAGGGTTGAGACGCAAGAGTGCTTTAGAGAACAATGGAGCATAGAGTAGACAGATTTCAGCAGAGCTTGAAGGACGGGAGGGGGTATGGCGTGAGATTAGAGCATAGATGTAGGAGAAGGCAGAAGAATGTAAAGACTTGAAGGTGAGAAGTAGAATTTTATGTTAATTCCGAATTTGATGGGGAGCCTTTGAATAGATTTTAGGAGGAGTAGAGGGAGCACTCTTGCAGTATTGTTGCTAGATTGTAGACTATGGCATTGGGAGATGGAAAGGCTAGAGATGAGAAGGTTGAAATAGACAAAATCTAATGAGGGCATGCATGAGTTTTAGTTAGTTGTGGAGTGACAGCGTAAAGGGCGCATTTTGGCAATGTTGAGGAGGACTACTGTATCACAGACCCCAATATCTATTCTAGAACTAGGAATCTTTAAGATTAATATTTTAGAGGACCAAAGCCCAAACCCCTAAATATTATGTACATATGAAGACTTGAAGTTTTGAAAGCCCTCTATAGAATAATTTCACTAATGAAGAACTCATGCGAATCCATTAAAAGGTGACACAACAGACAACAAATCTTCACATTTGACATCACTAAAATCCCTGTATGGACTCCTTTTGATTAAAATATATAATCATGCTGATGTATTTTTGGATTACCCAACTATACTGTATCAATGTTACTATTAAAACTTTATATCTTAAGTTCATGTATGTTTCCTTATGCATAATTTGGATATCTTGATATCTTGCTCTATACAAGTATAAGTAAATGTAGATGATACTTATTCAGTGACTATAGCCAAATTGATAGAAGTGAATTTGTTGCATATCTGAATGTTAAAACAAGGAGCTGTTAAATTGATATTTTGCCAGTTGATTTTCTCTTTCTTAACCCTTATTCATTAAGCTATGGAGGCCCAATCTCCATTTCCATCCATTTGGACCTTCCTTTGATGGAATGCCAAGGTTGGCCTGAATAGAGTGAAGATGCTTCTCCCTTACTGATGTTGTATGTCATCAGGGATAATTCACACTGTGGCAAATAACCTAGTAGTCACTCACCTCACATCATGAACATTTTAGATATAACAATGCAAATGTTTAAAATGCAGTGACTACATACTCAAATAATTCTAATTTTCTTGGGGGAAGAACAACAGGTACTTTCCTGTTACCCGTAGCCATTTCCTGTTATCCGATACAACCTTACCCACTCCAGCGTTGCCCCAAAGGCACACAGCCTGATGGGGGGGCCCCCCCAAGAACTGCTCCCCTCTGCACAGGACCAGCGTGCTAAGTGTTAACATGTGCTTGTTCTTTGTTGAATCGGCAACCCCACCCACTGGCATGTTAATGAGCCATAGGGACACAAAGAAAAGATCTTTTTGTACACAGATGCATCAGATTCAACCTCACCCACTCCAGCGTACATCTGCGTTGCCCCAAAAGCGCACAGCCTTTGGCGCAGCCGAAGGGCAGCCAAAGGGCGTGAGCCGTTTGCTGATGTTAGTTGATGTTAAAGCTGCTCTATTTCTATCTGAAACTCACAAGCCCTTTATCCCCTGTACCCAATTTTCCTACTTTATCTGTCCATGAAATGTCTGTGAAGTGACTGTATAACCCTGTTCTTTTATTGTAACCATGTATATTTTATAACTCTGTGCCCAGGACATACTTGAAAACGAGAGGTATCTCTCAATGTATTACTTTCTGGTAAAACATTTTTATAAATAAATAAATAAATATTCCTGTTATCAGGAAGTACCCATATTAAATCTACCACCCCCTACACTCAACTCCCCCTAATGTCCTCCAACCAGTAAAATACCCGTCCCCACCTCCTCAAACCCTCCTAATACAGATAATTGCCCCTCCCTCCTAATACCGAGAGATAACTGCCTCTCCCCACCTCCTCATAGAGATAACTGCCACCCTAACACCAGTAACTGCCCCTCCCTGCCACCTCCTAATACACAGTGAGGACTGCCCCCTAACCCAGCAACTGCCCATCCCCATCTCCTCCTAATACACAGTGGCGCAACAAACAACACCGAGGAACAGCATGTCATCATTTAGAGTCATATTTGGCCGAATTCATTTGGAGGCAGCACGTGGAAGACGCGGACGTCTCTGAGTCACTGTTGAAAGCAATTAAAGGTCTTTGGCCTCCAAAAGGCTTTGTTTTCAATAATAAATAAGTTGCTACTTTGTTTTTAATGAAATAATAAATACGTTTTTAATTAAATAAGTTGTTTTGAATATGGCTCCGGATAACAGGAAATGGCTCCGGATAACAGGAAAGTACCGAAAAACATACCTAAGAACCAATGCATAGTAAGGGGATTTATTCTAGATCAGAGGAAGAGGCTGATATAGAAAAAGCCCCATAGAGAGGTTATTTACTAAAGTCTCCCAGCTGAAAACGGAGTCAAACACAATGCTAAACAATTGAACCAGGAAAAACTCCTATTGCATTCAATGGGATTCCTTTCTGTTGATCAATATGGTGCGGTTTACTGCACTGGTTTTGCAGCGGAGAAAATTGAGCGAATAGATCCCAAAGTGTCCTGAAAAAAGTCAAAACACATACTATATACAAGATGGATTTCTGAAACATAATAAATATTTACATACCTGATAACAGTCGCCTTGGAGATTGTCTAATACATCACCACATGATTTTCGCATATATTTCCTACATCCATCGATCACCATTTGGTCAATGTTGAAATATGTCAAGGTGTAATATTTAGCTTTTTAATATTTGCTTAATTTGAAGATTAAAATCACCACATTACTATAAAAAATACATATTAAATGTTGAAAAAGCTAGGCTTCTGTGGCTGTAAATGTACGTTACAATCTTTCTGGTCATGATTGCATCATTAAGATTTTCTGTATGTAAAGTAAATTATATTGGACAAAGTAGCTACATTTTGAAACAAAACCCGTTTGAACCATACTAACGAGCTAACAATTTTGTAAAGTGGAGGCCCTGGTTTACTCCAGTGTCATTTTCTGCTTCTTCTTGATAGACCATTGACAAATCTGCCTTGTTGCAAATCCACCATACTAGATTTATTATTTGGTTCTGAGCTACCATTTTAAGTTGGTATGCTAATAAAATTCTCTGCTGATCCCCTCATTTAAGATCTGAAGTATATGTCCTCAAATTGAACTAATGGTAATGATATGCTTAATGGTTGAGAGGTGGTGTCTGCTGCATTCCTTACTGTAGCTGAAAAGCAGTACTGTGCAGTAGAAGTTAAGTTTGATAATAGAGCCAATGACATCACACCGTGTGTGTGTGTGTGTGTGTGTGTGTGTGTGTGTGTGTGTGTGTGTGTGTGTGTGTGTGTGTGTGTGTGTGTGTGTGTATCTGTTGAATGATATGGTATAATTTATAAATAAAATTATACATTAAATAAAAAATAAAATGAATTATTAATAATAATTTATAAATTATTTTATTTTTATTTTAATTATGTATAAATTATTATTTTATAATTTATAAATTATTATATAAAATAATAATGTATAAATTATACCATATCATGCAGGAATCGATATGTCCAACCCACTGCCATTTTAATTTATTCACCCTTGTGAGGTTACGAACCCATTCATTCTTGACTCTTTGGGTAATACCCAGCATACACCTCTCCAAACTGTGTGTTGTCGGAAGCTTCTGAATTATCTTCGCATTTAGGGTCCAAGATTCCCATCCATATCTGTGATTCGGCTGAATGCAATGGTCAAAAACTGTCTTCTTGAGTCACCGTGAAAGATTCTCTTAAAAGATTGTCTTGCTTCAACAAATTCTCTCCATTCTATCTTTATTCTCCTATTGATTTCCTTCAAAAAAGGTTCCTATCCATTGATATTTGCCGGCCTAGGTAGACAGTCAGACTTCTTCTAGTTCTATTCCATTTATTTGAATCTTTGCTCGCTACTATGGTCTTGCGGAGATTCATACAGAATTACAGGTCTCCACATTCTTACTTGCTTCGGCAAGATTCTTCAATTTGTTGCTGTAGGTCTTTTGGATATTCACCGTTGATTTTGATTCCTTTTTCTTCCCAATCTAATATCTTGAACAAGTGCTGCAGTGAAAAGTTTTTGCCACTTCTTCTGGAAGCAAGCATGTTACATCATTGGTGACTTCTTCTCACTTGTCCTCTGCTGATTTATGCCCTGTGTTTGTGTACAATTTCATGTAGAATTCCTCAACCTCTTTATGATAAAGTGCAGTCTTTTATTGTGCTTCTTCCAATCATAAGTCGCAGCTTTGTCTCCTTTAAGCTTTTGTTACCTTCAATAGTCTTCTTCACCATATAACAGTTACATTTTCTTACATCTTCAGTTATATGTGTGCGGATTGTCTTACACAGCTCTGCAGTCACTTCTTATCCTTGCGTCTTGGGATTGATTCATTTATGGTCGTCGTCTCATTCATTGTTTTGTTTCAGATATTTTGTTTTATCCAGTATTTTGTTAGTGATTCCTCCATTTTTTTCTGTGCTTTCAATTACAATCTTCATAATCGTTTGTTAAAGTGTTGCCATGCATTTTTGAGCACGCTTTTAACGAGTGCTCACCACAAACAGGACAGGACCGCAAGGCTGAGGTGGGGATGTTAGAATACACCGACCAACAACCGTGTCCGGCTTGCAGAGTCGTGGTTGTGTAGCTGGGTCAGAGTAGGAGAGGTCAGGATAGTTGTAATACTCAAAATGGTCTAGGGTTGGAGAAGTCGGATGGTCGTTGTGCGTAGCTGGGGTCCAAGAGTAGAGAGGTCAGAAAGGTCGTTGTGCATAGCCGAGGTTCAGGAGTCAGAGAAGGTAGAGTTACGGATTCAAGCTGAGGCCAAAGGTAAGAGATCAAGCAGGATGCTAGTGACAAGCACTAGTACATAAACACAAGTTTATGCTCAGCCAATTTGCCTAGAGGCTTGCTGAGCATATAAAGCACAGAGAGCCAATGGGAAGGCTGCAGGGAGTGAGTCATCACAGGTAGACTGTGTACTGATAAGCAGGGGCAGAGTGAATTGCAGCTGTGGAATAATTAATGTTGTCAGTATTAACCTCTCGAGTGTTTCTGGTCATGCGACGCCGACGTGTAATGGAGATAGGTGCGTCCTCCGTTGCGTAACGGGACGCGGCAACGGAGCCTAGGTCTGGTGCCAGCAGGAGTATTGCGGCACTCGCGGTTGGCCCGCTTCTTCTGCATGGTGACTGCCTTTCTGAGATTCTCCTGAATCTTCCTCCATGATTCTTTAAGATGTAAAATCCTATTGTCCGCTGCTGGTACCCCGGATCCAGGTCCTGCAGTAGGAAGAGCTGAGGGATGGAAGCCGAAATTAGAAAAGAATGGCGAGTCCTGAGTCAACTCATAAAGCAGATTGTTATGAGAGAATTCGGCCCACGGCAAGAGATCTAACCAGTTGTCCTGGGTATCAGAAATGAAGCAGCGGATGAACTGTTCCAGTGATTGATTCATCCTCTCCGTCAGACCATTATTCTGATGAGTGAAGGGAGATCCCAAGTTGTTTGCAGAAGGCCCGACAGAATTTTGAGATGAATTGTGAGCCTCGATCTAACACAATGACTTGGGGGAACCCATGAAGGCGGAACACACAGGGTGTAGCTTGGCTAGTGGGGGGTTTTCTTTGGGACCAAATTGCCCCGGCCCAAACATCTGAAACATCCACCTCGAGATTTTGTTTATTTTATTTATTGGTTTCAGCATTTTTTGCTATTAGAACGTTTACATTTATAATCATTTTTTCCACTTTTTCGTCTTTTCTATACTAATATGTCCAATTCTATATTATCTTTCCCTATGGGATGTAATATATATGGGTTATTGCCTATTTAAATGTCCCCCTTATTAGGTAGATAACGTCTCAATACATACGTATTTTATTAACAATATTTAATTTATTATTTATTTAATTTCATCTATTTTTGTAGCTTTCTTAATTTTTTGTGTTTTGATTTACTGTCATGTGATGAATTATTTGACTTTAGGAATGTTTGTCCCTTGGTTATTCCTATTCTCCTCCCTTTATATATTCTAACCCAATATAGTTTCTATTTATATTATGCCTTCACTTTGTGACAGCATGCTCGTTCATCTAAGACAATAGCCTGCTATGATAGGCTTATCCATTTGAACTCTGAACCTATTGAAGGACACAATCTAGTTACCTAGCAACCGGCTGCTATAAATCCTTAGTGAGGGCAGGATTCACCAGCAACCTTTTGAGAAAGTCACAGCACGTGACGAAACGCGTTAGGGAACGGAACTGCGTCATCACGCAAGCGCATGACAGGCCGTATCGAGCGCTGATACACATTGCGGCTAGCAGAGATTGGAGATTTTCCTAAAACTCTAAGACTGTATCATTGATTTTAAGAAGCCTTTCTACTCATGCACCAGAGAACATCTACCAGCAGCTTCAAGTGAGATTTGGACTGCAGGGTCTGGAGGCTGAGTGACTAGAGTTGGCGGTGATATATTTCACACACTGCTTGATTTTAACCTACCCTTGTGAGTGGATTTTCAACCCCCCCCCCTCCCCTTTCCCAATAAATGTACTGTATTATGCTATGGGGCGTGCGCTCTCTCTCTTTTTTCTTTTCTAATAGGTATCATCTGGATGTGGTTCATCCTATTTGAGAGCTGCCGGAGACCCCCTCATACCAGGACTATTTTTTCCTATTTAAGGATTTTCACTCATGGACTGGTTTTTATATCAATTTTTCTTTTTGCTTGTATTTTATGTTATCACATGTTTTTGGAGTGTTGTCTTAAATTGTTTTTCACGAAATTAGGAGCACATAATATATGTTATATATATTTATTTTAAATTGTAGTAATAATTTTTAGTGATTTTGCCTATTTAGAAATATTCATTTAAATTATCATGAATAATATTTTTACACTATTTCAACACTTCTTATTTGGCGTTACTTCACTCCCTTTTTATTTTTATATATATATATATATATATATATATATATATATATATATATATATGTATATATATATATGTATATATATATATATATATATATATATATATATATATATATATATATATATATATATATATATATAAACCATAATACTGAGTTAAGTTATGGTGAGTAAAAAAAGTGACAAAAACCCTCCACAGGAAAGCAAATATGCAAATATAACTGTATGCTCATCTGCATGTCTTAGGCAGGTCTGCAACCCCGCCTTTCCCCATTATCACCCAGCATACAGCACTTCCACTGCAGCAAGGGATTCTGGGAAATGACATGCAAATGAGCACACCGTGTCACTTTTTGCCTCAATAACCATTTTTAACATGGTTCCCTATAGGCTTAAGCTTGCTGCATGGTCACAGCTTTGAGCACAGCCAGGGTTAAGGTGCATACCCAGAAAACCACCCACAGACAGCTGTTTCGACCTTGATGGGTCTCATCAGTGTGGGGTTGATTTTACTGGGAATGCAAGAGAGGCTATGGGATAGGCTAAACCATAATACTGAGTTAAGTTATGGTGAGTAAAAAAAGTGACAAAAACCCTCCACAGGAAAGCAAATATGCAAATATAACTGTATGCTCATCTGCATGTCTTAGGCAGGTCTGCAACCCCGCCTTTCCCCATTATCACCCAGCATACAGCACTTTCACTGCAGCAAGGCTGTGCTCAAAGCTGTGACCATGCAGCAAGCTTAAGCCTATAGGGAACCATGTTAAAAATGGTTATTGAGGCAAAAAGTGACACTGTGTGCTCATTTGCATTTCATTTCCCAGAATCCCTTGCTGCAGTGAAAGTGCTGTATGCTGGGTGATAATGGGGAAAGGCGGGGTTGCAGACCTGCCTAAGACATGCAGATGAGCATACAGTTATATTTGCATATATATATATATATATATATATATACACACACACACACACACACACACACACACACACACATACATACATACATACATACATACATACATACATACACCTACATACATACACACACTGCATTTCTTATTAGCTGGCTAGTCGCTTATATCCAACTGAGGAATGCTATTGCTGACTGCAAAAATAACAGTGATTGGGCCCTGTTCGATCTGATAATCTGGCCAGCACAAATGTAATGATACATTGATTCAATTCAAGTTCATGGAAGGTACTGC
This sequence comes from Ascaphus truei, assembly GCF_040206685.1. Lineage (NCBI taxonomy): Eukaryota > Metazoa > Chordata > Amphibia > Anura > Ascaphidae > Ascaphus > Ascaphus truei. The sequence continues at coordinate 111,806,969 of NC_134485.1, read as the reverse complement.
ATTATTAACTGTGCATTACCTCACTTAACAGTAGACTGAATATGGCGGAAAGTCTCCTAGTAATGGAGTACTGAATGGATGAAGTACAGTACTGTACTTTTTTCAAAGATTAATTAAAAAAAAATAACGCTTTGGTTTAGAATTGTTAAAAATTCTTCATTTTTCCTTATGTCTTTTGTTGGCGCCACTGGAAGCACACAAAAGAACCTGATAAAAATATCTTGAAGAACAAAGCATATTGCAAAGGATATCTCTACCATGGTTACCATCTTTGGTTTCAGTTTGACAAGCTCGTACAGTATGCCTCCATCACCTCCTCCCAGAATTAACACTTCCTTCCCAGAGTAGTCTTCCTTGCCACTGCCCATAATGGCTTGGGTGTATGCCAGGTCACTTTCTGCCAAGTCTACAACAAAAAGACAAGCAGGTTAAGGTGCATGATGAGAAACTGTTGCAAGAGAAAAGCTGATGCAAGATGAAAACTGTAAAACCAATCTCATCATTTCAGTGGGCTTACAAAGTTGCCAAATAGCTCCAAACTATATCAATAGGGCCTGCAAACAGTAGTCCGGTATGTACATTTATTTACCAGTAGGGAACAGCTATTCTGTTCATATTTTAGAAAGTTTTATAAGATCATTATTCATTTTTTTTTTTTTTTTAAGAAAAGGAGAGGCTTCCTAAATAAAAAAAAATATGTCTTTATTTAAATAGAGAGTGAAACTAGCAGGCGGTCAATAACAGTGTAAATGAAAAGGTAGTGGTACTGCAATGGCCTGCAAGTCGATATGTAATTAGGATGAGCGATTAAACTGTTGAACTATTCTCTTTAAGGTAAAAGGTGGCACTGCACGATCTTCATCCAGTTGAGGTATTTGCAACTGAAAATTTAAGACCAAAATTCATTATAAGTGCAATATACTTGGGGAAAAAAAATACAACTGTGACAATATAATTTGATATAACAAAAAAAATTTCAAGTGTGCTTTGAAGAACATACTGTACAGAGTGGTGGCAATATAGATGCAAGTACAGGTATATGCAGAGCCACCAGTATTAATTAGAAAGTGTTGTGATCCGTAAGTGGTCTTAGTTGCAGCAATTAATGTAAACGGTCCGCTCTCTCCGCTTCTTCACAAAATACTTCCAACAACATAAGCACAAGAGAGACCATATCCATGGTGCAAGTCACTTTATTAATAGGTATACAGTAAGTGGAGTAAACGGGTACGCAGGAGACGCCAGTGAGGTAGTGGAAAGGAGGTCTGCAGCTGCGCCATCCACTAACAAGGAAACAGTGTCCTTGACACCAGCTGATACAGGACTATACTAATGCGCTTTTTAAAGCTTTGTATTGTGAGTACCCATTTACTCACTTATACCTGTAGCCCCGTTTCCCCTACCCCTAAGTGAGATTGGGGTGGGTATGCCTTCGCCAGCTACTTCTCAGTGTGTTGGGCTGTGACCTGTTGGTGAACAGGAGGGCTGAGTGCTCCACGGTGGTATGGGGAGAGCCAGAACAGGGGTGCAGGTTATCTTTTATTCCTGAGTGGTGCATCGCCTCCAGTCAACACATGTCCTCTGCAGGGGCAGAGGATGAGCCATGCTGACACCTTGATCTTCATTCACAGCAGGCAGCAGACAGTAATGACAATGATGCTGGGTACAACTGCTTTATTGCAGATAGGTGATATCAGACAGCAACACAGATGCATCCCTTTTCCCTCCTTGTTCCCATCTCCTGGTCAGAGCCCTGAATCAGGCCTGTTCCCCTTCCCTCCCATCCCCTAGTGGGTGGGAGGAAGAGGCTCCTCACTCCACAGGTGGAGGGGGATCAGGATCACACTCCAGATATAACTTGTTCCAGAACTTGGAACTCTCTAATTTAGGAGTGTGTCAGGATTTATAACCTGAGATAGGGGGTTGGAACCCTGTCCCATATCAGAACAGGTTGAATACTGATTGGTTCATCTAAAAGCAGTGATCACCAATCAGTATCCATCTCTCAGGCTGACACTCTCTGCTGGTTGCTAGACCTGTCCTTGGATACCAGAATAGTATCAAAGGCTGTAATGCACATACACAGCCTACAGAAGGAATTAACCCCTCCACTGCCTGCACCTAACAGGACTAACACTGGAAAGGCCCAGGAAAAGAAGTAGCGGCCAGGAGGCTAGGCTATATACCTATTTCTTAAAAAAGTGACCTGTACCATAGATATGGTCTCTCTTGCAGTTATGTTCTAGGAAACGTGTGTGTGTGTATGTGTGTGTATATATATATATACACATATATATATATACAATATATATACACATATACACCTTTGTGTGAAAAAGAAAGTACACCCTCTTTGAATTCTATGGTTTTACATATCAGGACATAATACCAATCATCTGTTCCTTAGCAGGTCCTAAAGTTAGGTAAACACAACCTCAGATGAACAACAACACCGTGTCATGATTTATTTAACAAAAATAAAGCCAAAATGGAGAAGCTATGTGTGAAAAACTAAGTACACCCTTACTGCTTCCATAGGAATTAAGATGCTAAGTAGCAGACAGGTACTGCTAATCAAATGCCCTTGATTAATTGATCATCAGCAAGTGTGACCACCTCTATAAAAGCCGAAGTTTTAGCAGTTTGCTGGTCTGGAGCATTCAGGTGTGTTAACACAATGCCAAAGAGGAAAGACACCAGCAATGATCTTAGAGACGCAATTGTTGCTGCCCATCAATCTGGGAAGGGTTAGAAGGCCATTTCCAAACAATTTAAATTCCATCATTCTACAGTGAGAAAGATTATTCAAAAGTGGAAAACATTCAAGACAGTTGCCAATCTTCCCAGGAGTGGACGTCCCTGCAAATTCACCCCAAGAGTTACATCTCATACTCTACAGGCCTCAGTTAGCATGTTAAATGTTAAAGTTCATGACAGTACAATTAGAAAAAGACTGAACACGTATGGTTTGTTGGAAGAGTTGCCAGGAGAAAGCATCTTCTCTCTAGAAAGAACATGGCAGCACGGCTTAGGTTTGCAAAGTTGCATCTGAACAAACCACAAGACTTCTTCAACAATATCCTTTGGACAGACGAGACTAAAGTGGAGATGTTTGGCCATAATGCACAGCGCCACGTTTGGCGAAAACCAAACACAGCATATCAGCACAAACACCTCATACCAACTGTCAGGCATGGTGGTGGAGGGGTGATGATTTGGGCTTGTTTTGCAGCCATGGGACCTGGGAACCTTGCTGTCATTGAGTCGACCATGAACTCCTCTGTATACCAAAGTATTCTAGAGTCAAATGTGAGGCCATCTGTCCGACAGCTAAAGCTTGGCCGAAATTGGATCATGCAACAGGACAATGATCCCAAGCACACCAGCAAATCTATAACAGAATGGCTGAAAAAGAAAAGAATCAAGGTGCTGCATTGGCCCAGTCAAAGTCCAGACCTCAACCCAATAGAAAAGCTGTGGCTGGACCTTAAGAGAGCTGTGCATAAACAAATGCCCATAAACCTCAATGGACTGAAGCAACGTTGTAAAGAAGAGTGGGCCAAAATTCTTCCACAACGATGTGAGAGACTGATAAAGTCATACAGAAAACGACTACTTCAAGTTATTGCTGCTAAAGGTGGTTCTACAAGCTATTGAATCATAAGGTATACTTAGTTTTTCACACATAGCTTCTCCATTTTGGCTTTATTTTTGTTAAATAAATCATGACACGGTCTAATATGTCATGTGTTGTTCATCTGAGGTTGTATTTTCATAATTTTAAAACCTGCTAAGGAACAGGTGATTGTTATTATGTCCTGATATGTAAAACCATACAATTCAAAGAGGGTCTACTTTCTTTTTCACACCACTGTATGTATGTGTGTGTGTGTGTATGTATGTATGTGTGTATGTGTGTGTATGTATGTATGTATGTGTGTGTATGTATGTGTGTGTATGTATGTATGTATGTATGTGTATATGTGTATATATCATATATCAAATAAAAAGATCACTTGTGAGCACATTCACATGTTTTAGGCATGTCTGCAACCCTGCCTTTCACCATAATCCCCAGCATACAGTGCTTCCACTGCAGCAAGGGATTCTGGCAAATGACATGCAAATGAGCACAAGTGTCACCTTTTGTCTGAAAAACCATTGTTACATGGAGCCCATATAAGCTAATACTCGCTGTTAACACAGCATGGAAATCAGATGCAAAGCCAGAGAAACCATTCACAGACATGTTTCAACCTTAATGGGTATCATCAGTGTGACGTTGGTTGTACTGATGACTTTCCGTGGAGGTTTCTTGCCTTTTTCACCCACCATAACTTAAAATGTGATGTTAAACCCTACAGTCTTGAAAATGCAAAGACACACGCAGTTGATGATTGATAGAAACATCCATTATATCCCCCATTTTTGAGTTGTTCATAACTCTCAAAAATTCACCAATCCATTTGAAATTATGTATTTCAGGTCGGATTGGTAAAGTGAATGTTTGTGGAAAGTTTGCACACAATCCATTCAGTTGTTTTTGAGTTACAGGAGAGACAAAATTAGGTGTATTAAAAATGTGTAGTCTATAGTTTAACATGGAAAGTTTTAGGCCCCTGTAAGTCAAAGAAGAAGGAATTAATTTGGAATGAAATTTGGCATGGAGTTAGTGACTTAGGCTGCGCTTATAGTGCTGAATTTAGAGCAAATTGAAGTGACTTCCAGCGATCGCCGCGCCTAATATAAGCACATGCGACGGCATCAATACATTTGTTTTGATGCGAAGTCGCAACGCTGTCGCCGGCACCATACATATATATATATATTGGGCAGTTATCAAGGTAAGATGATATGAGGGGCAGTTACTGAGGTAAAATACATATGAGGGGTAATTAGTGAGGTTAAGTACATGGGAGTGGCAGTTACTGAGATAAATTAGATATTAAAGCTGCAGTTCAGTCAATATCCTGCATGTGTGGTTTTTTTAATAAATCACTTCTGTATTAAGAAATAATACTTTTAGCATTTTCTGTTTTTAAAAAAACAACTTTGAAAGACCAATTTTCTTGTATTCTATTTTAACAGCCATTTGCTAAGGCACTGCCCCTTCATGTCCTGTCACAAGCCCTGGGACACCCCTTTGTCAGCCCTGCCCTCCCTCTAGCACATGTCAGTGCAGGAGTGCTCATGAATATTCATGAGCTTCCACTGACAGACAGAAGCAGAATATAAACAGATCCCTTCACTAATTAAGTCACCAAATTTCGCCTATCAATACATGGAGAACGAATTGACCTGCAGCTATACAGTTCTTTAGGTAATTAGAGATTGCACACATAAAACTATTGAAGTAAAAAAAAAAATTTAAAAAAAGAAGGGAAAAAAAGACTGAACTGCAGCTTTAAGGGCAGTTACCGAGTAAAATAGATATGAGGGCCAGTTATATGAGAGGGCAGTTACTGAGGCAAAAAATATGTGAAGGGCAATTACTGAGGTAAAATAGAACACACAGAACTGCTTATAACTCCCATGTAGTCATGGCAATGGAATGTACCATCCAGGTGTTCTCCCAGTAAGAAAACAGGGTGTGTAAAAACAACCGAATATTCTTCCGTTGCTGTCACACAGGCTCTCTTCGCTGTTGGGAGCCAATTATCTGATGTTTATATATAGGTTTATCATCTAGCATCTTCTTCACAAACCCCAGAATATGAAGATGAGGCAGTTTATGGAGAAGACCCCCCCCCTCATAATATATATATCAAATAACAAAAGGTTTTTGTCAATTTTTTTACCCACCATAGCTTAACCAAGTATATATATATATATATATATATATACACATGAAGGTCAGTCAGCACACTGTAGTAGAAAAGGTTGTAATAGCAGATGCTAGTCCCATAGAGAATAAGTATGATACGAACCAATCCAAAGACCAGTAAAGAGACAGCAGACCGCACGGGGTTAATCCAAAAATCTATATTCACAACATGAAATACACGTAAGCCAACGTTTCGGTCCCACAGAGAGACCTTCCTCAGGGCCGTGCAACCCACAAGTGCAAGTGACCAAACATATATACCCTCACCCATAGTGCAATGCAAACAAAGGGAACCAATCACCAACATGCAATCAGACAAAATATGCAACATAGCTATGCTCCGTGCCCCCTCCCCTATTACCTGATTATCCAAATGACTCATCATGACATGAGAGTAGGCACTTAAACTATTAGGAGAGAGACACCCTTAGACACTGGTCCCAGGGTCTACTGCCATTGCGGGGGATAGTCGCGCGCCGCGCTTGTGCAGTGGGCCAAAACATATTGACTGCCGGAGCGCCAGCAGGGCGAGTGCGCCGCGCATCACAGCTGTGAGCAGACGCCTCATTAACTCTCCCTGGCCACCAGGGACGCCGGCAGCGCAAAACGTACATGCGCAGTCTGAAAAACCGCCTCGGTGCACAGTTACCCGCACACTGACAGTAATAATGGGCTAAACAGAATAGTAATACACAGAGCGTTAAGGTGAACCACAGGGGGACAGATGGAGGTATAGAGCACAAGGAGCGCATAGCATCACCATAATATATAAGGACAAAGGAAGTGCAAAAGTGCAGAGGGAGTGATGCAACAGAGTATGAGTGACAAACATATAAAAGGCATAAAGCAAAATTCAATGAAAGCAGGGAGACAGCTACAAAAAGCAGCTAAGTGAAAGTTCCTCATTTAGGCCACCAGGTGTCATAGTTCTTAGTTCATAAATAAGCCTTGCTTCCTGTTTAAGTAAGGTCCTGCCCCTGTCACCCCCACGGGGGGGACTGGAACCTGCAGAATAGGCATACAACGAAGTGTGGCCAGTGTGTGTCTTTTTTCTTTGAAATGTCTAGCCACAGGTAGACACTTCAGATCTATATCAATCACCACTGATCCAGAAGAATCACAAAGGGCCTTGGCCCAAATGGCCGCACGCTTCCGTGAGAGGGGCTATTCGGCCAAGGACATCAACTTTGCCTTGCAAAAGGTTGGACAGGTTGATAGGGGTGAACTATTGACACCTTCGTCAGGCAGACCGGTGAGCAACAGGCTCAATATAGTCAGTACATTCAGTACTGCTACTAACAGCATTAAGCGCTGCATTCGGGGCAATTGGCGCATCCTGGAGAATGACGAGAGGATTGGTGCATATGCCAGAGAGCCACCTCTATTCTGCTTTCGTCGGGGACCAAACATTGGCGACATGGTCACTGGATCTGACCCAATAGACAAATATGCCACACCCACCACTTGGTTAGCCAAAAAACCTGGTTCGCACCGCTGTCATGGCTGTACCAACTGCAACTATATGCAGCTGGGCCCTAGCTACAATCACCCGCATAGTGGCGCACCGATTAAAATCAAACAACCACTGAACTGTGAGTCAAAATTCGTGGTGTACTTTATTAAGTGTCCTTGTGGATTGCTGTACATCGGGAAGACTGTTAGGATGCTGAAAGAACGTATGGCCATGCACCGTTCAAACATCAGAAAAGCCCTACTGAGTGATGCCGCTGATATAGATCTGAAGTGTCTACCTGTGGCTAGACATTTCAAAGAAAAAAGACACACACTGGCCACACTTCGTTGTATGCCTATTCTGCAGGTTCCTGTCCCCCCCCGTGGGGGTGACAGGGGCAGGACCTTACGTAAACAGGAAGCAAGGCTTATTTATGAACTAAGAACTATGACACCTGGTGGCCTAAATGAGGAACTTTCACTTAGCTGCTTTTTGTAGCTGTCTCCCTGCTTTCATTGAATTTTGCTTTATGCCTTTTATATGTTTGTCACTCATACTCTGTTGCATCACTCCCTCTGCACTTTTGCACTTCCTTTGTCCTTATATATTATGGTGATGCTATGCGCTCCTTGTGCTCTATACCTCCATCTGTCCCCCTGTGGTTCACCTTAACGCTCTGTGTATTACTATTCTGTTTAGCCCATTATTACTGTCAGTGTGCGGGTAACTGTGCACCGAGGCGGTTTTTCAGACTGCGCATGTACGTTTTGCGCTGCCGGCGTCCCTGGTGGCCAGGGAGAGTTAATGAGGCGTCTGCTCACAGCTGTGATGCGCGGCGCACTCGCCCTGCTGGCGCTCCGGCAGTCAATATGTTTTGGCCCACTGCACAAGCGCGGCGCGCGACTATCCCCCGCAATGGCAGTAGACCCTGGGACCAGTGTCTAAGGGTGTCTCTCTCCTAATAGTTTAAGTGCCTACTCTCATGTCATGATGAGTCATTTGGATAATCAGGTAATAGGGGAGGGGGCACGGAGCATAGCTATGTTGCATATTTTGTCTGATTGCATGTTGGTGATTGGTTCCCTTTGTTTGCATTGCACTATGGGTGAGGGTATATATGTTTGGTCACTTGCACTTGTGGGTTGCACGGCCCTGAGGAAGGTCTCTCTGTGGGACCGAAACGTTGGCTTACGTGTATTTCATGTTGTGAATATAGATTTTTGGATTAACCCCGTGCGGTCTGCTGTCTCTTTACTGGTCTTTGGATTGGTTCGTATCATATATATATATATATATATATATATATATATATATATATATATATATATATATATATATATATATATATACACAGTGGTCGACAAATCACCAAAAAATCTACTCGCCGAACAAAAAAATCTACTCGCCGAACAAAAAAATCTACTCGCCGAACAAAAAAATCTACTCGCCACCTAGTACCACACGTGTGCTGCTTGGGCCAATAGGAGCTCGCCACGATGTTAAATCCACTCGCCCGGGGCGTGCAAATGTATAGGTTTGTCGAACACTGATATATATATTTAATATATACAAACATACACACACCCATAATGTATAGTGCAGTAGCGTATCCATAGTTAATGTTTGAAGATGACGTCCATTATAACCCTTCTTTTTCAGTTGATGAGAAGTCTCAACAATTTAATTTTTGTGTAATGTTTAAGCACAATCACTTGTGTCCGTTTGATACAACTTTACGACATGTCATTGCGAGGTATCTATGAACAATTTCATAGTGAAATATATGAATGAAAGAGTCCTTGTGATCAATTGCTATATATGATCCTTAGAATATAAAACATAGAACTTCAATTGAAAAAAAACTTTGTTAAAGTGTAGTTAAGGTTTATAAGCAAACCCTTCAAAAGTTTGGAACGTTAAGGTGACACACAACCTTAACTCCCCCCCTCCCCTGCTTTGCTGAGGTCATCAAACATGACATAACTGATGACATCACAAATAACATGGTCCCATCACACCAGTGAATGTAGTGTGGATAAAGGGGATTACGAAATTGGTGAAGTTGACATCACATATGTCAGGATGTATCTAGCACACTAAAGATTGCTACTATATCACCATGGACAATTTCTAGTCCGACCAGCACTGAAAACTGTTAATTCCTCCAAAGCTACTATCACAAGTATGGGGGAGCAGTGAGGGTGGGGCGGCTATTGATAAGTCTGATGCTTGCGGGATGTGGAAGGTGGATAGAGAAAGGGATCTGACAGTACGGGATACACATGTTCATTGTAGTAGGATGAATATAATGTATTACAAACAGAAAAAATACATAAGGTTTATCAGCAATTACAAACAAGTAAATGTTGAGTGTTCCCCATTGCTGCTGCTCATAGCGGCCGAGAAGCACAGGGCTTTAGAAGAACGTGTCTTACCTATCATAGGCCAAGTGCTTTTCCCTCTCCCTAGCCTCGTACTTATTGGCCATACGACAGGGACAGGATGGACTTTTGGGTAAACAATACAATTATGTACTTCTTTAAAGCCACAAAACATTTTTTTTTAAATAAAATCAGTTCTGTAGTATTAGATAATACTTACTACATTTCCCCCCATCATTATTCAACTCTTAATGCCATTTTTACCAGTTTAAAAGCATCCTTTGATTCTATTTAGCACACCTCCCAAGCAGTGCAAGATATTTGCAACACTTTCCGGTTTGTGATAAATTGTTGCCAAATTCCCCAACAGTTTGAGCTGCAAACTGTAACAGCAGCTACAATGTATCCTTACATTACAAAGGTAACACTATCTACGGAGTTACACTGACTGAAGCACACAATCAGGATGTTTACAGATTTATAACAGAAGCACCAAACGATTGGCAGCTTAGGTAAGAATGTAGAATGTCACATGCTTTACATGTATAAATAAGAAAGGGGGCGGGGGGATGTAGTGTTGCTGCTTTAAAAAAATATATTGATCCATGGGAGATTCGCTTTTTATTTACGTAATAAGTGTTGGCATATCTGTAATTGTGCTGTGGAAAGAGGAACTTGAGAATAACTTCAGAGTGAACATCTTCAGGTTTTGGCCTTCATGCTGTAATGTTGCATTTTCTTGAAAGTGTGCGGAATGACATAGAATGACATTACTTACTAACATCCCCATTGAGGATAAGAATATTTCCAAACTGCTTAGAATGCAGAATCTTGATATTCTGATAAGGCGAATCTTCACTGTAAATGACATCATCTATGTCATACTCTACTAGGCGGCCGTCGGCCGTTGGCCAGTATCTGTCAACAGCCGCTCCGCGAACAATGGCCGGTAATCTATGGGAGAAAAGGCAATTTAGACTTTCAGCATTTGAAGAACAAACCGAAACAAAAAAAAATATCTCACAAATATCAGAAATAAAATGAAAGCGGAAGAGAAAGGAAGACAATAAACATTTTGTTTGCTTGCAGATGTTCAAACTACTGACATATATCCCGAACTACAGTATTGTCAGCGCTAAAAAAAAAAAAAAAACATTCATAAAGATACAGAAATTTGGTAAATAAGATACGCTCAAAAATAATATTTCAGGGATCTAGGCCGCAAGCTTAAGGTAAGGACCTCCAAGGTGGTATTTCCAGAAATATTACAAGTGCCATGCACTACCCAAGGGAGACAGTTACAGAGAGAGGTTAATGCGTGGCTAAGAAAGTGGTGTTGGAAGCAGGGTTTGGAGTTTTTAGAGCACTGGGACTCCGTTTCTGAGAGGTGCTATCTTTATAGTAGTGATGGATTGCACTTCAATGAAGCGGGATCTTCTGTGCTAGCGGGGAGGATGTTAAAAAGGTTGGAAGAGATTTTAAACTAGGAAGGAGGGGGGAGGTACAAGAAACAAAAAATCACTAGACAGAAAAGATAGGAATGGGGAAATTGCATTGGGTCGTGGAGGTAGTATGGGGAAAGTGGAAATTTGGCAAGCAGGGAGGCACCCATATTAAATACAGATAATACTAGAAAAAAATCTAAAGACTAAACCCAATTGAAGTAGAAAGGCAGGATCAGACAAGAAAACAATAGCGCAAACTGGAAAAAAATACGTAAATGCATGCTTGCTAATGCAAGAAACCAGACAGATAAAATGGGAGCTTTAATTAATAGCTAGAAGTGAGCAATATATGATATCATAGGCATTACTGAATCATGATGGTATGGAACTGGCCGTTAATTTAGAGGGATCAAGCAAATAGAAGAGGTCGTGCAGTATGTTTATATGTTAAACCGACTTTAATTTCTACTCTAAAGGGAAGATGTATATGAAGGGAATTGTGAAAATGTAGAGGCATTGGGATAGAAATTAGCAGTGGAGGTAAAAGTACAAAGTACAAAGAAAATGTTAGTGGGGATATGCTATAATCCAGCAAATATCTGTGAGATTGAGGAAGCCAAAAATACTTTTGCAAATGGAGAAGGTAGCAGAACTAGGTAATGTTTGCATAATGTGTGATTTAATTATCCAGACAGACTGGGACAATGAGATTAGCATTACAACTAAAGCAAATAGGTTTTTGGGGGTGCTAAAAGACAATTGCATGACCCAAATTATTCAGGAACCGAACAGGAAAGGGGCATTACTGGATATGGTAATATCTAACAATGTAGAAGTAATAACAAATATTCAAGTCAGGGAACATTTGGGAAACAGTGATAAATCATGGTCTCATTTGAAATAAATGATCTAAAACCTTATTGTACAGGTTAAACAAACACTTTACATTTAAGAAAGGCAAATTTTAATAAACTGAGGAATAGTCTACAAGGAATACATTGGGATAACATTTTTGCAGGAAAAATGTGGAAAATAAATGGGAAGTCTTTAAAACATTATTAGAAAAGCACACATCAGTGTATACACTTGGGTAATAAATATAAAAGAAACCAGTCTAAACCAATGTGCTAAATAGGTAGGGGAGAAAATGGAAAGGAAGAGGCAGGCATTTAGATTCAGACAGAGTAATCATATTAGAATTATAAGGAATCCAACAAAAATTGCAAAATGACAACCAAATTAGCAAAAATTGAAAATGAAAAAGAGGATAGCAGTAGAAAGTAAGATCAACTCTAACAAGTTCTTTAAGTACCTTAACAAAAAGAAAATATAGGACCGTTTCAGTGCGAGATGGAGATAAGAAAAAGGCAGAGGTATTAAATAAATTATTTGCCTCTGTATTTACCAGGGGAAGAATGAATTGCAAAACTAGTGCAACAGGAGGAAGCCACACCCTCTTTATTAACAAACAATTGGTTAACTCAGGGGGTGCGCAAAGTGGGAGACGGGAGATTTTTCAGGGGGGACGCGGCGGCAACAGAGGTCCCGTGCTCACCGCCAGGGCATTTAAATTGCCGGGAGACCGTGCAAGGCTTCTGCAGCTTCTCCTACTTGGTCTTTGGCCACGCGTCGCCATGGTAATCCGGCGTCAAATTACCCCGCTCCGTCATTTGATGCCGGAGCCGAGCAGGATGGGGGGGGCCGAGCCGAGGAGGTGAGCAGGCAGGGGGGCGCAGGATCAAAACTTTGCACACCCCTGGGTCAACTGAGAAAGAAGTGCATAGGTGGCTTGATAAAATTAAAGTAAATACGGCAGCACCTGGGCCCGGTGGCATACACCCAAGGGCCCTTAAGGAGCTAAGTTCAGTAATAGCCAAACCATTACATTTAATATTCAAGGACTCCATTTCCACAGGCTCAGTACCACAAGATTGGCGTAAAGCAAACGTGGTGCCTATATTTAAAAAGGGAACTAGATCATAACCAGGGAAGTACAGACCCTCAAGACTGACATCAATAGTGGGGAAGCTACTTGAACGTTTAGTACGGGATAATATTCAGGAATACCTAATGGAAAACAGAATTATTAGTAATAGTCAGCATGGATTTATGAAGGATAAGTCATACCAAACTAAGGTTGTTTGAGGAGGTAAGTAGGAATTTAAACCAGGGTAAAGTAGTTGATGTGGTCTACTTAGATTTTGCAAATGCTTTTGCTACGGTTCCACACAAGAGGTTAATGTACAAAATAAAGGAAATTTGCAGTATTTTCACCTAGCTTGAAAACTGGTTTAAGGACAACAGACTTGCTATAAATGGAACTTTTTGAAGTGAAACTTCTTTAGCGGCACCTACCACATAAGCAAAATTCAGTGGCAGGGAATGGAGTTGATGGGAACGGAAGTTAGTGGTGACGGAAGTGACGTCACTGCTGGCAGAAGAGGCCATCAGCAACATTCACTGCCACTGCATTTTGCCAGCTTCCACCAAGAGTCAGGAGAACACACACACGAGCCGCTCCCACCCGCCTCCTCCGTGAGTGAGCCGCGGCGCAACCCTCCCGCCCCCCCGTGAGCCAGCCAGCCGCCGAGCAACCCTCCCGCCCCCCAGTGAGCCGCCGTCGAATGCCCCCGCTCCAACAGAAGGCAGCAGCAGGACACAGCTCCGCCGAGTAAGAGAGTGGGGACTGCTCCGGGGGACACAGACAGACCCCCTCCCCCTGTGTCTCCGTACTTCTGCAGGGGGGGGGGGGAATCAGGAGAGAGGAGGGAGAATAACACACACACAGAGACACACACACACACTGACTGACATCCTCATGATTTGGACCTCTGGTGAACAGGACCTCATACAGTTCCATCAGAACTTCAATACGTTCCACCCGACCATCAACCTCAAACTCACCCATTCCCCGGACGAAGTATATTTCCTAGACACCACAATTACAGGCGGGCCCCGCTCGTACGGTGGGTTACGTTCCCTGGGCACAGCAAAATGAAAATCGTTTGAAATGCGGAACAGCGATTTTTAGCTTCTGCCATGTGCAGACTTGCAGTCCCCCCTTTTCTGTGCATGCGTAAACTCTTTCTGCTCATGCACAGACATGGCGGCGCCCTTCTCGGTACTGCTGTATTGGCGGATCGCTGACAAGCAGAACGCTGAGAAGCGGGGCCCGTCTGTACTATAAAGAACAACCAACTACAGACTTCTGTATACATCAAGCCTACAGACAGAGCCAGCTATTTGAGGGACAACAGCTTCCACCCCACACACACTAAGCATGCAACCATCTACAGTCAAGCCATATGATACAACCGGATATGCTCCGACACAGCAGACAGAGGCCAGTGGATTACAGTCTTGAGATCGGATTCCATAAACCGTGGATATAACCACAGAATTGTAGACCAGCAAATCCACAAAGCCACCAGAACATGAAGTGATCTCCTTGAATACAGACAGAAAGAGACAAGCGATAGGGTACCTTTGGTGGTCACATGTAACCCACACCTAGAAGCCCTACGCAAGATCGCCAGGGAACTACAACCTATTCTCCAGGAAGATACAAAACTGCAACAGGTCTTCCCTGAAACACCCTTATTATCATACAGACAACCTCATAATCTCAAGAAAATGATGGTGAGGAGTAAAGTATTCAACAGTACTACTGAATGCGGGACAAGATCATGCCAGGACCCAAGATGCTAAACCTGCGCAATGCTCCACACAGCGGGCACAATACAAATACCACACAGGAATCAGAGGACGGTTCACCTGTTCCTCCAGCAATGTCATGTACCTAATCATGTGCATGAAATGTCCAGGGGGCTGCTAGTACATAGGTGAGATGGGACAGGGGCTAAACAAAAGAATGAATCTGCATCGCCACAGCATCACACGTGGAACAAGATACAGTCCTGTCGGCGAACATTTCTCTGACACTGGCCATAAGATGTACAATTTGAAGGTAGCCGAATTCAAAAGGTAATCTTACAGCAGAGCACCGAAAGAGAGATGGTTGCATGAATAAACAATGTATGCAACTGTTCGGGACACTTAGTGGTGGCCTAAACCAAGACCGCAGCTTCACGAGTCACTACCCTGACAGAAGAGAACTCTTCCAACGAGTGCTAAAGGCCATGTCTACACATACTGCGCTATACGAATGCACACACAGCTGTCTCTTACACATACATATGTACAATGTAATTATATTCCTGTATACCAATAGGGACCACATAGTATCTACACACTAATAGTAATGCAACACCTTCTTACATTTCTTCACCTACCCACACCATTGGTATACACTCCCACACACACCTTTTGTAAAGCGCTGTATACACTGTGGGCGCTTTATAAAATTTATATTTACACACATACACACTCTTACATCACTAACATTCAGGGACCATTTAACCGTAAGTCATAAATCGCATACTGCACAGGGGGGAGGGATAGGCTTCAGTCACAGATACATTCCAAGATGCATTGTTTTTAAGTAAAAACCTTTCTTGCTTTATCCATTGTAACACCGCCCGGAAGAAGAGATCAGTGTATCTCGAAAACTTGCACAAATAAAAACATTTAGTTAGCCACAGAAACGTATTGTTTAATCGTTCTTGATTATATATATAATCCCCTTTTAAATTCAAGGGCCACCTCTCATCCCAACTTCTGACAATATATGTAACAGATGTGTGCAGAGGTACATATAATGGAGACCGCTTTGGGTGCAATTATATCTTGGCTTTATTGAGTATGTTCCTTTATTAGGCAAAACATACAAAAAAAAAATATAACAAACCTCTATCCCTTTGTAAAGACTAACTTACTTCCCCAGACCCTATCTGCAGGACTGGAGGGATATTCCCATTACCAGCCTATCACCCAAAGTCTCAGGAGGTTCCTTAAGCAGGTGGCCCTCCATGTCAGTCTGGCAGGTTCCTGGGTCCTCTGTGTCCAGGAAATATAGGTCTCTCGGTGTATGGATGTCTTGATCTCAGCACAGCCTTTATGCTCAAGACAGTGAAAGGCTTCTCTGCTCTCCTTCTGTCGGCCCAAATGTGAGCTAAGGAAATCTCTCTCCTGTGTCTCACATCAGGCTTTTCTCAGAGTCCTAATCAGCCAGGTGGAGTCTGGTTGATTGTCTGTGTGCTGGATTTAGAGGCAGTTTCTCTCAAACAGTTATGTCCCTGTTACAGGGTGTCTCCCATACTACTTAAAAGGGAACAGGAATACAACAATATACCAAGTATGTCTCTAATACAAGACAACTCTCTATTCATAGCTACTTCCTAACTCTGTGGTATATTAGGAGCCATGAGAAATAACAGTTTCTTTTTAAAAAAAAAGCTTGTCACTTCTCATCGGGCAATCAGTTTAACAGCTTCTCTAGGGCAGAGGTGCGCAAACGGGGGGCGCGACGCTTACAGAGTCCCCACGCTCTTCCACAAAGCATCTAAATTAAATGCCGGGGGACCGCACAAGGCCTCTGTAAATTCTCGTACCTTGGCTCTGATGGCTTCGGACGACGCATCCCCATGGCAACACGGTGTCAAATGACGCGACACCGTAGGTTAGGTAAGGGGGTGGGGTCGATGGGGGAAGGGGGGAGAGAGCAGGCAGGGGGCGCAGGGGAATGTGTTTGCGCACCCCTGCTCAGGGGATAAGCATTCAGAGAATCTCTGTTCATGCCAGTAAATCAAATCCAGCTATAGTATATAGGAGTACCCATCCCATATAGGATGATTGATATACCCATTGTTGTGCCACTAAAATATAGGGCAATAGTGTATTAGCTTTCACTTAACTGGCTATATCTCCGAAGCCAATCTGTATATACACTTGTATGGGATGAGCCTCTATATTATTGCTGCCTAAACCTTGATATTGCAGCCAGTCACACTATACACAAGTATTAACCTCATAAGGAACTACTAGTATTAATCTCATAAGGAACTACTAATATACTTATTGGTCTGACTATCCCCCCCAAAACACACAATTTATTCTAATTAGCTTTAGCTATGATATATATATATATATATATATATATATATATATACATATACATCCCCACACTGATGAGACCCATTAAGGTCGAAACAGCTGTCTGTGGGTGGTTTTCTGGGTATGCACCTTAACCCCGGCTGTGCTCAAAGCTGTGACCATGCAGCAAGCTTAAGCCTATAGGGAACCATGTTAAAAATGGTTTATGAAGCAAAAAGTGGCACTGTGTGCTCATTTGCATGTCATTTCCCAGAATCCCTTGCTGCAGTGGAAGTGCTGTGTGCTGGGTGATAATGGGGAAAGGCGGGGATGCAGACCTGCCTAAGACATGCAGATGAGCATACAGTTGTATTTACATTTGCATATTTGCTTTGCTGTGGAGGGTTTTTGTCACTTTTTTTACTCACCATAACTTAACTCAGTATTATGGTTGGCCCATCCTTTAGCTTCTTTGCATACCCAGTTAATCAACCCCACACTGATGAGACCCATTAAGGTTGAAACAGCTGTCTGTGGGTGGTTTTCTGGGTATGCACCTTAACCCTGGCTGTGCTCAAAGCTGTGACCATGCAGCAAGCTTAAGCCTATAGGGAACTATGTTAAAAATGGTTTTGAAGCAAAAAGTGGCACTGTGTGCTCATTTGCATGTCATTTCCCAGAATCCCTTGCTGCAGTAGAAGTGCTGAGTGATAATGTGGAAAGGCGGGGTTGCAGACCTGCCTAAGACATGCAGATGAGCATACAGTTGTATTTACATTTATATAAATATATATGTGTGCCTAAATTTTACTTTGTATTATTAAAGATTAAGTTTTATTATAGTCTTTTGAGGCATCTTTAAGAGTGCAGCACAAGGGATCTTCTATTTCTCCTCCTCGACAATTCTATAATATATATCCTAGGCAGCTCCTCCTCACTCACTTAAACTAGTACCTCATATGAACTTGTATATTTGTGAAGCAGGGTCAATCCTTCTCTTTCATTAAAATACCATGGGAGCTAAAAAGAGATTAATAATTAAAAAGACTTCACGTAACCTTTGTATTTATATGACAAGTAATTGTGCAATTAAAATAGGTTTCCATATCTCACAAATGATGTTGAAACGGTTACTAGAAATTGTCACCAGTATTTTCATTCAAATTTTGTGTGACCACAAGAGGGTGGTAGAGCATTACAAATGTGGTTATTTTTAGGAAATAAAAATACCACTTGTAGTGCATTTGCATGTCCCAGACAGGTCTGGCATCCCTGTCTTTCCCCATTAGCTCTTAGAATGCAGTGCTTTCATTGCAGCCAGGGATTCTGGGTAATGACATGCAAATGAGCACTCACTGAGTCACTCTCTACCTATCCATTTTAACATAGTCCCCTATAAGCTTCTGCCTGCCTCAAACAGCATTTCAACACAGCCGGAGTTATTTTGATTATTTCTGTTTACATAAACCATATTTACATACAGTATCTATGTTTAGTCTGCATAAAGGAGACTTCACCAACAAACATGACCGTGTTGAGAACTATAAGTTTCACTAGATCAACGAAAATACGTTCCATCTGAAATGCATAAGGCCGTGATTATAACCAAAAACACGACAAAACAAGATGCATAAATCCAATGAAACTGCTCACACCGCTGGCGACGGTCGCAGCGCGCCGTACTGCAAAGTGGACGGCTGGGGAACAGACTGACAAATGTGTTTTTTTTCTTGCGACGGTCGTGTTATGTGAGCAGTTCAACAAATGACAGCTAACGCTCACGGCCACGCCTCCTCTGCTCTCTCTCCCCAGTGTAATCAAGATGCTGCTCGGCGGCGGCGCTGGGTGACGTCACAGAATAGCGCAGCACTTGGTATAATCAAGGCCTAAGTCAGAGAACCTTGGACCACCATCTCACTGCCTTAGAGCTTCTGGTGGACAAAGCAGTACGATCGACAGAGATCACCCTTTCTAATTAGCTGATCTGATATGAAAAAAGGCAGGCCCCCTAAAAAATTGAAGGGGGCTCTGTATAAAAGGTTGTAATCTCCTCTAATGGGCAATGTGCATCAAATGCAAGAAATCTGTTTAATTTGTTTCTTACACCAAACAATGTATGGTTGTTTTTGTCTAGTTGGTCATTTCAGTACCTTAATACAAAGATCCCTAAATACAGAAGTAGCAGGCTGCACTATGCTCCAGAAAAGAAAACATATCCCATGATGACACAGAATACCCCAAGTTTCTCCAACATTACTACTGAAGAATATCTCAACTTATCTCACCACAATGCACCAAAGGAGACCATGAAGCCCACTACATCCACATCTCCCAAATCCCCGTTAGGTGCAGAACACCTTAGAATGTACAGTGGGAGCCACCTCGCTCAGAAACATTAAGAGAGAGAGAGGAGCCTTTCCTTTGGATTGTCTCCTGGAAATTAATTTCAGTTCAAATACATGTCATTTGTACACACAGACCTGTTAGTCAAATAAATGTGGGAAGAAAACATGCAGCAGAAACTTACCGCTTCACCTGTGTAATACTTTTGTGCAATATTTCTTTCATTTTTTCCTCTACCTTGTTTAACAGCTGTAAAAAAAATAATAACAGCAAATAATTATATTGAATATATATAGTTCACATTCTGAAAAGTAACACTTTCTCTATGATTTTTTCACTACACGGTATGTACATTCGTACATCTCGGACTACTCCTCACATTCAGTTCTCTCTGATCCCTGTGGTTATTCACCCCACATACTTGTAGGGAATATTTTTCAAAGCCCCAGGGTTGAGCTTACTCTGGGTATTAACCATTCACCTCAGTGGTTTAAAGAAAGTAGCGCACAGTCAGACAACATTGTTTTAACATTTAACAAAAGCTATTTTGACCATGTTATAGAAAGATGAGAGAGAGAGAGAGAGAGAGAGAGAGAGAGAGAGAGAGAGAGAGAGAGATTCAAATGAATACACTTTTCTTTAAATAAAAAAAGTGAAACCTTCAGTCGTTCTCCAAAACGTATTGCTACACTGGGACAGTTAATTAAAATAAGTGGTATTACTCTGGGATTTTATATTCTAAAAAGTAGTAGTGCCGCCATACCCCCTGGTACCATCACACTGCGACCACTCACCTGTCTGCTACTGTAGCATAGTGAGTAACAGGTATACTCAAACTGGTCACTACCCACCCCATGTTTAAATCAGCCCTGAAGACATTTGTTTAAGGGAGCTTATTCAATGACCTTCACATACTCTACATATCACTAGCAACAGACACTGCCTAAAAAAATTCCCTTTCAGTGCAGACAAAGTTTTTGTTTTAATCACCAAAGTGCAGGGGTGTGCACATAACCTCCTTTAAAAACAGATAGGAGAACATCTGCAGTTTCCCTTCTATAATGGGAATACACAACAGATATGGGTCACTTTGCCCATTTTCTAATGCATTGCCATATACAAAAGAACTATTTTTATTCAGAATCTCGTTTCATTTTATGTCTTTGTCCCTATTCTAGAGATGTGCAAAACTGCTCCAACCCCTACCCCCTGCCCCCCCCCAAAAAAAGCATTAGAGAGAATGTAAGTGTGTTTAACCCCAAATTCGATTCCTTGGAAAACATTTTTCCAAGCATGAAAGGGCAAATAATGTCGTAATGTCGTAATCTTTCAGCGACATATCCCAACAGCGAGCAGAATATGGGATGTGTGTGCCCTATTTGAAGTGTGTCAGAATTAAGCAAATCTTGCAATATTAAAGTGTTTCCCAAATGAGCATATTAAATGATGCACATTGATATACTCCTTGGCGAATCACTAGCAAATTACAACCAAGCCGCGCATCTTTTTATCGTGACTCAAAAGGGGGACATTTTCCATGGCTGGCGATCTCATGCGAAAGTTTAGCATCTCTCAACTCCATTGATCTTCATGATTAGATGTACTTAATGTGTTTCCTTTAACCACTTGTGCTGGAATACACTTTCATTTAGTCACTACTACTCTTTTATTGAGGAACAGCTTCCACTCAATCTATACTGCCCCATTTGACATTTCAATGTATGGCCTCAGTTTGGAGTGGAGACCTCACCTAATCCAAGGACATTGTCATTCTAATCAGCAGCCTCCCTCTCCTCACCACTAGTTAACGGTTACCTGTACATGGAACAACATGCATAAGCTTTGTATACGTACATGGTGGACAGATTCCTTTTGGTTTGGATCATCGCTGCTTTGCAGATCGATCAGCACTAATCCATGAGGGTAAATTCTTACAGTTGCAAAACTAAAAATAATATAGACAATGGTGTTTTGATTAAACAGAATGCATAGAAACCTCATTGAGAACTTTTAGATGTTGTAGCGAACAGTTTTAGATGAATGAGTACTTCAGTATTAGGCGATAGCTTTTTTATTTGGACAAACCATGGATATTATAAGACAAGCTTTCGAGAGTTCTCCTCCCTACCTCATGTCAGCAACACTGATTTACAAAGATTTCATGAGCTTAACACAGATGTAAAAAAAGAAACTCAAGATAGCTATCTAAGGCAGAGAAGGAATAAACAAACAGGGCAATAAATGGATGAAAGGGACAGTGAAACACAGGACTATACTGTACATCCATCAACAGAGTGGGGGAAGGGAGAGGAGGTGATGCAGGGAGGGGGGAGAGGGGGTTAATTGTAAGATACAAGAGAGGTAAGGAGAACCATTACAAAACATTGTGGTAGAGGGTGTTCAAAAGTACTCAAGAACAGAAAACATTTGAACATTCCATTCAGGATTTGCATTTTTAAGTCATTTATGGAATGCGCACAAGAGGCCGGCGCTGATAAAAACCAGGACAGTGGCCCAAAAAGTTGGGACCAAGACCTAAAAAGCAGGACGTCTGGTCACCCTACCTCTTTTGCAAGTCCTAACTCTATCTGCAAACTTAAATGTCAACTGGTAACAATTGTTTGGAGGTTTGCGACCCCTTCACCCTGGTTTAAGCTCTCCCAGCCTACTTTTAAATAGCAGGTCTTGTGATGTACCTGTGAATGACCAGTCCATTAAGACTTCTTCCTCCATCAGAGGTAAAGAGAACGTTTGCAGGTAGTGTTAGGACTTGCAAAAGGGGCACACCTTGGCATGTTTGTAAGCTTTTAAGGCTTTGGCCAAAGAATTTAATGATATGAACCTCACTTGAGAAGAAAAACAGATACGTTTTTAAATATATAATTTACCATATTGGATGTAGCACTGAGGCTTTGTCTTTTGTTATATACATCAGGTCACAATCCCATATGCCCTCCTTTTGACACATATATGCAGTACGGTCGGGTGTGGTGGGTTTGGGTTCTGAGCTTGCAGGGACGGTATACGGTGTGTGTATTTTTGATCATTTAACGTTACCAGTGCTAAATGGGATTAAGTTTCCCTTGCATAGACAGAGTTAAGCAATGGACTTAAGTTAGACTCATGTCTTGGAAGTGTATTTCATGGTAATTCTCATTGATATAGCGTAAAGAATACAGAAGCATCTCAACTCACTCTCCGCTTTGAGAATTTCTTCTTTTGACAATTACTATTGAACAGGAAGATATTGCCACTAAAGAAGAACTAAATATAACAACAATATCAATCCACCATTGATGTGTTTTCAAGCTTTTTGTCCATACGAATCCCTCAGGATCACAAATAGGAGCTGTATTAGTCCCTGCAAAAGTGAAAGTTGGAAACACTTCCATGAAAGTCTAAACACCACTCTGGGGCTTAGTCAATAGGCCCCAAAGCAGCCAATCGCACTGCAATGGGAGTTTCTGGCTGATCACGTAATTGGCTGCTTTAGACCAGGGGAGCATGACTCACGTTCTTATTGCCATGGCGACAGAAGCAGTCTGAGCCAAGGTAAGTGCAGTTTAGTTTACAGAGGCCTTCGCCACTTCCCCGGCATTTAATTTAAGTGCCTTCTGGAAGCGTGCGGAGCCTCTGGAAGCGTGCGGAGCCTCTGGAAGCGTGCGGAGCCTCTGGAAGCGTGCGGAGCCTCTGGAAGCGTGCGGAGCCTCTGGAAGCGTGCGGAGCCTCTGGAAGCGTGCGGAGCCTCTGGAAGCGTGCGGAGCCTCTGGAAGCGTGCGGAGCCTCTGGAAGCGTGCGGAGCCTCTGGAAGCGCCCGGGGCCTCTGTAAACCTGTGCCCCCTGCAGACAAGCTAGCGTCCCCCCTGGGTGGTGCGCCCCCCCAGTTTGCGTACCCCTGCTTTAGACCATATTAAATAACCCCCTGTGAAATGAATGAAAAAGAAGGTAGAGGTTTGAGAAGCAAACGTATACAAAAAAATACATATACAAAATATAATTTGTATATATGTAAACCTTATAATTATAATTTAAATAACTTTTTACATTGAAAAACATTTTAGTATTTCCAAAGATACAACTTACAAAGAGCAACATGGAATAAACAAGGAAGTCTTCATTATTTAGCATTTTTTGAGACTTGGTCGTTTGCCTAATAGAATGGTTTTAAAATCACAATACTTTTGGATATGACTTTGTGCTCAGCAGACTGGAAAAAATACTGGGAAATACACAACGATTTCAAAGCACTTTTCAAATATGAATACTGATCATTTTCTGTAACTTCTCCTTAGAGTATCACACAGTGTGCATTAAAGGAGCACTCCTGGCGACCCTTTATTCCTCTTCATTTAATAGCAGGGGGTTTCTGGAGCTGAACCACGCTGATTTCAGCTCCGGGTACACCCTGCTGCCGTCACGTGGGCCATTAGAAAGCCGCAAGGGAAGACTTCGCAGCAGCAAAAAAGTTAATTCTTTTGACGGAGAAGGTAAGCTCTGCTTCCAGTCCCAGAGATATTGTGCCCTGCATTTTGGGAATGTGTATGGGATAGGTAAAAAGGGATGTCATGCAGTTTTCTGCCACAGACACAATCACAAACGGTAATATGCCGTTGGTCGTCTTGCCCACAGGAGGTTGCACATCAGCCATATATCTCAACATGGCTATCCACTATAGGGGACCAAAGTGAACTAAGGGCAGTGTTCAGCACTCCCTCTAATTATAAAAGGAGAGATGAGGGTTCAAACCCTGATGTTGGCGACATTGTCCATAACGTTAGGGTCTTTTCCATGGTCAGGCCCCGAGGTCAGTGCACTCCCGCTGTCAGTAGCCAGGCCAGGCCCCGAGGTCGGCGTACTCCCACAGTCAGTTCACTCCTGCTCTCAGTGGCCAGGGCATGATGTCGACGCACTCCCACTGATGTTGGGGCATTATGTCGGCGCACTCCCACTAATGTTGGGGCATGATATCGGTGCACTCCCACTGATGTTGGGGCATTATGTCGGTCGCACACCCACTGATGTTGGGGCTGATTGATGGCTAAGCTGGTAAGGGAGAAATCAGGCAAAAAAAATAAAAAATCGTGGCGGCCTGTCAAATATCTATACAATAATTCTAAGTTTTCCGTTTGTTTGTATGTCAGAAGCATCGAAATCTCACAAACAGCACCATGTAGCACCACGAAACTTTCACTGGACATTCTGCTGAGGATTTGTAGGTCAAAGCAACTATTTTGAGCTTCCAATGTCACTCACCCCCCAGGTTATGAACATTCTAATGTCCAGCAAATCTCTTAGTGCAGGAGTAGAGGGGTGGGGGGCGTGGCTACTAAGGGAGGGGGGGTGTCGTTGCATGCTTCCGTGCTGCTGCTGGTGCTGTGGGTGTCTGATGTGAGATGTGCCAGGAGGGGGGGGGAGAAAACGGAGGGAGGGCGATAGAAAACGGAGTGGAGGGGGGGTAGAAAACTGAGTGAGGACGGGGAAGAAAACGGAGTGAGGAGGGGGAAGAAAAAGGAGTGAAGAGGGGGAAGAAAAAGGAGTGAGGAGTGGGAAGAAAACTGAGTGAGTGAGGGGGGAAGAAAACCGAGTGAGGGGGGAAGAAAACCGAGTGAGGGGGAAACGAAGTGAGTTGGGAGTGAGTTAGGGGGGAAAGAAAACGAAGTGAGTGAGGGGGAGGGGAGAAAACTGAGTGAGTGAGGGGGAAGAAAACTGAGTGAGGGGGAGGGGAGAAAACTGAGTGAGGGGGAGAAAACGGAGTGAGGAGGGGGAAGAAAACAGAGTGAGGGGGGAGAAAACTGAGTGGTGGGGGAAAAGCAGATTGAGTGTGTGGGGGGAATGGAGTGAGTGGGGGGGAATGGAGTGAGTGGGGGGGAAACGGAGTGAGTGGGAGTGAAGAAAATGGAGTGAGGGGGGGAGTAAACGGAGTGAGCGGGGGAGAACATGGAGTGAGGGGTGGGAGAAAACGTAGTGAGTGAGGGGGGAGAAAACATAGTGGGGGGGGGAACGAGAGAAGGGGGATAGAGAGAGAGAGAGGGTAACAGAGAGAAAGGAGAGAGGGGAAGGGAGAGAGAGGGGGAAGGGGGGGCTGGGAGAGTGAGGGGGCGGGAGAGAGCAATGGGGGGAGAGAGAGCGCAATGTGGGGGGGGAGAGGGGAGGGAAGGTTGTAGAGGGAAAATGGAGACAGAGACACACACACACAAAGAGACACACGGAGACAGACATACAGGCACACACACACACACAGAGACAGCCCATATCCAGCCAATGACACGCCCCCCGCTCTAAAGAAATTGCAGGACACTGATCGCTCATGCTTGGAGAGCTGGTGACGTCACCGCTCTCAAGCATGAGCGAGCTTAGCGGCGGTGTGGCCGCAGCCTTAGCAACGCGGGGAGATGTGCCGGCAGCAGGGGGAAAGGGGGGGGGGGCGGAAAGATACATTCCCCGGGCAAAGCCGGGTACAAAAGCTAGTAGTGTAATAAATGTGGAACCCTGTAATGCAAACATACGAACTCTTACAGATGTTCTGTGAGTTGCTGATTTTTAGCATCAATCCATTTTGCTATAAAAGTAGTTTATAATCTAAATCAGGGGTGCACAAACTAGGGGGGGCGGGAGAAATGCAGCAGAAAACAACTTTTTCTAAATAATATAACCATCTAATTGCCTTTTGTAAACAAATCTAACCAGGCTAAAAGTGAAGATTTGACCATTTTCATTTTGTTTGGAAATTAACAACATGCCTGAGAGGCCTCTGAATGAGGACTTTCCGGCCAAACACGTATTTTTCTTTACCCTCATCATACTCTTTATCAGAGAACCAACAAAGGAGGGGGTGAGGAGGGAGAGGGGCTCTGGCTGTGCAAACTCCGGTTGAACACATTCTGGCATCACACAAAAGGGAGCAGTCAGAGGTAAAGCCAAACCTCTCCCTACTTTCAGCTCACTATGTTTACAAAATGTAAAACAATGATTTAAAAATATTTACAGTGTCATGTTATAGTATAAAGGAAATCAATCACCCAGATGCTTACAGGTCACTTTGGTGCTAAGAGGGATTGTCCTTTAAAGGGAAAAGCTCATCTTCTATATACAGTAGTTGTAGTTTCTCTTACACTGGGGTGCCTTGCACAGGGAGACATTTTAATTCCAATACAGGCAGTCCTCGGTTATCCGACACAATGCGTTACTCAAAATGGCGTTGGATAGCGAAACGTTGTAAAGCGAAACACGTTTTCCCATAGGAACACTGTTTAAATGAAAGGTTCCGTTCCTGAAGGCATTTTTAACACTAAAATACACCAAATATTTTATTCAGGCAATAAGACATGCAGCACATATATATATTATATATATAATGCAGTATATATACTATATAATTTAACATAATAAATAATATATTATATAGTATAATATTATATATATACGCTCTTACGACGCTTTGCAACGTTGTTTATGTGAATGTGTATATATATATATACACATACACAACGTTGCAAAGCGTCGTAAGAGCGTTGGATAAGCCGTTTTGGCGTTGTAAAAATGAACATAGGTATGCATTGCATAGCGTTGGATAAGCCATTCGTTGTAAAGCGAAGCGCTGTAAAACGAGGACTGCCTGTAGTGTTAAAAACTAAAATACAAACAGCAGTGTGATTGCGTCTGTAACAGGCCTTCTGCTTATGTTACCAAGGTCAGAACTGTTTTCCTCTCCTAGGAATTCTTGCATTTTGTTGCCTTTTGTTTAAAGGTGCAACGCCTCAAAATAGGTTTGTGGGAACAACAGAAAGTCAAAGCACTCAAGACACAAAAAGTATTAAAGGTTTTGTATTTTTTATTTCTTTTTGTAGAAAGCCAACGTCTGCATTGAGCGTTTAGTCATGAAGTAGTTATACTATCGTGAGAGAAAACAGACAGAGGTTTTACTTTCCAAGCAAGACTTAAAATAAAGGACAATTACACTGTAGCATTACTGTATAAAACAACAACTCCTCCTCCTGATAATAAGCCATTTCAACAAGTATTCAGCTTGCATATTCAAATGCATACCAACTCTTTGCTGCCTGAGGCGTCTGCAAAGAATGCTATTGCTGGTCCCTCTGGTGGTGTAGGGGTTAAATTAATCCACAAAATAAAGTGCTGAATATTTCTATAAAAAAAAATATATATATCCAAGTGGACACTGGCAGTTGTTCACTTTGGCGCTAGGAAGGATTGTCCTTTTAAAGGGAAAAGATCATCTTCTATATGGTTGTATTTTCTCTTTGAAAAGGAGCTCTCCAAGCAGGGGATCTCTGGAGCTGAACCGCGTTGATTTTAGCTCTGGGGACCCTTTGTTTCCTGAGATAATTACCTCCATAAAGTCATGCCGGTAGGAGCCCTGGCTGGGTTCACAATATGGCGATGTAGAAGTCCTGCATCTCTTCCTATTGTGTTACATGATGGGGGAGCTTTCAACTGCATAGCGATTCCGGTAGCACCTACAGAGGTAAGTATCACAGGAAGAAAGGGGGTCGGCGGAGCTGAAAACATCGCGGTTCAGCTCCAGAGACACCCTGCTTCAAACCTATTTAAAAAAAATTTAAAAAAAGTGTTGCACCCCCCTTACCTTTAATCCGGCGTCAGATTACGCTGCAGTGTCATGTGACGTCATGCCACTTGACGTCGCGTTGCCATAGTGATGTATCGCCCGAATCCGGCAGAATTTAGGTGAGTTACAGAGGCCTCGCGATGAAGAGGGCGGGACCTCTGTAACTGTTGCGCGCCCCCCCCCCCCCCCCCAACAAAAACTATACCGCCCCCCCACCCCTGTCTGCACACCCCTGCTCCCATTTTTAAACAACTTTACAACCTCACCTCTTTCCCACCTGTACCCTTTCCTGCCCAAACTTGGCAGCCTCTCTATACAACAATACTCTTTCATCAGCCTTAGACAAATCAGCTCCTGCCACCACACGTCACCCCCGACAACTTCAGTCACAACCATGGCACAAACTCTACCCACTACCTTCACAAGTTCTCACGTACTGCTAACCTAACCGTTACTGCAGGAAAATTGACCTTTAAAGCCGATTTCCTCCACTATCAAATCTCCTGAAGATAACCAAAAGGTCAAAATAGCTGCCTGAGTAGGTTTACTGGCTATGCACTTTTTAACCCAGGCTGTGCTAAAATGCTGTGTAATGCAGCAGGAATAAACATGGGTCCACTGCAAGTGATTATTTGTATGTCATTACCCAGAATTCTTGGCTGCAGTGGAAACATTGTTTGCTAAGAGATAATGGGACAAGACAGGGTTGCAGACCTGTCTAAAACATGCCAATGTACACACAAGTGGTATTTTTATTTACTGTACTCCTCATACTGATGCAGCGGCCGTTATTCGAACAATTCACGCGTCATGTACATCTGAATCACGATTTGAAACCGCGGGATGAATTCCAGCCTTCCCGCACTATGATGTGAGTGCGGCGAGTGCAGAAAAACGAATTTTAGTGTTCTGGCTTTTAAAAACATGAAATGGACACAATAGCACAGTAGCACAGTACAGGCATATCCCGGTTTAAGGACACTCACTTTAAGTACACTCGCGAGTAAGTACATCTCGCTCAATAGGCAAACGGCAGCTCACGCATGCGCCTGTCAGCACGTCCTGAACAGCAATACCGACTCCCTACCTGTACTGAAGCTGTGCGCAAGCGGGGAGACTATAGAGCCCGTTACAAATGCGTTATTTATATCAGTTATGCACGTACATGACGATTGCAGTACAGTACATGCATCGATAAGTGGAAAAAGGTAGTGTGTCACTCTAAGTACATTTTCGCTTTACATACATGCTCCGGTCCCATAGCGTACGTTAATGCGGGGTATGCCTGTACTGTACACATTATAATTCATCCATTTTATTGCAAACGAAGAAACAGAATCCATGAAATTGAAACAAAACATTCGCGATAAGCGCGGGTTTCTGGGGCGATTGGCCACGTTAATGTGGCGTGGGGAACAGCAGAGAACTCAAAATCGCCGCCGTGATGGGTTCGAATAACGGCCGCTGCATCAGTAGAAGACTGCCCTCTTCCTTGCAAAGCAAACCTATTCTTTTCTAATCTAACTCAGTCCTCTAGCCCATGGGCTTTTGTCTGCATCCCCCTGCCTGCTCTGCCCCCCCCACCATTTCTCCAGCGTTTTATGACATCACGTCGTCATGTGATGTTGCCTTGCCATGGCAACATGCTGTCATGTGATTCCCATTTGACGCCCATTGCCATGGTGACGCTTCGCCAGAGACAAGATAAGGAACTCTGTAAGCGCCGCGCCCCCAGAAAATGTTGTGACCTCCCTGGGGTTCCTAACACGAGCTAATTGTCACAGGAGACCAGGTACTTACACATTTATACCGGGATCATATCACTGAGCAAAGCCAATAAGTAAAATAAATTGCGATTTATGCCGTAGAAACAGGCAAACACACATTGATTACAATGGCAAAAGAAAATAACACTTACTGGGGGTTTGAGATTGACAAACCGACTTTCCTAGTTGCAATAAAGTCTTTAAAAAAGTTCTGGAGCTCAAATCGGCATGAGCCTCCAGAAGCTCCCGCACTTTCCACTCCAAATGGTACTGAAAGTGTGACTTAGAAACTTTTCTACTTAATGTCCTGTAGCTGTTTCCTTGCTGTCTCCGCAAGGCTTCTTTGGGTCGGTCCGACCCCTCCGTGAAGGTTACACACTTTGGACCTTGGAATCACGGGTTGGATCGGTGTTCTGATCTCTTAGGAATCTCCTTAGCAATCTGGAATCTTAGGAATCTGCTCTCTGGGCTGGCTACTAACTTTTTAATAACTTTTGCAAAGTCAGTCCCACAGCCTTACAGCCAACCCATAAGCATGGGAACTTCATCTCTAGCCACTCACACACTTTGCCAGGTTTGTGAAAGCTGGCACCTGTGGCTTCAGAAAAGTGAGAGGGCATGTGCACAAACTGCCATCTTGCCCACTTACTATTCAAAGCCTCCCGCAGGCTCAGTGCCTCCAAGTCTAGGAAGGTGACAACTGGCCAGGCTGGTAAGCCATCAGTCCAGGATGCGGGTACTTGAGTTAGCCATTTCGCCTGAATAGCTTTCACACCCCTGGCAGCTAGTGTCACTTTGATCTACGACCTGGGATTAGACTCACTGGCACCAAAGCCCAGGTGGCCAGGAGCCCCCTCCCTGTCCCTAGGATGAAAGACCTGGTCTGGTTTAATGTATAAAGTAAAACATATATTAAAACACTGCTGCTTAATAAAATATATTTTTATACATTCTGCTGCTAAAATGTGTACTCTTTTGGTGTATAAAAAATTGTGTAAAACTAAACTGTCCCCTTTACACTAGCCTTTATCCCTTACACACAGCAAACTAGACTTTTAAACATTTTAACTTTACTTTTATAGAGATGTGAGGAGCGCTCAAATGCCAGGTAGAATATCCAAATAACACCAAAACCACAATCCAAGGAGAATAATGTAATTCAGAATAAATTAAACTTATTGGTAATATAGCCAGCAATTGTGGGTACAAACCCCCTGAAGACAGGTAGTGGGAAGCCAGGAAAAGCCCCCACCATCAATCTCATTGGAGGATACCCCTGTAGCATGAACCAATAATTACTCACGACTCCTGGTGTGGCTGGATAGATGTGCAGCTTCCAAGATGGGATAGTATAAATACAGTGGTGTAAGGTGCGCATGATCCGGTAGGAGCAAGGCGAGGACCCCAGGTAACAAAAAAATATAAGTTTGAGTCATCAAGACATTAAAATCCAACGCGTTTCAAACGTGTTAGCGTTCTTTATCAAGGAATCCTTGATAAAGAACGCCAACACGTTCGAAACGCGTTGGATTTTATTGTCTTGATGACTCAATAAATTTATATTTTTTTGTTACCTGGGGTCCACTACTTGCTCCTACCGGATCGTGCGCTCCTTACACCACTGTATAACTTTACTTTTAAAACTCTCACAACCTTATCTCTGGCTAGAGTAACCCCCAAACCTTTATACTAGGATTAGGGGGTCTGGGCAAACACTGGGCACCACCTCATTATACGGGGAACCCCGGTACAGTTCTAAGGATACCTTACCACCGGTGCCCCGTCTTACCCTCTGGTCTGTGCTGAAGCAGGCAGAATAGCGGTGAGCCGCAACAACGCTTTCATGCTAGGGGTTTGACCGGAGCACTGCGCTTCAATGTAGCTGGGAATCTAACCTGAATCCAGGGTACATTTTTGGAGTCTCCAGTAACTTTGGAACCCTGCTAAATAGAAGCAATCTGAAAGAAGTTTCTCCGTCAAACCAACCCTGAAACTCACAGCCTGGTCGTCTCCACTTGCTAGCACTCCTGGAAGGGTAAATCATAAAAAAACTGCAATTGTCGCATATTTTATTACATGGTACAGTAATGCATGCACAATACACGGGTCCAAGAGCTGACACTCTAGAACCCCAAAACACAGTTCAGGGGCAACCAAGTGGGCTTAACCTTTATTATAAAGCCTGGTTACCCCCTCACCGTCACACTAATCTCCGGTCCTGCCTTGATTTCTGCAACCTTCTCCTAGCTGCCATTCCCCTTGTCCGCCTGTCCCAACTTAAATCCATCCAAAATGCTTGTGCCAGACTCGCCTCACTCACCACTACCATATCCTCTACAATTACATTGAAAACCCTAGTTCTGGCATACAGAGCTTTCAAGAATGTCTCCCCCCTTACAACGCTCCCTCCGTTCTGCCCACAACATCCACCTATCGTTCTGCCTCATTATCTCTTCTCACTCCCATCTACAAGAGTTCTCCCAGGCTGCCCCCACTCTGGAATTCCCGAGCAGGCCTCCATCACACTCTCCCCCAGCTTTCAGATATTCAAAAACACTCTGAAAACGAACCCTTTTAAAGGAAGCCTATCTGGCCTACTCCTAAAATCCACCCATCCCACAATGAGCAGCCACTATACCTTTTGTTTCAACATTGCCCTTATTCCCTCTAGTTTAGAAACTCTCGTGAGCAGGTCTCTCATTACCTACTGCATCTGCTTGTTTATTCTTGTGTGTGTCATTCTGCTTATGTAATTAACGTCACTGTACTGCGCTGCAAAATAGGTGGCGCTTGACAAATAAAACTTTAATATATTGGCCGTTAGAGAGTCTCCTCTATTAAACATCTAGCTATTTCCTACTATAAGCATACACAATGATTTTCCTCTCGTTCTTCAGGCCTTAGAATAGTTAGCACTGTACAAAAACGTGCAGAATTTACAGAGAATGTAAAATAACCCGAATTAAAAATTGACAGTCAGCACCACCAGAAAAAAAAGTGTACTATACGTACTAGGTGCAGGTAACAAGGAGGATCTGTGTAAATCCTCAATACAATTACAATCTATCATATAAGTCACCCACACTTATTTAAGAAAAAGTGACAAGTCATGATAATCAATCAATATATTTCTCATAAGTAGAAAAATTGACTGTCTTGTGCTTTTTTGCATGATGCTGTTTTTGTCGCATAGACATTTTTGATGTGTACCCCACCTATTTAGTAAACTGGACTTGCTTCTTGGGCATACTTTTTCAGATATTGCCTCTTCCTCCTCGTGCTTATCAGTCTCTTTTTCTACATTTTGGAGATACCGATTTTCCGTGTTTGTCACTTTTATGTAGTGGAGTCTTGTTAGTAGTTTTTTTACTTGTATGCAATTTTTCTACTTATGAGAAATATATTGATTATCATGACGTCATATTCTTCTTAAATGAGTGCGGGTGACTTATATGATATTGTAAAATAAAAAAAATCTGGGTCATTGTGACTTATTCTTGTAATTTGTAGTAAAGTTGCATTTCTAGCACTGGATTCAATCAAAAACTCTTCCCTTTGAAATAATACAGCAAATAAAATTATCCCTTGTGAGCACATTCACAATCCTGCTTTTCACCATCATCGTTTATAGTGCCGGCGAAGGCTACAGCGACCAATGACATCACCCATTGCCATTGCGAAAGTTGTAAATCAGGTTTGAAGACGTTGTTGGCTACAAGGGGAGTGACGTCAGCAAGGGGGAAGGCAGAGGGGCAATGTGATTGGCTTATAGGCAGTCACATGGAGAGACCGTCTCAGCAAAATGAAATTCTAGCGACTACAAGGATTTTTGTAGCACCGTCGCGCCATGTCCACTATAAGCGCACGCGATGGCATCAATACAATTGTTTTGAAGCAACGTCGCATCGCCGGCACTGTAAGCGCAGCCTTAGCATACAGTGCTTCCACAGCAGCCAGGGATTCCGCGAAATGACAAACAAATGAGCCCACCAAGTCACCTTTTGAGTCAAATACATTGTAACATGGACCCCTATAACCTTATGCCTGCCGTATTACGCAGCTTTTCAGCACAGTCTGGGCTAAAGAAGTGCGTAGCCAGTAAACCTACTCAAACAATGTCTTTGAAACAATGTAATGTTTAATTTTTTGCAGCGATTGTTACTTTTTACACCCTGTTTCCAACTATTTTTATCTTAACAGGAACAATTCAACAATGGACAAATTCAGGAACTAAAAAAAAAAAAAATTAGTATTGCAATTTTTGAAATGCTGGGAAGAATAATCCCAATGTAAACACAAAATTATGCATGCACGCATCTGCACTCGCACAGTGCTGTTACTGCTCTGTGAAACAGGCCAAGCCTAAATGTCAAATCTATAATGGTACAGCAGTGAGCCCCGGACTATTTAAATTGGTGTCAGATTGGACTAAAATGTCATTGTAAGAAATGCAATTTCCTGCTACTCAAACATATTGTTTTTCTGTTGTTAATGTCACTTTACGTAAAAAATGTGTCATTAGCAACATTATAAAGGTCTGTAAACAGTTTAGGACCGTATAGTGACTTTAACCTTTCTTTCTTATAATGGAACAGGGAGGAGAGACAAGCTTGTAAATCTTCAACATAAATCCAGTTAACACTCTCAACGGTAGAATGACAGAACAAGAGGGTTCCCAGGACGACAGAAAGCGGGCCGGAGATTAACACTGCAGCATTATGTCCTTATCCTAGCACTATACTAAAGTGTAGTTAGTTCTATGTATTGGAGCACGGTCTGTTCTGAAATGCTGATGTGCAAAAATACATTATTGCCCCCCTCCCCTCATCCTGTGTCCCTTTTCTCCAATTTGAGCACTGCTTAGATGACAATGTGCAAAATAATCACATTCTCTTCATTTTTGACTCCATGCCACAGCGAGGTTCAGTTAATTAAGTCCAACATCCAACAAAATCACGACAGCACTAATCAGGAGCCCCGGGCATGATCACAAACTAAAAAGGGCCAACAAACATTCAGCGTTGAAGGTCAGCGCAATTATTTGACAACAGTTAAATAGGACTACATTTTTTGTTACATGTTAATATTTCACTTCTGTTAAAAAAAATTTTTAGAAGGTGTGGGAAAGTAGATTAAAAGTACCAATTTTGTTTGCAAGGGGCATTTTCTGTAACATTCATCACTTTAATGCTACCTTTCCCAAGGTAATGAAACTGTTTGACGGTCAGCACTTAACCCCTCTCCTGTCACAGCATTGCATGTCTCTCTAGCAGCAGTGCGGTTTAAATGCCCATTCCAATTTATTGGGAGAAAAAAAAAAAAAACACATGAAAGCAAAGATATCTGTTTTTATTTTCATTTGAATACACTTAGAAGCTTAAATCGGTGCAAACCAATAAAATTATTAAAAAAACGGAACTGGATGCCACCAACAAGTAAAAGTAATTCACATACAATTACAGCTGAATTGTACCTAAAAAGGTGCAGTCTCCAATACAATATTAAAACTGTTTAAATAAAATGTATTTACCAAACATGTTTATGCCCTGCAGATTAGTTCACTGGCCTGTAGAAGTCAAATAATTAGCAGTGGGGACATTCAATCGAAACACTTCTGAAAGACCATCTAAAATAGAGCAATTTACAAGATTCCAGGCAGCGTGGGGGATGATCCTGTCAAACAAACCTGATTGATTTCTGTTGACTGGGTAACTACAGTAATAGATCAGGGTGGCGCAGTAGATGTAGGTTATCTAGATGACACTGTCATCTGACACTGTCCAACATAGAATGCTGATAAACAAACTGTAATGCTTGGGATGAGACTCTAAGGCCTTGGGCATGGTCAGCGCCCGTGCTGCTGCTCGGCACTGAGCCCCGGCAGCCGCAATGAGAACGGCTTTAGCAGGGGCTCGCGCACGCTTCCGCACGCCTGCGGAAGCGTGTGTCTTACTAAATCTTTAGTTTCTGTGGTTGCCGGAGAGCAGGGCCGGTCACGTGAGCGGTTCGCCCAATGAGGGCAAACCAGCTCCGTGACGTCACTGGCCCGCCCCCGACACGCCGTCTTCAGTCTCTATGGACTAAGCCTTAAGTGGTAGAATGGATAAGGCATTGGTTGAAGCTTAAGTGACAGAGTTGTAGTAAATCGAGTACATTCATAGGAGAGGAAGGTGACGAGTGGAGTATCTCAGGTGTCTGTACTGTGACCAGTACTCTGTAATATCATTATTAGTGGCATTACAAGTGATCTCATAGGAAAAGTATTAAATTGTTTTCAGTTAGCTTGTCTCAGAAAAATGTTGACCACTTTTCTACTGTAAAAAGCTTTCAAAATGAGTGCGATAACTTGGATAGGTACAATTCTGCACCGAGTCATTTAGTTCCAGCTTCCAAGGCTTTGAAGCTGAACAAAGTAACATTACTCTTCATCAATCCATTCTACATTTCTTCCAGCTAAATAGAGAAATATACACCCAAAATCCAATTGGAAATTGCAGACATTAAAAACAAAATTTACTCAGGACTAGTAAAGTTTCGAGAGCTTTGCGAGCCACCGAATTCAAACAAACACAGATGTCTCACACATCCAGGTGAAGGCAATTAAACTGTCCCCAGATAACAGGTACTCTATCACCCACACAAGAGTAATACAATTAAATCCCAAAGTAGGCTCCAGCACACTATAATAGATGGAAACACGTAGATAGTTTCAGAATAAGTCACAAATGTAATAGCGTGAAAAATATAAATGTACAAAATTGGAACTGCTCACTGACTCATTTAGCAAAGTATACAGCTATAATTATCACAGTAGGGTGGGGGGGGTGGAAAGAGATACAAAGGAAAGGGAAGTGTGGGGTAAAAATGAGGGTATGGGGAACAGAAAAACATAAAGACACTGGGGTAGGGTAAGAGGGGCAACGTTTCAGGGTAGGAACCCTTTCTTCTGGCCCGTTCCCTTGGGTTCACAGGAACCTCAAGGTACTTCCCTTGACCCTTATCCCCCCTCTAGGACACAAGAATGAAAGCTTAAGCAGAAAATCAGAGTAATGCAATCATAAAGCTTCTAAGACACAAGAATGAAAGCTTAAGCAAAAATCACAGAGTAATGCAATCATCTAGCTCTGCCGTGAACAGCTACCCGCAGTAAAGGCAAGTATATCAGGGTAAAGAAAACCGTCCTTATTCTCTGTGTTCACAGGCAACTAGCAAGGGCTTCGGGCACTCTTCTTCTCTCTAACTGCAGCTGTAGTGTTTCCATCTATTATAGTGTGCTGGAGCCTACTTTGGGATTTACATGATTTTGAGTGGGGTTGTTTGGACCCACTACGCTTCGTGCACCTCATCATTTTTCATCATATTTTCTGGTTTAGAGTGCTGTCTATTATTGTTTAAAGAGTAATACAATGTACATACAGGATTTGAGGAGTTATAATAGTAGGAGTTTATGATATGAATACTCTTATTGCAAGTGATACCCCAGATTGACACAGTGACAATGTGTCCTGCCGGTCGCATGCCTACCCTGTCATATGTATACCCTGATCACTGATTGTCAATACAAACTTAATGGGCTGTGATTTGCCACATGGATCGGTATACAGCATATTCAATCGCTATGTTGACACAGCGCGATTTGTACAAATAGAGGGATATCCCTTATGATGAGGTCACACATGAATGTGAACGGCATCTCCCTTGCAAGTAGGGGAAAAAAGGTTCTAGTAACCTATCATAATTGGTGTCTGACTATTAGCAGACCAATGATATTTCAACATGTTGGCAGGTTTGTACACTTGAATTACATTCATTGTATTGACAATCAGTGATCAGGGTATAAATATGACAGGGTAGGCATGCGACCGGCAGGAACCTGAGGAAGCGAGTCATTTTGCGAAACGCGTAGTTCCCTGCCGGTGCATGCAGATTTTTTGGTCACTGCCAGCTTCCGTACCATCAACGAGCCATCTGCAAAGGTCCTGGCGTCGGACGCGACTGCAGGGTTAAACCGCAAACGGAGAACTCGCGGCGGTGTCTGGAGCAGAGCTGTGCTTTCCTATGTGTGAGTCTTTGATATCTGTTGTGCTACTAATAAACTGTCTATATTTGTGACTGTGGATCTGCCTATCTCCCCTTTGGGGTTTCGGGAGAGACGGTAGCTACTCACCATTAGAGTGTTCGATCCGATTGGTGGATTGAGCAGGAGGAGGGTCTATATCCAAGACCACAAAGATCTCTTTGATGTGATTTGGCTCACATGGCCGTGTGAGTATCATTGCACTTATACTGTATATTATATTGCCATTTCCCAAAAACACTGTATCTTTATGTGCAAGACTTATCTAAGGTGTGTGTTATCTTTGTATGTGCTGACCACAAACAACATTCCTGTATTGTATTACGAGGATCAAGGGAGGATTCACATTGTTCAAGTTGCAACATCATTCAAGGGGCCAGTATATATGTATTATCATTGTTTTTAGGTCCAATTGTGTTGGTGTATTCTATTAGTGTTAGTGGCACTGTAGCACCTATTACACCATCCACAGGGAGCACCCCAGTTACTTCGTTTCTATTGCAGAGCTTTTAAGATCCACACGGGGCGCCTGTGACTGGAGGCAGAGGGGTGACACCTGACGCGGGCGGAGGGTGTTCTCTTCAGAATGCCCAGGGGTAGGCCACGCCTATCGCGTCACCACGCGCCACGCTCCCAAGCTTCAGGGCCGCCCCTGTCCGTCACCTTCTCCACTGGACTCCTATACTGGCCCTTCCTCAAGTCTGCCTCCGCCTCTGCTTCCCTCTGATTGGTGCCTGTCGGGTATATAGCTCCTTCTCAGTCAGTCAGTGCTCAGCATAATCTCTGGTACCTTGGTGCTGCTCCGGTCTTGTACTTGTCTTTGCTCTTGTTTTTCAGTATCCACGTTCCTGACCCGGCTTCAGTCTGCTTACCTCCCCTGGATCTCGACCCTGGCATTCCTCGACTACGCTTTCTTCTCTACCCCTCAGACTTGGCAAACGGAACACTACTACGTAACTCTCTCTACCCCCAGACCTTTGGCTTACGAACACGACCACTCTTGATTCTACTACCCAGGACCCGGCAAGTACCCCACTAACCCTCTTCTTTGACCCAAACCCTGGCTTCGCTCAAATACCACACTCCGGGAACGCCTCCGCTGCTGTGGGTGTGTGGAGTTCTTTTTTCCCACCTCAGTACCAGGGTCCTGTCAGGTTTGCAGGCAGCACGAGCGTGACACTTTACTTAAGTCATAAAGTATAACTCACAAAAATATATGGAAAACGCATCCGTGACAGCAGGCAAGATGACCGCCTAAGAGAAATTTTACACCAGCGACTGCACAGCAAAACAAAATAAGCGGTAAACAAGACTAAAGTAAGACGGTGATCCATCGGCGCGTAAGCCCAGAGATGCCGCGGAAACGATCAAAGAAGATCACACAGCCCATGATGGCGAGTTCTTTTAAAACCTGCAATAGTAGAATATAAAAAGGCCAAAATTGATATTATTCTTCTCCAGAAAACTCATTTCAAGTCTAACGACTCCCCCCAAATATATTTTGATTAAAAATGATCCCAGAGTACTAATGTCCTCTGCTTCAGTGAAAAAACAAGGCGTTGCATACTCTTCCATTAAAAAAAAACAAAACAAAAAAAAGAGGGCCGTTATATAATAGTTAATGGCTCCATTTACGGTATAGAGCTAACACTCGCCAATATATGCCCCTAACGAGGAGAGCACACAATTTTTGGAGGATTTTTTCGCTACACTAGGTAGCATGAGGAAGGGAAGAGTGCTTTTAGGGGGAAGACTTTAATTTGGCCCTGGACACCTCCTACGATAGAACACTTTCCTTCTCCACATCCCAACACAGATTCAGAAAATATGATAACGAGACATTAGTAAAATGTCTACGTGATTCAAATCTAGCTGATATCTGCAGTTGATATCTGGAGAGAACAGCATCCACAGACACATTCTACTCTACACAACATAAATCCTACTCTCAGATTCTACTTGGGTGTGTCATTGGTCTCTAAAAGGTCTCAGTCAAAAATCAAGGAAGTTATTTGGTCAGACCACGCCGCAGTAGAGATAAAGATTGACAATATAATCTCATATAATAAACATTTCTCCTGAAGGCTAAATGAGTCATTAATCAAAAATTCCTGAGATTATCACAGAAATTGAACAGGAGATAGCTCACTATTTCCAGACCAATCAAGATTGTGTCCCAGTCCACGCTGTGGGATGCCCATAAAGCAGTGTTAAGGGGGAAATTGATTAGTACAGCCTTCTATAGAAAAAGAGTGAGCTCAGAATGAGTGGATAATCACAGGAAGCAGATGATAGAAATGGAACGGGAACACAAGCAGTCATGTAGTGCTTCCTCCCTCAAAAACCTAACAAATCTGAGGGCAGAAATCAATCTGATCCTAGTTTCAGAGGCAGAGAAAGCCCTGATGTGGACGAAAAGAAAGTTCCTTGACAAAGGTCAATAAGATCGACTCATTATTAGCCGCCAGACTCAGAAATAGACAGCCGTACAATAATATTAAATCAATTAAATTGAAAAACTGCTCTTTTACTTCAAATCCAGACCTAATAGCAAAATAATTTTGCTCATATTAGACTCAGCTATATGACGGCAAAAAAACAGAGCCCAGTAGTCTGTACCCAGATTCATTATCAGCATATTTAAAATCTCATGGCCTTCCTAGGCTAAAAGGGAACAATTTAGTGTCCCTCAATAAACCTATTACTAGTGAGGAGATTGCAGCTACGATCAAAGAACTGAAGCCGTCTAAAGCTCCAGGCCCAAACATTCTCAAACATCTACTATAAGAAAATGGCCGAACTGTTAATCCCTCAGCTCCAAAAAACTTTTTAATGCTATCCTTAAAAGGGGCACTATTCGCCTCCCCCCCCCCCCCAATATGCTTCAAGCTACAATCTCAGTTATCCACAAAGACGGTAAAGACCCCACAAACTGCACGAGCTATAGGCCTATCTTTTTGATAAATTCCGACATTCATTTTTTCCCCCAAAATTTTAGCCACCCGGTTAAACGAGTTTCTTCCTGACCTGATCCACAATGATCAAGTCAGTTTCATTCCAAATAGATAGGCAGCAGATAACACAAAAAAGCAATAAACATCATAGCTCAGGTTAAAAAAAAAAAATATTCCCATGATGCTACTCTTTCTAGACGCAGAAAAAGCGTTCGATAGGATTAACTGGATTTATATGAATAGCATTTTGAAGACATTCGGCCTACAGGGTGAGTTTCCATCAGCAATCCAATAACTTTACACTATAATAACAGCCAAAGTAAAAAGTCTGACAGCGGCATCAGAATGAATAAAAATTAGGAGTAACAAAGATATTAAGGGGATCGATATAGCGAATACAGAATATAAACTTTCATTATGCGGGGACGATATTCTTCTAACCATAGCCAAGCCTCTGATTTCTCTTCCATCACTAGGCAAAGACCTTGACCTATTAAAGTCTTATTCAGGCTTTAAAATGAACAATAGTAAATCGGAGGCGCTCAACACCTCCCTCCCCACACCGCCAAACTTATAGCTATAAATGTTAACAAGTGGAGAACACATAGTATATGTTATCTGGGAGTTAAAATAACACAGACATACGAGACCTTATATAAAGCTAAATACCCGGGCATCATCCGTACGATAATTAAAGACCTAAATAATTGGGCAAAATGTTAAATTTCATGGATCGGTAAAATACAATCCATCAAAATGAATGTACTCCCCAGCCTGTTATATCGCTTGCAGAAGTTCCCTATCCCTCTAGAAACTAAAGAGTTATTTTATCTTCAAAGACAAATTGCTAGTTGTATCTGGTTAGGAAAAAGACCCAGAGTAAAATCAATCAATTATGACTAGGCCAATATCAAGTGGAGGACTAGCACAACCATGCCTACTTTCCTACTATGCAGCAGCCCAATATAGCCAACTGGTATCGTGGCACGAGGACACAACCCTTAGACGCTGGGTTCAAATGGAGTTTGATCTGTTATATCCAATACATACCCATGCCATCTTATGGCTACCAATACAAGTGAGAAAGGAAAAAAATAATATTCTCCCCACAATATCCCACTCTCTGAAATGATGGGAATTATTGGTCTTTAAAAAAGGTTTCAGCAATGACCTAAATGTAGAACAACTCTGATTTCAGCCCAGGTTTTTCAAGCTGGTTTCCATCACTGGAGAGCAGCAGGAGTATTTTACCTGAGAGACCAAAAGGAGAAGAACAAACCCAACTCCACTAGATGTATTCTTCCCAGACACAATAAGAGAAAAAAAATACGTTTTCTGCTTTTTACAACTCACTGGCTTCTTTAATTTAAGGAAACCCAGAGACTCGCTTTCCCAGTTTGAAAGAATGTGTCTAGCTCAGGCAATACAAAGGACAGAATCTTAGCCCTCTACAACCCTTTTACCATCTTATCCAGTGACAAGTCCCCAGCTTTATTAAGCAATGGGAGAGAGATCTAGGAGAGACACTAGAGGAGGACACAGGGGTGCCCAATGCTACATCCCATTGACAAAACATATATGGTAAAAGGTATAAAATGAAATACTTCAATAATAATAATATTAAATACTTGGTTATTTAGTTAACCCTTTGGCCAAAGCGTCATAAGCCTGCATACCAACGCCAAGGTATAACCAAATTAATGCAGGTCCTACACTACACTGTGAACCCTTCCTTTTACCTCTGTAAGAGGGGAAGAACCATTATAGGTCCTGTTCCTGCAGCAAAATTAAAAGACCTCCCAAGTTAAAAAGGTAAAGGAGGAGGAGTGAGCTCTGGGGGGAGGCGCCACCAGCCTCCAAACAACTGCTACCAGTCAGAAATTGATTAACACACATTCCCATACTAGCTCAAACTCCCACGAATGGTGGGTGTGGGAGTTTGAGCTAGCTGGGAATGTGTGTTAATCACTAGAGGAGGAGGACTGGGAGGATATTTTCGAAGCAGTGAAAGAGAGATCAATTTGCACCACTATTAAAGAAAATGCATATAAAGTCCTAAACCGTTGGCAAAACACCCCCATCAGACTATCCAAGATTTCACCAGGCACATCTCCATTCTGCCCCAAATTATGTGGTGTTCGTGGTATGTACCTCCATATGTGGTGGGAATGGCCAGGAGTCCAGAGGATCTGGAGAATGAGCCACAGGTGGCTCTAGAGGATGTTTACCCAAAACATTACTCTGGACCTGTGGCTTTTCTTGTTAAATAAACCATCAGATGTGCTCAATAGAAACTAAAATAAACTTATCTCCCAGATAGCGTTGGCGGTTAGGTGTGCAATTGCTTCCCATTGGATGAAACAAACCGTCCCCACTACACCCCAAATTAAAGCCAATTTAAGGTACGCCTGCCACATCAGTAACCTCACAAGTATGGTAAATGATTAAATTGTGTAATATCTACATATGTTTCCGAAATATTTATATGCCTCTCTCAGATGTTTCATATCAATGTATAATGACTGTTTTCGCCAAGCATTAAGTTGGAATGCATTCTGTACCCCCTTACTGTAGTTTCTGTACTTTTTTTATATATAAATAAAATCAATCAAATGCAAGTTAAAAAAAAAAAAAATTAAACACACACACACACACACGCCCTAGAGAGAATGTGAATAATAAATCAAAGATCTGCAACCCATGCTGACAGACGATGAAACATTAAAATGCATCTTCCCCAAAACTCCTATCTTTGCATTCCAGCGATCGCAAAACCTCAGACTGAAGTAAGTCAATAGAAAATGTCATAATGAACTCAAGGGCGCTTAGAATGGCACAAGACCATGCAACATCACACACTGCAAACTTTGTAAACATATATGCCTAGATCCCACAACCAGTCACAAACAGAATATTCAACACTAAAGCATCATACTACTGCACATCAAGGAATGTGGTATATATGATTCAATGCAGCAAGTGTGACCAAGGATGTAACCACCCAAAAGCTTCAAACCAGAATGAACCTACAGACATGCAATAACACACCATGAAGAAGGAAGATACTGTACTCCAGTGGGACACCACTTCTCACAGCCACATCATTCCATAAATGATCTAAAAACCAAAATACTCGAAAGGAATGTTTAAAAGCACTCAAGAACAGAAAACATTTGAACTCAAAATTAAAATGCTCTTTGACACTAAAACAAGAGGACTTGATGCCGACATGGGATTTCGACCACACTATCAATTTTTTTTTGCTTTTTTTCTCCCTGCCTCTCGGTTAATTTTACAATTAACTTCCTCTCTTTGCAGTCAGCTTCATAGAGTTCAATTTAAGGTCGTTGATATTTTATACCTTCTGATGAAAATTAAATTTTTAACAGTAGCCAACTGGTAGTGAAGCAGATAATTAGCATTGGGTATGACTTGTGTAGGGGCATTATATAATGATACTTAAAGTATGAATTACTCCCATTCTTGCTTTTTTTTAGCAATACTTCTGAAATGCAGACCCCAGAGGTTCATTAACCCAGGAGATCTTGCATACTCCAGGAAATGTTTGTTTAGTGGTGGATAGCACTAAAAATGGTTGCACCGAACTTCCTTCTGACAATGGATGCGTGTGACGTTTGGAATCCATGGGTGTTCAATTGGGGTGGGTCAAAGGATTCTAGGACTAACTATTTGCTCTCCAGCTAATGTATTCCCTGAGTACTATTTTTAAAAAAAATGGATCTCTCGTTTGACTTATTTAATCACTCTATCGTAAAGGAATCACCATTTAAAATAGCTCAAACCTTCAAAAATCACCATACAGTACGTGAAGCGTGTTTTACATGCCTTTGTAGACCTTTCACTCACTTTATCTAAAGGAAACAAATCTCTCTTAAAATCAGTTCTGTAGTATTAGCAAGTGACTGTTTTTTTTAATTCAACTCTTAATACAATTTGTTATGTGTTTTAATATCCTTTGATTTCTATAGCAGATTTAGCACAAT
The DNA here is from genome assembly GCF_040206685.1 of Ascaphus truei. Taxonomy (NCBI): domain Eukaryota; kingdom Metazoa; phylum Chordata; class Amphibia; order Anura; family Ascaphidae; genus Ascaphus; species Ascaphus truei. The sequence continues at coordinate 111,762,144 of NC_134485.1, read as the reverse complement.
ACCCTAGCAGCGCAAAATATTTGTAATACTTTTCTGTTTGTGATCATTTGTTGCCAATACTCCCAGCAGTTTGAGCTGTAAACTGCAACAATAAATAGTTTCCTTAGTAGTATAAGATTACATTGTAGCTGCTGAGTTACACTGACTGAAGGATTGGAACTGAAAGGTGGCCATTTCATTAGGCCCACAATCTGGGTTTGTAACGAATTATAACACGAGCACAAAACGCTTGCCAGCTTAGGTAGGAATTTAGAATTATACATTGCAATATGCTTAACATATAAAAATAAGGGGAAAAAAGGGGAGAATGTAGTAATTAATGCTGCTTTAAAGTAGATTTTATTTTTACCAATGTTTATCATTTATGCATGCTCGAAAAGCTAAGTGTTAGCCCTCTAAACCAGTGGTGCTCAAACTTCATCCTCAAGGGCTACCAACAGGTCAGATTAAGGATAATCTTGCTTCAGCACAGGATCAATCACGCAGTTGTTTTGATTGAGCCACATGTGCTGAAGTAGGGATCGCCATAAAACCTGGCCTGTTGGTAGCCCCTGATTATCGAGTTTGAGCACCAATGCCCTAAACAAAATACGGGTTGAAAGTGTCCACCAATAATAAATAATGCTATTCATTCAAACATGTTAGTTTTTGCTTGGTGGGATGGGTTTCCAAAGAAGTCATGCATTTTTTAAATGAGCCTCTATTCTTGCTTGGGGTCATTACAGAATAACTGTTCATTTTGCTTCTGCGTGTCACTGAAAACACAATCGTTCAAAATATTTCTATTGAGAGCTACTCAATTAGATCCTTTGTCCATGTAAATTGAGATATGAATGAATCTGGCAGAAGTGGCAAATGTGACTTTTGCAAAGCTTAACTTTTCTCCATTTAGGACAATGATCTGTTATTTTGTCAACTGACAGCAGGAAAGTGTGGCTTAATCCCCAAATCAACTCTAATTCGTTTACCAGCTGCCCAGTACCAAAAGGTTCTTCAAACAATTCTCTATTTCAGTGGTAGAAGTTGTCAACAGCAGAAGTTTCTCGTTAGAAGCACAGAACGGTGACCATTTGCCTTCTTTTTAAGTCTTTCTGTCACCATTCTCTATCTTGTCTTTTTATAAGAGAAGGTAGCATTGCAATGTATGACAATCACTGCGTCATGGTTTTCTTTAATATTAGCTACCATGTTTCTGACTATAATGATTTTTATGACAAGAAACAACTATTTCATGTCAGAAAAACATATGTATTGTAGAAAACAAAAAACAAAAAAAACAGGTCTACTTCAAAAAGAGGGGAGCATAATTTATTTTCTGAAGCACTGACCACATGCCTCTGATGCTCCAGTAACGTTCCGCTTCGTGTGCCCATTGGAACGCATCACTTTCCCACAATCGACACAGATGGACGGCAATAAGATAACCAGTAGCATCGTGTAAGATAGGGGTGCGCAAACTGGTGGGCGCGCCTCCCCGGGGGGTGCGGGGTTTACAGAGGCCCCGCGCGCTTCCTGAACGCAACGTGACGTCATGACCCCCAGAACGCTGGAGCCGAGGTAAGAGGGGGGGAACGCGGAGAGGGGGACAACCGTTAGGGGGGGCGCAGGGAAAAAAAAGATTGCACTCCCCTGGTGTAGGAGACTGTAATTTCCCTGCTACCAGTGACAGAGGCAGGACTTCTAAACGCAAACGACTCTCCATAGGGTCATGTAAAAAAGCAGGAATACATATATAGTGCATACGTGCTTAACACCAAAAACTCAAAAATAAAAACTGTCAAGTGCCCACTCACATGGTGGTATAAATTAGTCGGCATATACAGATAAATCTGAGCAGGAACTGGGTGTAGTTAGTGATTTTGACTGCATCTCCCCAGAATTAAAGAGAAGAAAAAACATACTGTAGCATAGATCAATTTAATAAAGGCACACAATAGAGCGGTGAGCTCTAACAACTCACATGCTCCAACGAATGAAAAGGCAATTTGACCCCTCTGGGTCCTGCAGCTGTGGCGTCCCGAACACTCCGTCAGAACCGGTCAACAACGGGTTAACCGACTTGTGCTTCTGTAGCTCCGTATCCCTGATCCTGGCCAAAGTTTGGTTGAGCAGGCAGTCGATGCACAGCAGGTTCCTCCGTCACACAGAGAATGGTAGCAGGCGTCCTCCACTGATCTTACCGGATTCTCCTATGAACTCAAAGGGAACTCAAAGCGCAGGTTTGCGGCGGCAAATTTAAACTTGCTCAGTGGCAACTTGCAGAGACGATAGCGAATACTACACAGCATGCAGCGGGAGCAGGAAAAATAAACTCGTTACACGTTTCATCAAGAGTACTGTGAGCTTCCTCCGAGGTGTATAGATACTCCAGGTGCATAAACCACATCACGGTGATAGGGACTGCACTTGCATAAATTCAGAAAAATCAAGCAACACATAAACATAACAAAAAATATACACTTTAATTATTGATAAAATTATAGGACGACAATCGAATCTATAAAAAACAGAAAAAAGTTAGATTATCCACAAATTACACATACACTTAATGGTGGTGGATTCTCACGTGGAAATCAGATCACAGACCGGACAAAAAATGACCAGTAAATCTAATAAAATTAGAGTAAAATAAAAACTGCTAAATACATTTAAAATTAAATAAAACCAATTGAAACACCTAAAAAATAATTTAAATAATTAAAGATTACTAAAATACATAAAAGCACAATACTATAAACGTATCTCATAGAGGAAAAAGAGGAAACAGAGGATGTTAAGTGAGGAAGGAGTTAAGGTCGATATCTATATTCAGTTTGTGAATGCAAAAAGTCTCCTGTTTGGAAATGTCTTTGATTTTGTTGCCCCTCTCCAATTTGGTTGGATCAGATCAATCCATTGGTCAAACCAAGTGGGTCACCTTGATGAAATTTCTTAAAGTGTAGGGGGACGCTGTGATTCTCTAGACCCAGCGTAAAATTCCTAATGTTCTCAAGATTCTCACCCTGAATGGGCAAATTGTCCTCCCCATATACTCTAATCCGCCGGGGCAGGTAATAAGATATACGACCGTGGTACTTTTACAGTTAATAAAATCCTTAATTTTAACATTTTCTTGAGACACTAACGCGTAGCTCACCACAAACGAAGCGCCACCGCGGTGCTGAGGCAGGGAATTGAGTAACGCTGACCCACAGCCACGCGGGTGCGCCTAGAATGTAGAGTAGTCGTTCAGGCCAGGTCAGGATTGGAGATGTGAGATTAGTGAGGTACTTGCCGGATTCAGGAGAGGAGAGTTGCGGATTGTCGAGGTGCGTAGCCAGGTTCAGGGATGGAGAGTAGCGGATCGTCGGGGTACGTAGCCAGGTTCAGGATAGGAGACAGGAGAATGGTCAACACAAGCCGCATCAGGAGTAGAGATAAGCGGAGTCCAAGTAACTTGCAGGGTTCAGGCAACAAAGGGTTAATCAAGCAGACAAGGCAAGGTATCAGGAACAGAATGCAGCAAGGCACGGCGTCACACTGACTATGCTCAGCAAAGGTAAGCTGCAAGTGAAGGATATATAAAGGAGGAGGCTCCAATAGCCAGCAAGGGTGGAACCAGGAAGTGGAACCTAATAGGCTGCTGGTGCACACAGGTGTGCCCTATGATGCAGCCTGACCAGGTAGGAGGTTGCTTGCAGCCCGCGCGTGTCACAGAGGTCAGAAGCAGGACTTAGAGCATGTGATACTCCCACGCCGGTTCTGCAAGACGTCAGAGCGGGGGCGGAGCCTGGAGCGCGCGTCACTGCCAGACTGGTACTGTTATCAACAGAGCGTGGGCGGGGCTTACCGCGTGCATCAGCGGGGAGGCTGGATGAGCACCCGCGTCGTACAACCAGGTGAGGGGCGGGGCCAGGGACCACAGATGCCGGAACAGACTGCGCAAGGTCCGCGCGCGTCACAGGACCAGAGGAATGCGCATCTTGTGTGTCTGTCACCGGAGGACCAGTGAGGCGAGGAGACGGTCCTTGGCCACCAGGATGGCGAATCCTCAGACACATTAGAAACAAAACAGTCACTCTTCTCGTGTCCAAATTTGCACACTTTACACTTTGTGCATTTAAAAAAACCTTTAGGTTTGTCACTAAGCCAATTAAATTTCGGTAAAAAAAAACTGGGAGCCATTTTGTCTTTTAGATATCGAACTTGTGTACACAATTCTTCCTAATACATCTGAACTGCCAGAACGGTATGTTCGACGTCCATTTTGTGTGATGGCAACTGTCCTTTAAGATATAGTTATTGCAATCAACTTGCTTGAAGAATGTTTTCGTTTTTATTTGGTTCTGATCAATGTACAAAAACAGATCTAGAAAATGAACACTAATATTACTACTAAAATACGTAAACTTTAAATTTATATTATTAGTGTTGATCTATAAAGTCTTGTAGCAGTTCAGCAGTGCCGTCCCAAATACAATATGCTTCCCACCACCCCATGAACAGATTGGCATAACTTGACGTGAACCTTGGCCGCACCTAGTGTCAGTTCTATTTACAGACCTTCAAAAGCAAAAAAATGATGTTCAAGGATATATCTGATACTGTCCAGAATGAAATCAATTTGTGGTGCTGGAAGATTACCCATATTTAGCAGAGTTTATTGAATGGCATTACACACTTGAGTGTGATCTATAGTGGTGTACGGTGATGTAACGTCAACTGTACACCATATATAGTTGGGTTTCCATTCTATATTTCCCAAAGTATTAATTACGTACTTGGGTTGAGTCTTTGAGGTAGGAAGGGAGCATTGAAACATATTCTTTCAGATATACTCTGATACGATTCAGGTATACTTCTTATAAGATATACTCTGATAAATTTGATGTGGACGAATCTATACTGGAAATGATTGGACGGCCTGGTGGTCTCTTCAGGCCCTTGTGAATTTTGAGGAGAAAATTGAAGAAAAAAAAAACAAATGGGGATCCTAGGAAATGTATTGTACAAAAAGAGGAACTTACTTTCATTGATAACCCTTATATTTTTACATCTTTGTAATAACATGTCTAAGTCGGACATAAATTGTTTGGTCGGGTCCGTATTTAGAATAGAATAAGTATTTCTGTCATTAAGTATCCGGAATGGCTCCTCCAAGTAATACTCCCTAATCATCACAACTGTCCCTCCTCCCTTGTCTGCTGCTTTTATAACTATGTTTTTATCTTTAAAACAAAAAAAATTATTTACTGCGCTTCTCAGTGTAAGGACGCTGCTGGTGAAAAGATTGGCCATACATATGCGAAAAAACAAAGTGAATTCCTGCGCTTCTCCCATTGACTAACAATAAATGGGGAAATAAATATACATAGTGAAACCTAAGTCTGTAAGACAAAGGAGACTTTTGGTTATATTCTTTGATCAAATAAAGACAAGCCTGCTAACCAATGTCAAGGTAAGTCTCAGTAGCAGGTCCCTATGCTAAATGCATACAAATGTTCTGTGAAATATACCCTGAAGGGGTTAATAAACTAAGCATAAGAGTATGTAACTTAGTGCAGTTAAAAACTGGTACAGTATATACCAGTGAAGATACTTGCATGTATGCAAGTAAAGTGGAAAGCGAATTTACAGGGACCATACCGGGAGATTATATACCTTGAAAAGGAGGGACTAACCTCCCACAAGCTGCTCAATACAGGCATACCCCGCATTAACGTACGCAATGGGACCGGAGCATGTATGTAAAGCGAAAATGTACTTAAAGTGAAGCATTCCTTTTTCCCACTTATCGATGCATGTACTGTACTGCAATCGTCATATACGTGCATAACTGATGTAAATAACGCATTTGTAACAGGCTCTATAGTCTCCCCGCTTGTGCACAGCTTCGGTAGAGGTAGGGAGCCGATATTGCTGTTCAGGACGTGCTGACAGGCGCATGCGCGAGCTGCCGTTTACCTATTGGGCAATATGTCCTTACTCGCGAGTGTACTTAAAGTGAATGTCCTTAAAGCGGGGTATGCCTGTAATCAGTTACAGGTGGATTGGCTAAATTACATAAATTTGCATTTTTTCTTCATACCAGTGACGGGACAACGGAGTGTGAGCGTGGCAGCTGCCTTGGGAATAGCATGATGGGGGTGGTGGGGGGATGGAAAGCACGCAGAAATTACCCCTGGCACCAAAGTTGCAGCGCCAGGTTGAATAACCTGTCAGTCAGCGATACAGCCAGATACAGTGCCCAGATCCTGCATCACTAGTGCTGGTCAGTGACAGGGATGAGGGAATGGTTGCAGTGCCGACTCACAGGTGGGTTAGCGCAGCACTGGTCAGTGAGGAGGGGGATAGGAGGGAGCAGAAAGCAGGCAGCAGAGGCTGGAGGTGGAAGTGAGGCGGAGAGATGCCCCTGCTCTCCATGTTGTTATGGGGTGGGAGGAGGAGTTATGCGTCAATATTTATAATGTGTGTTGTGCGTATAAAAAATTATAATACAAAAACTGCAGATTGGCTTTTTTGATACTGATCCGCTGAAATACGCATTACAAAGGAACCGGACGATCCGAGAAGGATCAAAATCGCCCATCTCGAATATGAGCTATTTCATCAGGTGGATCATCAAAAAATAATCCAGGTGCACGGCTCCACGAAAAGTTAACAATAAAAAGGACAATTATGGTCTGTGTCTGCACAAAATCTAAAAAACTTTTCTTACATTTGCAACAATTAATTTGTGTACGCTACTCTAGGGGTGCACCAACTGGGGGCACAAGATTTTTTTTGGGGGGGCGTGGCCGTTATAGAGGCCCCACGCTCTTCCCCAAGGCATTTAAATTAAATGATGGGGGACCACGCGAGGCCTCTGCAACTAAATTTACAAAGATTAAACTGGCTTCGGGACACGTCACCATTGCAACGTGACATCAAATGACGCCGCAGGTCACATGACGCCGCACTAGGGTAAGGGGGGGAGGGCACGAGCACTGGGCGAGAACAGGCACGGGGCGCAGCAACAAAAGTTTGCTCACCCCTGCTCTACTCCATTAGAGTAGGAACAGAATTTTGACTCCCATAAAATCTCTAAAAAAAAAAAAAAGAAGCAATGCTTCCCACTTTTATACATTTTAGTATCTTATGTGTCCTGTAACGACACACACCTCAACAAAACAAACTAATGCATACTGTATGTAACAAAAAAAAAAGTGAAAAATCCTCTTGATACATTGACTCACAGATACATTTAAAGCCGTAATCCTGGGTACAATTCATCAATTCTTAGGTAGATAAGTCAATCCGTGCTCATGCTTCCTAGAAGGGATCTTAAAGTAGATCAGCTCTCCCCTCTTGCTGCTGCTGTGATGTGGAGGCACCCCTCCTCCACTGGTAACTTCAGTAGGAAGACTCCAACGTCAGAAGATAGTAAAAAAAGAACACAGAAGCGCACCAAGGGTTAAGGGTACTGTATTATACAATGGATATAATAAAAATGTAAAAACTTACACATAATGTTAAAAATTTCCTTCTCCTTATACTGCTGGTGACCCCTTTATATATGGCTCTTCTCCGCGCTCAATCATTGATACAATCTCAGGCCTCACATTGACACATCCATCTGAAGCTGGTTCAGGAGCCAGTGATAACTCCGGGGAAGGGCACTTCCTGCCTGCCAGTATAAGGAGAAGGAAAGTCCTACAGATAACAGCACTGAGCTGGTTTTACCTGCTCGAGTGGGACGTAAAGTACACAGGCGATCGGAGGGCAGCTCCATACGGGTCCTGCGATACCCGCAACCCGGAACTAAGATCTGGGCCTTGCCGAGCTTGCCAGCCCCAGCGCGCGGGACTGAACTGTGAACATCCGGCAATACCTCCTGCGCCTATCCTCCTGGATCCACCATGCTTGTACTGGCCGCTACTGGACATTTTTAACATTATGTGTAAGTTTTTACATTTTATTATATCCATTGTATAATACAGTACCCTTAACCCTTGGTGCGCTTCTGTGTTCTTTTTTTCTCTTTTTTTTCATTTTTATCTTACCTGAATGAGGGGGTCCTGTCGAGAATTCCCCCGATGCTGAAGCCACATCATTAAAAAACAAATTCCAAATCTATCAAAACAACGATCTCCCTAGAAAAGTATCTACGCAACCACGGGGTCTTCAAACACTGGTGAAGCACCAGTTCAGTGAACGTCATTAAAACAAATGTTGATGTGCACGAAATAACACGCCATGTGATACGTCTGCTACTGCTGTAAGAAAAATACACAGTCCTACAACTCAATGCAAGCTTATCCACTGAACTCTAGACTTGGGAAGATCGTTTTTCTTGCGAATAAACTATCAAAGTTACCATTTATATTAAAACATTAATGACAACAGCTTAACTATTTGGGGTTGGAGATTAATATTGATTACTGTTCATTGTTAACTCTGAAAAAGAACAAACTCAGCCCAAGACATCTTATAACTTTGGAAGTGGGACCAATGGTTTAGAGATCGGGTGCATTATGATGTTTGTAAAGAGGGAAATCTAGTATTCTTGTTAGCTAATTGAAATCCTTGGGGATATTAGGCTCTTTTCTGACAGCTACTGCTAGGGATTCAATGCACAGTGCAAAAAAACAAACAGGAAAGTTGACATCCTTGTCTAGTGCCATCTCTAACTGAAATGGGATCGGAAAGAAAACCGGAGCATTTAATTTTAGCTAGTCCAATTCCATCAAATACTTTTTCAGTGTTGATGGATCATAGCATTGACAGAATATTTTGAATCTCATTTCTATACAGATGCTTAACTCCGTAGGTGCTGCCGGTTACTTCCTGGTTCTTAAATCTCCCACAGAACGTGGACTAACAGGAAACCGCACCAGAGGACATTGCAGCTTCCTATTGGCCTAAGTGCCGTGGGAGATTTAAACCTTTGTTTAACTGGGGGGACAGAACTGGGGGAGACTTCCGGGGACAGAACTGGGGGAGACTTCAAAGCAGGAAGGCCACCGGAACAGTGAAGTTGTAGCATAGGAGATCCAGAACAGGCGCTTCAGCAAGGGAGCGTCTTCCTGAAGCAGGGTGGGTACTGGAAATAATTAAGGCCTCTGGAAGCAGGGTATACTGCAGACAGACCACTGGAACAGTGAAGTTTTAGCGCAGGGGATCCAGCGCAGACACTTCAGCACAGGAAGGCCTAAGACAGGCCAAGCAGAGGTGCTTGTGACAAGCACAGGTTACAAAAGAAAGTCTTCAAGGAATTCAAGAATTATGGTCAGCCCCTTCCTGGTGAAAGGGCTGACCCTAAATAGCACGGACAGCCAATAGGGGCAGAGCTGTACAGAAGACAGCAAGAAGACAACTGGAGTGTGAGTTCAGAAACAGCTGATCCCAATTGCTCAGTTCAGGGAGAGATTTGCCTGAAACCTCTATATGTAAGGGCGAGTCCCAGCCAAACCCAGGACTGGAACCCTTACATATTCAGATTGAATTTTTACTGCCCAAACGAATGGCATTTTTGTAAGTGCGCATTCTATAGGGTTTTTACCTTTTATTATGTTATAAAGTAACATAATATTATTATGTATTATTTGTCATTTACTGTAACTATGCCCAGGACATACTTGAAAACGAGAGGTAACTCTCAATGTATTATTTCCTGGTAAAATATTTGATAAATAAAGTTCTTTGAGTTATACAAATCTGCACTATGGTGTGTATTTTTCTCTCTATCTTTCTCCTGAGATTACCCACGTCCACCATACAGACATACAACATTAACACGGATTGTGATTTGCGCATTTTAACTCATCAGTATGTGAGTACAACTTTAAGGATACTTCTGAGTTTCTACCTGCAAGAGTCCTTACATTATTACCCTATAATGTTTCCCATTTTTTTTTTATTCTCTCTTCTCTTATGTATGGTGTTGTCCCCCGCTCCCTTTTTCTTTGGAAAACACCACAGTACCAACAGCCAGATACTGAATAGACGATAGGAAAAATTAACTTATTAATGAATCTGATAGTTATGGTGTGGCAAACTACAGATCAGGTCTTCAGGATATCCCTGCTTCAGCACAGGTGGCTCAATCCATCGCTCAGTCAATGACTGAACAACCTGTGCTCAAGCAGGGATATCTTGAAAACCTGACCTGTTGGTGGCCCTTGATGACTGGAGTTGGCCATTCCGATGATAAGAAAAAAATCAGGTACCTCTATTCTACACTGCATTAGCTATTTGCCAAAGATGTGTCTTTCATCATGTACTGTAATGCATATCATCTCATATTACATTAACGCATAACTCACAGGAGGGGACAATATGCGTTATTGGGGCACAGTCTCACTTGGGACTAAAGTGGATTATAGGCAACAACCCTAAGCAATTACTGTGTTTGCTTGTGCCCACTCACCACCTCTTATTCTGCACGTCTACTCATTCTGTTCTGCTGTTGTCACACGGTCAGACATGACCTTGAGCTAAAAAAATACAAGCAGATAAAATAAGCTATTGTAGAACGTTGTTCTGATTATTAATGCTTAGAGAATTCTCCAGTTGCACAATTGCAAATTATATGCACTTAAGAGTGCCAATATTTTTCATTCCAGCTGCACCCAAAATACTAATTATTTATTTAAGTTATTTTTGGTATATAGAGCATTCATATGCCATAGGGGTAATGCTAGAAAGCCCATTACATAACAATCTGTTAAATTGTTCACTGATGTATCCTAGGAAATCGTTCTGACATGGAAACAACCAAATAAAGTTTCAATGACCTAGAAAGCTTGTTAATACTATCCTACTGAAGCAATAACACATTCAGGCTCGTTAATCCCTTTTTTATGTGAAGAGTGCACAATGCACTTCTCGGAAATAAGAGAAACAGAATAGTAAAAAAGATACAGTTCACAAAACGTAATTTTAAAATGTCACCATTTAAAAGGAGCATTTCTTCCAAGGAGCTTTTTTGGCTATGAAGCAGGAGGTTTCCTTGAGCTGAACGGCGAATTTCAGCTCCGGCGATTGCCTGGTTCCTGAGATACTTCCCGTTTTTTTTTTCTTCCCAAGGCTTGCTGACCAATGGGTTGAGATGGATTTTGTTGTGGCTTCCCATTGACCAGCATGCCGTGGGAGATTTAAACCTCCATTTTGTTTCCCCTGCAGGGGGAGTACCAGGATAACCTTCAAAAAGGTAAATACTTTGGGAACTATGGGGTTCAGCTCTGACGACCCCCTACTTACCCCATGTAGCATGGGGTATGGCACCCCATGACGTGGTAGCTACATCTTAATCTTCCTACTCGTTTTTTTAGATGTATGTAAACAAATACAATCTGCAATAATGATATAGCAGATATACCCTGCTCAAGCGAATGAAGAGGGACTAGTGTACCAAACAGTATGAGGAAGGGTGGTGCTCACAGGGAATAATAGTGAACTAAATAAGAGGAAAGACAGAATCCCTATATGTGGCACTGAGAGAGTACACCCTACTTAAAACTAAATATTTATTAAATCATCTTAAAATTGGAACTGTTTGGGATAACCATAATTGCAGGACAAAAGTTAATAAAATAATAAAAGACCGGAGAGGAGGGGTAGTACATAGGGTGTTTATATATAGACCCTATTGTCAGTCTATTTAACCCTTTAGCGATCTCTGGGTGTAGAAAAATGTCATGCAGGTAAGTGCAGTGGGATACAGCTGTATCACTAGTCCCTTGCAATCCGAAACCTTTAAAGGAGGCTGAATAGGGGGAACTACAGACTTACAGGGAGTAGGAGGAGGGATATATGAATCCTAGCTATATGGATAAATATGCTGGGTAGCTAACCTCCTACTAGATAAGCATACACACAAGTACTTTATTCAAATAAACTGACACTAAAGTCTGGGTGCTCTTGCTGCCCACGAATGCAGTCTATGAAGCACCCAGACGGTACAGCACCCAGGACATTTATCCATATAGCTAGGATTCATTTATCCCTGCCCCTACTCCCTGTAAGTCTGTAGTTCCCCCTATTCAGCCTCCTTTAAAGGTTTCAGATTGCAAGGGACTAGTGATACAGCTGTATCCCACTGCACTTACCTGCATGACATTTTTCTACACCCAGAGATCGCTATAGGGTTAAATAGACTGACAATAGGGTCTATATATAAACACCCTATGTACTACCCCTCCTCTCCGGTCTTTTATTATTTTATTAACTTTTGTCCTGCAATTATGGTTATCCCAAACAGTTCCAATTTTAAGATGATTTAATAAATATTTAGTTTTAAGTAGGGTGTACTCTCTCAGTGCCACATATAGGGATTCTGTCTTTCCTCTTATTTACTCGTTTTTTTAGGCGAGATCTCATTCTGCACCACGCGATCTGTGAGGAAGTAAAATGGAAGGAGTCCTCTTCCGTTAATCATCGATAACAGAGCGGTCACATGATCGTGGGTGCCAGAGGGGATGTGGTACAGCTTAACCCCGTTATAGCGCGGTCCTCGGGGGCTACCCGCGACCACCGCTTTTTTTTTTTAAGTGTTTTTTTTTTTTCTGGTGGTACCGCGTCCGCCGGAGGGGGAAAGCTGAGAACTCTCCCAGCGTTCCCAGACCCGGTGGGGCAGCGGCAACAGCACACAGCACTTACCCGGCATCTGGCAGCTCTTCTCCTTGTCTCTGCTTCCTGTTTCTGCCTTGCGAGAGCAAGCTCCCTTAAAGAGACAGTGTGTCTGTGTGTGTGTGTGTGTGTGTTTGTGTGTATTTGACTGTGTGAGACTGTGTGTGTGTGTGTCAGTCTGTCAGTGTGTTGTGTGTGTGCAGTGTGCTGTGAGTGTATGCAGTGTGCTGTGAGTGTGTGCTATGAGTGTATGCAGTGTGCTGTGCAGTGTGCTGTGAGTGTGTGCAGTGTGCTGTGTGTGTGCAGTGTGCTGTGTGTGTGTGCAGTGTGCTGTGAGTGTATGCAGTGTGCTGTGAGTGTATGCAGTGTGCTGTGAGTGTATGCAGTGTGCTGTGAGTGTATGCAGTGTGCTGTGAGTGTATGCAGTGTGCTGTGAGTGTATGCAGTGTGCTGTGAGTGTATGCAGTGTGCTGTGAGTGTATGCAGTGTGCTGAGAGTGTATGCAGTGTGCTGTGAATGTGCAGTGTGCATTGAGTATGTGCAGTGTGCATTGAGTATGTGCAGTGTGCATTGAGTATGTGCAGTGTGCTGTGCACTGAGTGTGTGCAGTGTGCTGTGAGTGTATGCAGTGTGCAGTGAGTGTGTGCGCAAAAAAAAACTTTAAAAAATAAAAAAAAAATTACATTCGGGGTCCACGCTCAAACCGCGTTATAAGCGGATCCGCGTTATAGCGGATCGCGCTATAACGGGGTTGAGCTGTACTTTGGTGTCACAGCCCCTCAGGTTCTCAAAGGGTTAAGAAGCCTTCTTTTATTCTTTCAATAGTGATTTTCACTCTGGAGATTGTCTTTTTTTTTATTGCTTGTAAATTGTCTTTTTTTTTTATTGTTTGTAACTGTGTATATTCTGAGACATTTACATTTTGTGTGTGTTTTTTAGCCCATTTTGTCACAATGGCCACCATATTCAGCTCCAGAGAGACAAGAGAAAGTCAACATACAAATTGTACATACTACAGTACAGCTTGGTTTTGCCATCACATTATCACTGTACAGCTGTCATTTTATCTTCCAGAATCCCTGCTTGTTTCATCTTCACCTTTTTCTGGTTCACACACACGTCATATAAATCAGACTGGAATTACAGCTTCTTCTGACATGTCTACCACAGGGATTTTCAGAGAAACCTTCTCTCACTCAGAAATTTTAAAGAACATTGGAGATAGGCCTCCAGGACGCCCTTTATTCACAGTGGGATTGCATCTTAAAGGATTTCATCTTAAAACTGAGCCAGTGTCACAGGTAAATTTTGGAATGTATTGGCAGGCTCTTCTGTACTACAGGAGTTTGTCAACGTACGGCACCCCTGCGAGCACGTGACCTGCATAGGGGACAAGGGTTAATACTCACGCTCGCAAGCGCTCCCGCTTTAGGTCCCTCAAATGGACAATATCTCCCATCAAGGACAAGGGTTAATACACAGCTGGCAAGCTGCCCCACTCTTCACCTTCGCAAAGGTCCCTCAAATTAGTTATACCTCCCCTAAATCCGTCCCAATATACCACCTGTCACGGAGAGCACACAAGTGCGCTCTGTGCCCAGGACATACTTGAAAACGAGAGGTAACTCTCAATGTATTACTTCCTGGTAAACCATTATGATAAATAAAAAAAAATAAAAAAATAATAAAAACTTGACTTAGATATGCAACGAGGGTTAATACACACGGCTAATCTCACCAATTCACCTGTGCAAGGTACCTCCAATGAGTTAATATTAACACCTTACTCAATTGCAATCACTGCCACCACCTGGGTTAACACCCGTGTACCATATGAACTTGATCCTATTAAGTTACTTTATTTTCATTTTGTCTACCCAACAGGATGCTTTCTTACTGTGGTTATAAAAACATGGAGTCAACATTGCATGGTTTCTTACCTGCCGTTTTTGTTAGTATACGTCGCCAGGTAACCATGATCTTCCCAGCTATGCACGGTTTCTGTCATTCCTTGCTCTTGAAAAATGGGTTGTAGAGCTTCAATAATGGCATTTCCGTCAGCTACAAAAAAATAACAAAAAGATCAAAATTCACATTTAAAAAAAAAACAAAAAACAGACCAAAAACATTATTAGAAAGTTATAGAAATGCATACATTTAATCATTGCAGTCCATTGTAAGTTGGGATACACTAGGATGAATCTTGGTGATTTACACAAGATATATATTATTATACGTGTGTATTCTTCCTGTGCTCAAGTATGGATGTAAAATACAAAGATAATTCAGAAGCTTCAGACAACTCAAAAAATGAAGTAGAGATGTATGCTCACTCCCCTGCCCCTTCCAGTGTCACTCTCTGCTACCCTCCCGTGTTCGCTCTCCCATCAATAGTCCCTATTTCCTCCCCAGTATACTCTAAGGCAGGGGCGCACACAAAATATTTTTTCCTGCTCCCTTTCCCCCGTGCCCGATCTCCTCCTTGGTGCCCCCTCCTTATCTCACGTGGCGTCGCGTTACCATGGCAACCGTGACATCACATGACCCCGCGGCATCATTTGACGACGTGTTGCCATGGTAAAGCGTCCTGGAGCCGGATGAACCTCGGTAAGTAGAGGTTGCAGAGGCCTTGCACGGCCCCCCGGCATTTAATTTAAATGCCTGGGGGGAGAAAGCGTGACCTCTGCAACTGCCCGTGGCCCCCCCCCAAAAAAATCTTGCGCTCCCCCTGGGGGTCACGCCCCCGTTTGTGCACCGCTGCTCTAAGGGCCCTAACTACCAAGTGGTTGTGTTATGGCTCCGTAAGGTGTCTTATGACTTAACACTGCATTATTCCACTTCTCAAACGCCAACTCCTCAAATTAACAAGCAGCCATCCAACACACACAACCTTCTCATCCCCCTTGTGTTTTCACTTACCCTTCCTTACAGATTGTCAGCTCTTTGGGGCAGGACCCTCCTCAACTACTGTAACAATGACTAGGTTTGTTATTTTATTGTTTTGGAATCCTCCAACGCTATTGTACAGCGCTACGGAATACGTTGACGCGTTATAAAAAATTTTTTATGAATAATAATAATGTCCTAAAGCCCTATCCAACATGCTGCAAAGTCCTTTCCTTGCGTCCTTTCCTTGCGTCCAGCCGATTTCAAACAAACGAGACAAAAAGCTTCTCAAGAACTGGGGTGAAGAACTGCACAAAATACTAACTAAAGGCCCAAGTCATAAATATTTCAAATCACTTTCCTAGCGTTACATCTGCTAGCAAAAAACAGCTTCTCTGATACATAGAACACAGTATCCGAAATTGTAGCTTCATTAATGTAATGGAAAATTTATCACATTGGTATGGTTTTTTTCTGACTATCAGAAAACAAACTGTTTGTCAGGCGCCTTCCAGTGTTAAAGGAGCAATCCAAGGGACAATTGTGTTTTTTTTTTAAACATAGGTAGGAAGCAGAGTGTCTCCGGCGCTTAACCCCATTCATTTCAGCTCCGGGAACCCTCTGCTTCCAGAGATACAGATCTCCAAAAGGGAATGCCGGTAGCAGCTCCGGCAAGGCTGGCTGGGGTTTAACGTTTAAAGCTCCTACGTCACAGTAGGAAGCCGAACCCGATGACGCCATGGCTTCCTATTGGCTGAGCTTTGAAACGTCACCATTACGTGAACCCTGCAAGCCGACCAGAACAGCCACCGGCACCCCTTACGGAGGTTTACCCTTTTATATGTCACTCGAGTGGAAGAGTTAGGACACAGAGAGAGAAAGAGAGAGTAAATAGACATACTGGTAGACATGAAAAATATGATTTAAATTGTTTATTTGCATATTTCCTATGTATCTCCTTCTGTCTGGAATCTTGAGGATTTCTGGCTGTCACTTTCTTGCCAATGTTGTATCAAATTGGGCGAATAGAGCATGCAAATTTTATGTTAAGCCATGTAATGTTTCTGCATAGATAATGCCGTATGAATACACACGCAATGCCGCCGCCGACCACTTCGCCGCCAGCCACTGAGGTAAGTAAAACCCCTAAACTAAAAACCCCTACCCTAAAATAGTCCTATCCTAAACCCTTACCCTAAAACCCCTACCCTATCCACTAAAACCCTTATATTAATCCCGCTGCCCTAAAACCCCGATTAACAACCTTCCTCAACTGCTAAAACCATTAAATGAACCCCTTCACTAACCACTAAAATCCTTAAATGAACCCCCTACCTCAACTGCTAAAACCCTTAAATTAGCCCCCTAACCTAAAAAATAATAAAACTTGCCTTCAAAGCAGCCGGCGGAGTTTTGCAGGGGCGCGTCGGCGGCTTTGTCTGCGATGAAGTGGCGGTGGCAATTTGATCGTGGCAAAACAGCCCTAACCAAATGTCCCATTCCGTCCATTTTTGATGTCTGACCTTCAAATATTTGTGTAACTTATCCAGAAAATATCTTTTGGCGGCTTTTTACCCCTACACCCAAGATCCGACTCCAGAAACCTGCTTACAATTCCAAGAATGAAAAAAATCGTTGCTCTTCCTTCTGTAGCCGGTCACCGCATTGCTCAAACAAACCAGAGAGTGTGGTGAAGAACACCACCTGTGTAAGATCATTCATGACTTTGTCCGTTTCATTAACAGGGCCATATTGAAATAGAGGAGAGAAATGTACAGTACTAGGCACACCATGTTGGATGGGTATAAGACCAGTAGTGAAGGTTTATATGGTAGGCTCGATCACCCCACTTTGTCAAGTTTAGAAGCACTAACTTTCACACAGAAACCATGCTTTGTTTCACACAGTGACTTTTCACTAAGCATGAAGGCATTCTAACTAGAATTCTAATAGTAATTATGGGTTTCTTTATAGCCTTAATACAGTAGCCTACTCATCGCTGTAGAGTTCATCACTGTAAGGCCCCGGGGAACACCTCTCCCAAAGAGGGTTCCCCCCGCGACACCACTTACCCGGCGCACTCCGGCTCCACTGGCTCACCGCCGCGAGCGGGACCCTCCTTCCTTCTCCCTGGTCCCCGCGGCTGCTAGGGGAAGCGCGCATGCGCGCGCACACGGACTTTTACGTCCTCCCGCAGGAGCTCCCGCCCCCAGCTCGGGCCGCGCGTACCTCTCCCGCGCGGTGCACACGCCTGATGCGCGTGCACCGCCCACAAGCCTCGTGTCAAGCTATCAGCTGTGGCAATCTTCCCTCACCTATCCCTGCCTCCCATGGGGCCGCTCCTCCATCCCTCCCCCTCGTCCCATTGGGTTCTCTACTCATTTATACCCTGCTCAGCCATTCCTTCTTTGGCTGAGCATAGCTTCGTGTGACCTGCGTTACCCACGGTCGTGCCTGCCTTAGTACCTTGTCTCTGTGTCTTCTAGTGATCTCCCGTGTACCGAACCGGCTTGACTGCGGACCTACTCTGGACTTCGACCTCTGGCTTGCCCTCTGACCTCCTGAACTCTCCTATCCTCCACCTCGGCTTACGGATTCCTACCTACCTCCCGACTCCAACCCCAAGGCTCTCGGCACCGACGATTCTACTGGAACTGCCCAAGTATCCGGCGAGTATCTGAACTAACACCTTATCTCCCGTGCAGTTCCGGACGCCTACTATCCACCTTCCAGGCGTGCCCCCGCAGCTGTGGGTGCAAGTATTACCCTTTTCACCTCAGTTCCGGGGCCCCTCCTTGTCCGTGGTGAGCGCAGCGTGACAATCACTCCCTTAGCACACCGATGAGGGGTGGGATGCCCCAGGGCACAAGGCCCCAATGTCAGGCAGTGTGGTTCTGCTGGTACAAGTGTTCCTGTGGCCCGCTGGTAGGAATGTTTCTGTGACATCAGTCAGCATGACCATGCTGGTTAGGGGTATTCTTGTGACTTCAGGTGAATGTCCATGTCTGGAGGGGGCCACAGAAAAAAGGGAAGTGGGCAACCAAGAGGCAAGTACACCTGCAAAATATATTGAATGTGGATGCCTGCAAATTGCATCACTTTTTTATTGCTATTTTGCACTTCGTTCATTTAATGCACCTTTGCTCCAGCTTGTGATTTGGAGAGTTAAAATGGATGAGTCAGGGTGGGAATTACATGCCACACAGATTATGTGACGCGTCTTTTGGAGCAACAAGCTTGTTCCATATAACACACCCCCCTGGAGTACAAAATGGTGCCGCACATCACGACAAGTTTTCCTGTGCGTTGATGCACGGATTAGAAGCCCTCCACAAGAAAAAGGTGGTGACATGACTGAGGGAAATCTGGCTCTCGGCAATTGTATTTGTATCTTTAATGTGAAGGGATAGGTGGGTGGCGGTAGCCGAAAGGTTGGTACAAGGCAGTGACCGTTCCTGGCGGACTCCATGTTAATATATGTTAAGAAAAAGTAGCAATGTGAATATAAAAAGGTAAGTGCTGTATTACAAACTCCCTTTGTTGTGTTAAGATATAGGGGAGGGGGGGGGGAATATGTGAACACGATGAGATTGGCTGTTTTATGTAATGTTATTTGTTGTGTCTCTCCTATTATACTGGGTTATATTTACCAAGCGGTGCACTGCTGCAAGACACTTACTGGTACCTTTCAGCCCTGTAACAGTGGATTCAGGTCACTGTTGTATATGCAGTCACTCACGAAGGCAGAGCAGCCCTTCAGAGGAACCTTTATTGCAGCACAAACATGTCTACAGAAACCAAAAGCTCCGGTCAAAATAACGCGGCTTGTGCTACTTTCCACGTCACCGCCTAAATGCTCTGTTTCAGGCCTACTCACTTCAGTGGCTTCCAGCCTTCTCTAGATCTATAATCAGTCCAGCAGTGCTTCCCCATGCAGTCTCTGTCCAGGTTTGAGCAACCTGAACTCTGCCTTTTTTTACCAGTGTGGCTAACCAGGACTCACTCTACCTGTGCTGCGCTTCCCACAGCCCCGCACCACACCAGTTATACCACTCACTGCCACAAGCCCACTCAAATTGGAGGATATTATAGGAGTAGCACTGCTCAATAAATGTGTTAATACATCTATAACATCAACATTGCTCGGTTCATTATATACAGTATAGAAGTGTGATAGATAGAATAGATAGATATTACACACACACACACACACACACACACACACACACACACAGAACAAAAAAACAGAAGTTCATTCCTCATTTTGTATTCCCATTCAATACATTGAATAGGTTGGAGTAACCTTAAAAATTCACACTCACAAACATTCGTGATAAAATCGCAGTGTGGAAAAACCTGACAACAGATGGGACTAGCTGCTGGGCTGTGATGCAGATCATCAGATGAAAAGCTGAAAAGCAATGGAGAAAATGCTGCATCTTTCACGTGAACCAAGTGTGGGAACACAGGCAAAGAGGTGCTTGACATCAAACTGTCAACACTGAACCAACAACAAAATATCATCCAAAATGATAATTCTATGCCAACATTTGTTCCCTGTAAATGTTTTGGCTGCTTCTCACCGGGGAGGGGGGGAAGAGACAAAAGATAGAATTGGATTTCTCATCATTAGTTTCCCAGATAGTGTAACTAAAATTAGGGTTCCACAGAAACCCAACGGAACAAGCTTTTTACATGGTTAAGAACTGAAGAAATAAAACGCCATACTCTACCAACTCTGTAATTACAAGGGGTCTACAATTCTGGAGTATAAACGGAGGGCTTGAAGATTAAAAGACAAAAAAAAAAACACAACAAGGAGTGTTTTTAAAACAAATTGGAGCAAAGTTTACCCAAAGGCGGAGATTCATGTAGGTGTGATAGCTCTTTCATGCAACAGCCATTGACTATCGCAGTTCTCATTTTTATGAATCGCTCCCAGAGTACTTCATTTCCATCCTGCCTCTCTTAGCAGCGCTATGTCAGGGTTCAAAGTGGTGTATCAGCATGTGATCTCGGGCGGAATGGGACATTTGGCCGCTGCCATTTCGCCCTTAATGCAAGAGATTAGTATCGGCATTAGGGGTTAACTTTAGAGATGTAGGGAAAGGTGGTTAGGGTGATGAGTTAAGGTGAAGCTTTTATGGGTAAAGGGTTAAGGGTTTTAGGGTACAGATTAGCGTTAACCGCTTGAGCTAACGGATCAGGTGGTTATCTTGACAACAAAACAACCGGCGGTTAAAAAGCGTCGTAGTGCCTACGGCGAAATATCCAAGATCCACCTCGGGAGTGTCAATAAAATTCATGACATGGTGCACAAGTAATAATGGCACATATGAAAGTCTGCTGGTCTGTACATCCCTTTAGTAATACCACAAATCTCCGCCAGGTCCCAGGTGGTGTGCTACAAGAGGAGTAATCAGTGCGCAACCATAAACAGTGCTGTGAAGGGTGTGAAAGTGCACTAAAATAATATTAGTGATAACAAATATACAAAATTATACGTGAACTGGTGAAAGAGCGTCTGCAGCTGAATGAGGGGTGGCTCAACACCACCAGGAGCCAAAACAGAGAAACAAAAAGAAAACACCGCACAACGCTCACAGTGAAGTAAATCAAGGATAAAAATGTATTAAATATCCAAGGATAGATAATGTGCGTACATCAGGGAAATAGTAAAACAGCATTTCATGGTACAAGTTACCCATACACCACAGCAAAGGATGAGAAATGAATCTCTTGATGGTGCTTCTAAGTCCAGGATTGTGCAATGTTGGCCATAATGCCTAGGAGACCGGGGTATGTTAATTGAATAATAAATGTGTGGATGTGTGACAGGGTATATGGCTCACCATATGAAGCCCAACATGGACAGAACAAAAGTTACCACTCTTAGAAGCGAAACCACATGGAAGCCCTTATATAAAGAGACTCCCAGTGCAATCACTATGTGGATAGAAAATATCCTGTATCATAGGCTGGAGCCCTGCACATACCCTATAGTCACAATAACCATAAACATAGTAGGTCACTCACATATTAACCCCTTCTGCTCCATGACAGCGTGCATCCGTTCCGTTTTGTAGATAGAGTATGTGTAGAAAGATGGTGGAGCACTGCAAAGAAATAGGGCTGGAGGCAGATCCGTGAAAAATAAAAATGCTTTAATCCAAATGCATGGTAGCAACAGCTACATTAAAAGGGTCCTATTTCTTTGCAGTGCTCCACCATCTTTCTACACATACCCATACACCACACCTGATCTGGACAATCACGGTAATCAGTCATCAGGCTCCACAGGTCACCACAGTGATGAAGCTGGTCCACAGGCGGGGTGCGGTGAGGGCAGCAATCAAGTACCAAATATCAAAGTCCCCCAGAGGCAATTCTCAGTCCATCTCTACCACGGCAAACTGACTCCACGTGTAGCTCTGGGGCTTCCGTCGGCGCTCGAGTGACGTCACTAAGGGGCGTCACGCCGAAATTGACGGATCCGCAAGGGGGAGCAGGGTGGAATGATAGGAGCTTGGGGGACTAGATGTAAACTCAGTATCTTGAATAAAAAGCTAATTCCAACATGTTTCAAGGCTTTAAATGCCTCTTCATCAGGGAATCAGCGTTGTGCGCTGTTTTCTGTTTCCCAGGTGGTGTGCACTTGGCTAACGATCTGCATTAAATGTTGGGGGGGGGAATTCCCAGTTGACACAGTCACATGCATAAAATGGTGCAATGTGTTAAAACAACATTTTGTTTGCATTCACATCTTTCCATGTTTATAAAGTCATCAACGAACACTTTGCTGCCAGAGAGGCCTGCAACGCATGGCAGAACTATATTTTGCAGGCTCAACTGGCTGCAAAGGGGTTAAATTACATCGTAAAATGAATTGAAATCGTTAGAAGGGCCATGCTGGTCCGAGGCCACCCATTAACCACCCGGTATGTCTGTCGTGAGTCCTAATTTTTATTTGAAGTTGAGAGGTTTGTAAAATTGTATACCATGAATATAAAGAGACTACATGTATTAAGATTCTGCAAATTAGGAGTGCTGTGACCCTGTACACGTCGACTATAATGTCGAAGCTGCAGAGGTGGTGAGTGAGCACCCAAGATATTGGACTGATTTTTAAACAGTGAGGGCTGTTTCCATTTTCTTTGTTTTTTACAAAGTTGATTGCATTGCCATGTAAATATATCACAAATTCTACATTGGTCTGTGCTGGCAGACACGGATCATCAGCCAGCTAAAACATCAGGGAGTCGATGTAGGAATTAGATACAGGAGGGCAGTGGCATCCAAAATAGCTTTGTTCCTGAAATAATTAAAGTAATACTTACTGTAGCTTAGTACGGAGAATCAGAGACCACAATAATACTACTACCTGGAGATCACTGGTTATAGCTACAGATCTATAGCTCTATTCCAAACTGCTCTTTTGGGAAACAAAATGCTGCCAGCAACATTATGCTGATAAGCCAATAAATGAAGGGGAGCATTATCACAGTGCTCTGTGCTCTCCACAATGTCTGGCTGCAGTGGTCAACACCCTTTTTTGTCCTGGTATTGGGTTTCCATGTATTAAGCCTGGTGGCACTTTACCACCTCAACTGGCCCGATGGTCGAAACATAGAACTGATCAGATTGATCACTCTGAAGAGTGTTCATGTCATCAGTAAGTGCCGGAGGGTGCGTGGCCACGGAGGTCTTTATGCTTCATGGGAGCCTCTCTTTAGCCTATATCAGGGGTCTCCAAACTCAGTCCCCAAGAGCCGCCAACAGGCCAGCTTTTATGGATATCCCTGTTTCAACACAGGTGGCTCAATCAGATTGAGCCACCTGTGTTGAAACAGGGATATCCATAAAAGCTGGCCTATTGGCGGCTCTTGAGGACTGAGTTTGAAGACCCGTGGCCTATATTCATATATTGTGATGGCACTGAGTTCAATTACAGGTCAATTAAGTAGAATCCAGTCAACTGTCTGTACCTCCCCAAGGTGGTTAGTGAGGGTGCAACTGTCAAGAATACAGAGAAGCCATATGAAACTGATGACACCAATACATATGTGTACTGTAAATGGATGAGAGGAGCCCTAGTAAAAAGGGGGAATAAATAAAGGGTGTTATTTGTACTATAAAAGTTCCTGGCGCCCATAATTTCAATGTTTGCTACCTCATCGCCCAGCGGCACAAAGCCTGCACTCCGAGTAAGGTAAAGCCTATTGAGTAGCCCATAATAGGAGACACTGATGTAAACTATATACGAGCCGGGCAGTGAGGGTTACACACCCATACCCTTATAATAGATAAATCAGGTAACTCATATTGACCTTCAACAAATCTCAACCCGGCATGCACAGGCAAAAAAGGCAATACACTGCTGCAGAGAGGCACAACATGAAAATTCCTCTATTTGCCTTCATAGATTTTCCCTATAAAACTACCAGTAGAAAAACAATAATGCGGTTGTGTACAATAGTGCACGAATCATCATTTCCTAAATATCCAAGACCACCTATTTTTCACACCGGTTATGGCGCACCCTTTCTCTTGACTGTATTCTTGAAAAGCCTCCAGCCAAATAGTAAATCTTCCTCCAGCAAAAATGTTAAGACCAGGTGGCATAATTAGGGGAGGAATGTGTGTTTCATAAGCACTAGAAAATAAACATTCATTTAGCTGGGTGTCCTTGTTCTGTCACCAAATTAAAGCAGCGGTTCTAATATAAAATGCAATTCGAACACAACCATTAAGCGTATATCTGCCATTATTTCAGTTCTTGACGCAGAGCCTCATCTGTTTCAAACTCCGTCTCTTGACGATTTTGCCTGCGACAAGCTTTTTAATGCTTTCCACAGCAGGTTTTATGACATGGCTCTTTCGAGATGCTTGAAGACTTCTTGCAGGCTTCTGACCTCATTTAAAATGCTTGCATTCTCAGGCCTTGAAAATACCAAGGTTAAGGCCTCTGTGATTAACCCCTCTGCCAGCCTCTCCAACCAACAGGTTATGATTAAAGATCTGCAAAACTATTCCAGTTTGACAAACAAGTGTGCATCCTTTTTTTAAATAAATTTGTGAATTTGGAAATGACTTGAGCAAAGGCTATTTGTTGATTTGCAAATGTAAAAATGTGTGCTTTTCTATTTTTTTTTTACATGATTATTGAAATCGGAAAAAAACATTGGAGTGTATTTGTCAAACATTTGGGTGCAAGGTGCTCATAAACCAAGATATTTACAGTTGATTTGATTTTTTGCCAATTCATCTTTGTAAGTTTACCTAATTCGCCAAACATATGTCATGTCAAGGCACTCTAAGTACAGTACAGAGGTCTCGTGGCCTATATCAGGGGTGCGCAAACTGGGGGAGCGCAGCGGTTAGAGGTCCCGCACTCTCCCCCAAGGCATTTAAGTTAAATGCTGGAGGATCGCACGAGGCCTCTGTAACAAACTTGCCTTGCCTTCTAGTGACACATCGTCATGGTAACCCGGCGTCAAATGACACCGCGGGGGTCACGTGACATCACATTGCCATGACGCCAGAGCCGGAGGGGAGAGCAGGCAAGGGTGCAAAGGGGGAAAAGTTTGCGCACCTCCGACCTATATGACTGAAGGGAGCGGGAGAGGTGGCACCTTTCCCATCTAGCCCGATGGCCAGAACCAGGAACTGATCGCATGGTCAGGAAGTGCTGGAGGGTCTGTGGCCACGGAGGTGGCATGATCCTCTGGCACTGAAGGGGTTAAGACATGAGTTGTTATGCTTCATAGGAGTCTCTCTCTTTGTCCCCCATGCAATATGTTGTGATGGCACTTCCCAGTGCTCGAGTAGAGTTCAGCTCCATTCGAACGAATAGGATGAAAATAGTCTCCCACACAGAGCTGCTTCTCTGCATTTTGAATAAGGGACATTTAGAGCAGCGGTGCGCAAAGTGGGGGGCGCGACCCCCAGGGGGGGCGGGAGATTGTGCTCGGGGGGCGCAGGCAGTTGCAGAGGCCCCGCGCTCTTCCTCCAGGCATTTAAATTAAATGCCGGGGGATCGCGTGAGGCCCCTGCAACTGTTTACTTACCGGGATTCAGCCGTCTGTGTTGCGTCACCATGGCAACGCGGCGTCAATAGACGCCGCGGCACCATGTGACCTGACGTCACACGCCCACGCAGCGTCATCTGACGCGAATGCAAGTAGGCAGGGGGGCGCGAGAGCCGGGGGCAGAGTGACAGGGGGGCGCAGCACCAAAAGTTTGCGCTCCCCTGATTTAGAGGAATGAGAAAGAAAGCAATAAGTGATGACAAATTGAATGCATGGGGTTTTTTTTCTCCCATTTCTGGGGAGTTTTTTTTTTCTACAGCAACCACTGGAATTTTTGTATTTTGAATGTGGCTTTTAAGCTGCTCTCTTTTTACAGGATAGGAGACTAGTGTCTGCGGGGATGAACACGTTATTTTCCGCTCGAGACACAAACTCACCCCCCTCTCCCCCCCATTCCAGAGTTAGTGACAAGTGAAGGTGCTGGCGTTTAGCCCCATCCCGGGAAAATTATGGTGTTACGAGTGCCCGTGTGGGACAGGAGATTTAAAACCAGGGAGTAACGCTGGTACCTTTACCGGTAAGAATCTTAGACTAAAAATAGCACTATTCACCTCCAGGTTCCTATCCTGTATATTAAAAAAAATGAAGAGCAGGAGGTCTTGCAGCTGTAAGAAGCCCCCATTACAATTTTCATAAATAAGATATCACAATGCAACAAACAAAAAACACAAACCCTTGTCAAGTGAAACTTGTCTAGATTAGGTGATATGACCAAAGTCACTAGGATTGAGCTACTGTAGACTTACCCATAATACCACCTTCTAACAGACACAGACACACACACACAACTGGACCAAAATGAGAGTAGCCCAATGCTATGGACCACAACAACAATCCCTGAAGACCACCAGTGATGCCCAACCCAGTTTGAGAATATGTACTCTATGGAGAATTTATAGTCACCTTCAGGTTCTCCATAAAGAGCAATTTAAGAGCAGAACACGTGTTGCACCTCATTATTAGCTATCTGCAATAGATTATGATAGAAGATCTTTTCCAAAAGACCAACTCGACTCTGTTATCATGAAATTTTATTCCAACCATGGTGCACGGGGAACCAAAATGCATGGAACTTGGAGTCAGACAGGACAAAAATCACACTATGATATTGGATCAGGGTTGCTATACCGGAAGCTGCAATGGTCTTTGTAAATGTGGCGTGCTACGGAGGAAAAGTGAACATGTAATGTTCAAATTAAAAGATTTTTTTCCAGCTTTTGCAAAGAAAACAGATAAGGAACTAGCAAAAGTTACTTCAGGGATCAGTTTTAACTCCTTTTTTTTTTATTCCAAAGTTTTTTATTGGAAACATCTAGGTACAGTTACAGATTACACAGTGTCATGGGCACATGACTGGTTATTTCAAGATGCTTACCAATGTAGGTTTTTTTTTGTTTAGAATGTAGAGAAGGATAGAGAGAGGAGAGGGGGGCAGAAAGAGACAGACAGACCAAGGGGGGTGAGGATGGGAGCGTAAGCCGCTTCCTCCAAGTTCTCCGACTTCATGGTTCAACGACAGCTGCCTGACCTAGACCCTTGCCTGACCAGGGTCCTGTGTCATGAACCATAGGTCCCAGGTTTTCCAAAACTGAGGCATTCTCTTATGGAGCATGGCTGTGAGCTTCTCCATTGTCATGACAGCGTTTATTCTCCTGACCACTGTGCTTCTGGCGGGAGCGTTGACCTGTTTCCATGCCGCTGCTATGGAGCATCTAGCAGCCATCAGGATAGAGGAAACCAGCCTAGAGATCGGAGCGGGAAGGATCTCCCAATGGGGGTCCATGGGAAACAGAATCCCCGTGGTCTCACGGAGAATCGCCTGGATCATGGACCAGAATTTCTGGATCTCTGTACATGACCACCAAATGTGGGTCATGTCCCCCTTTTGCCCACATCCCCTCCAACACAGGTCTGGTGTGTTGGGGGAAATCTGGTTCAGCCTAGTCGGGGTCAGGTACCACTGGAATAGGATTTTATATATATTTTCTTGTGTTATTGCGCAAATTGAGGTTTTAGCTGCTGATTCCCAGATATCCTCCCACTAGCTCACATCAATTGCCAGATTGAGGTCCGCTGACCATTTTAACATATATTGGTGGTTCGGAGGGACAGATGACGACTCCATCCCCCTATAGATCTCTGAGATCAGTCCCTTCTGGTAGGTGCCTTTGATACATAGGGATTCAAATTTTGTTAGGTTGGGGAAATTGGAATTTTGGGAGATTGACAGAAG